>NC_082708.1:89837426-90437426 GCF_030144855.1 Hypanus sabinus | reverse complement strand
GTCATTGATTTATAGGAAAATGTCAACAAAATAGAGAGAGTACAGTGGAGATTTACTAGAATTTTAGCTGGGTTTCAGTACCTAAGTTACAGAGAAAGGTTGAACAAGTTAGGTCTTTATTCTTTGGAGCGTAGAAGGTTGATGGGGGTCTTGATAGAGTTATTTAAAATTATGAGGAGGATAGATAAGAGTTGATGTGGATAGGCTTTTTCCATTGAGAGTAGAGGAGATTCAAACAAGAGGACATGATTTGAGAGTTAGGGGGCAAAAGTTTAGGGGTAGCATGAGAGGGAACTTCTTTACTCAGAGAGTGGTAGTTGTGTGGAATGAGCTTCCAGTAGAAGTGGTAGAGGCAGGTTTGGTATTGTCATTTAAAGCAAAATTGGATAGGTATATTGACAGGAAAGGAATGGAGGGTTATGGGCTGCGTGCAGGTCGGTGGGACTAGGTGAGAGTAAGCGTTTGGCGTGGACTAGAAGGGCTGAGATGGCCTGTTTCTGTGCTGTAATTGGTATATGATTATATGCTTTGACACTATGTTTGATCAGCAGTGCCACACTCCCACCTCCTTTGCCTCCCTCCTTGTCCCTTCTGAACCATCTAAAAGCCTGACACTCCAAGAAACCATTCCTGCCTGAGCCATACATGACTCTGTAATGTCCACAACATCATAGCTCCAAGCATTGATCCACGCAATAAGCTCATCCACTTTGTTCATGATGCTCCTTGCATTAAAACAAACACATCTCAAATCATCGGTCTGAGTGTATCCTTTCTCTGTCACCTACCTATCCTCCCTTTCGCACTGCCTCCAAGCTTTCTCTATTTGTGAGCCAACCTCCCTTTCCTCCATCACTTCAGTTCGGTTCCCACCCCCCAGCAATTCTAGTTTAAATTCTCCCCAATAGCCTTTGCAAACCTTCCTGCCAGGATATTGGTCCCCCTCGGATTCAAGCGCAACCTGCCGTTTTTGTACAGGTCACACCTGCCCCAGAAGAGGTCCCAGTGATCCAGAAATCTGAATTCCTACCCCCTGCTCCAATCCCTCAGCCACGTACTTATCCGCCACCTCACTCTATTCCTATACTCATTATCACGTGGTGCAGGCAGTAATCCCAAGATCACTACCTTTGAGGTTTTGCTTCTCAGCTTCTTTCCTGACTCCCTGTAGTCTGTTTTCAGGACCTCCTCCCTTTTCCTACCTATGTCATTGGTACCAATATGTACCACAACCTCTGGCTAATCACCTTCCCACCTCAGGATATTGTGGACGCCTTCAGAAACATCCTGGACCTTGGCACCTGGGAGGCAAACTACTGTCTTCTTCCTTTCCCTACTGTGCTGTCTTTACGACAGTTTAGTTTATAATATTTCCGCTTAGTAATTCATTCGATAGTATTTTCTAGTTAGAATTAGAAGTGTTTAAAGTATATTCATTGCATGTAAAATATATCGGCATGCGATGACGTCACATCCGGTTTCGCCGCGTCTTGTGGGAAAACACCGGTTTGAAATTAGCGCGAGGGTGGGGGCTTTCCACGAGGCTCACCTGAGCAGAAGTTGTTTGCAGGCATGAGAAATCACAGTGAGAGCAACGCTGTAAGTTAATAGATAATCGATATATTGAACTAAGATGTTAATGCCGATCCTGTTAGAAGTAACGACGGTAGATAATGTTTATGCTTTCGTTAGTTAAAGAGTCGCGGATAGTTTGCATGGAAGTGTATTTAAAGTATTCAATGGAGCAGGTAAACTCTCCCTGTATACTGCACCTTAGTGTAATGTAGTTATAGTCACCTTTGCAAGTATTTACACTTGAAATGTGATATTAAGGAAGGAACAAATACTGTATCAATCTTGTATTGTTTTATCAACAGTTTTCACCATATGTTAATGTGAAGAGTGAACAGTAAATGGTTAATCTTACTGCGATCTGGTTCTTATTAACTGTGGTTTATCTTGACGTTAAATTCGACATTTGTGACACGCGAAGGAGAACGTTACACCTACCCTCTGAGCCACAGGGCCAGATTCTCTGCCAGAAGGCACAATGCGCAGAGAGTTCTAGATTTATATATTATAAGTATTTCAACTGAGATCCAACTAGCACGTGGTGTATCTCCATACAACATTCGGCACTGAGTTTTCCTGAGTTGGATAATGGTTTTTTGCACCTATGCCTATGTGAGAGCATCCTTCAGGGCATGAACCCACCTGGCCCAGACAGTTTACTTGGCATCAGGTACTGAAGGTAAGTGGCTGGAATGCTTACTGACATCTTCAAACTCTCACTTTGACAAATTGAGGTACCCACCTACTTCAAGTAGGTTTCAGTCATACCAGTGCCCAAAATGAACATTGTAACCTGCTTCATTGGCTATCACCTGGTAGGACTTACATCCACCGTAAAAGTCTATTAAATCTTGCTTTAATGGTGACATAGATCTGTTTCAATTTGCAACAGTTCAACAGATTCTGTTTCATTGGATCTTGACTCAGCTCTGGTACATCTGGACAATGAAGATGCATACATCAGGATGCTCTTCATTGACTACAACTCAGCGTCAAAAACTACCATCCCCACTATGCTCTTAGGCCTAGGCCTTGATACCTCCTTGTGCAATTGGATCCTTGATTTTCACACTCCTTGACCCCAGTCAGTTTAGATTGATAACAACATCTCCTCTACAATCATCATCAGCACAGGTGTACTACAAGGCTGAGTGCTTAACCCCTTGCTCTACTCGCTTAACACTTATGACTGTGTGGCTAAGTACAGCTCTAAAGCCATATTTAAGTTTGCTGATGTCACTACTGTTGTTGGTGGAATCAGAGGTGATGCTGAGTCAGCATTTAGATGGAAGATTGAACATTTGTTTGAAACAACCTGTCACTCAAAACCAATGAGAGGATTATTTACTAAAGGAGGAAGGAACCAGAGGACCATGAGCCAGTCCTCATTAGTGGATTGAAGGGTGAGAAGCTCAGTAACTTTAAGTTCTTTGGTGTTATCATATCAGAGGGTCTGTACTGGGACCAGCATCACAAAGAAGGCACGGCAACATTTCTACTGTCTGAGAAGTCTGTGCTGATTTGTCATGCCATCTAAAATTCTGACAATCTTCTATAGATGCACAGTGATGCAAAGTTGCATCAAAGCCTGGTGTGAAAACACAAATGGCCAAGAACAGAAAAGCTTACTAAAAAGTGGTGGTTACAGCCCAGTTCATCACAGTGAAGCTCTCCCAACCATTAAGCACATCTACAAGAAGCACTGCCAAAAGAAAGCAGCATCCATCACCAAGGAACTGCACCATCCAGGCTATGCTCAACTCTTACTGCTGCCATCAAGAAGGAGTTCTCCCAGCTGGTAGCAATACTGTACACATCTGGAGATCCGTAACTCTCGGTGCGACTACTCATTCTATAGCCATAGTTTTAAGATGTGCTGGTAAAAACAGTCACTCGCAAGGGCACAATCTCAGTACCTATGTGGAATCTCAGATGACCTTCAGAGAAGGAGACAAGTCGGACAATGGTGATTAGGACATAGAATAGTACAGCACAGAAACAGAACTCTGGTCCACAAGGTTCATACTGAACAAAGTGACAAATTAAACTACACCTCTTCTGCCAGTACATGATATATTAAATAGATAGAATGGTAAAGGAAGCATATGGCTAGCTTGCTTTCATTAGTCAAGGGATTGAGTTTAAGTCTCAGGAAGTCATGTTGCATTTTGGTGAGGCAACACTTGGAGCATGTTTGCAGTTCTTGTCACTACATTACAGGAAGAATGTGGAAGCTTTAGAAAGGGTACAGAAGACGTTTACCAGGATGTGGCCTAGATGAGAGGGTATAAGCTCTGTAAGGAGAGGATGGACAAACTGGTTATTTTTTCTAAAGCATCAGAAATCAGATTGAAGTTTATGAGAAGTACTGGTAAACACCCAGAACCTATTTCCCGGGGAGAAATGTCAACTATTAGAGGGCATGCGTTTAAGGGGAGAAGAGGAAAGTTTAAGGGAGATGGGTGAGATGGTTGGAACTGGCTACCAAGTGTAGTGGTGGCAACAGATATGACAGAAATGTTGAAGAGGCTTTTAGATAGACACATGAATAGGCAGGCCATAGAGGGATGTGCAGAATATCATGGAGAGGGACTAGAGATTTAGCTTAATTTGGCATCATGTTCAACACAGACAATGTGGGATAAAGGGCCTGTCTGTGCATCTCGTGGACTAATAACGGAACATATAATTACATTTACTTTAAATTGTCGATACTCCCACACTTTTGTAAATTCCATCTCCAACAACTTCATAATCTTTCATTTTTTTGAGGAAGAATTATCAATTAAATCCACTAATAGTCCCATGACTCTCTCAACAATCTTGACTGCACTTCCTTTTGCTCTGCAAGGACTTCATTTGATTCTTTCAATTTTCCTATCTATTCTGACTGATGTTTCATCCTCCACTGCCCAGTGATTTGCTAGTCTCCTTTTCAATTCAGTAACATTACTCACTGCCTATTATGTTGGAGGATGAAGAGAGAGGTGAGGGTAGTGGGGAGGGTGGCATTTAAACTCATGTCCCTGAATCACTAGTCAAGTATCTTGGCGACTGGTCCTGAATTGCAGTACTACTATACCAATTATAAGGCAGCTGATCTGAAAACATAATTGCTTTTCTATTAAAGTTGTGTGTTATTTCCGGCTGTTGTTTCACTTGCCCAGCACTCACACTATTCTGTTTTTGTATAAATTGAAGGATTATTTAAATGGATACTTTGAAGGGATTTTTTTCATACACGTCATGACAATCAGTGTCCACACATGAAAGAAAGGAAGAAAAAAAGTTTTGGATTTATATGAGAATAATGCTAAAGTGCCCCAACTTTAGAGCTTTAGAGGTATTTCGGAAATGGTCATGGTGTTGAACTCCTTCAGCATCATTTTAGAAATTCGTCCCCATACATCCAGAACAGGGCAGCACCATGATTCTGGAAAAGCTTCTTCCCCAAGATTGTCTCCAAGATTACTTCCTCACGTGGTGACTCTCGTGACAGCAGAACTCTCAATGGATATGATTGAATATTGTCGTTTCAGCCTGATACAGCTAAAAAGCACAACTGCTTCCAATTCAGTACAGACAGCAAAGATGTCTTAATGTATTTAAACAAACTTAAAACTAATGGAAATAATACAGATTGTGGACAGAATCCTCTCCAGATTCCAAGCAGGAAACGTGGTGCAGATCACAGATATGAGTGCATTTAAGGAAATGGGATTTTAAACTCTTGATACCGACCACCCTGCTGGCAAAAGTGCCATCTCAGGTGAATAAGATTGATTATCTCAGAGCTAGGGTTCTGAATTAGATGGATATTAGGACAGTGTGTGTTCTTTGTTTCACAGAATCCTGGTTAATTCCTTCCATTCTGAATGCAGTGATTCAGATTGTCAGGATAGATCTATAGTCTCTCAAAAGCAGAGGTGGATGAGTATGCCTCATGATCAACTCTTCTTGGTGCACAAATATATCAGTGCTGTACCAATTCCGCTCACCAGACCTGGAATATCTCACAATTAAGTGCCGTCCATTTTACCTACCATGGGAGATTTCAGGGAATCATTTTGGTAGTGGTATACGTTCCACCTCAGGACAATGTCCGTCAGGCTTCAGATGATCTGAACAATGGGATCAACATGCACAAAACAGTGCACCCTAATGCTTTCAGCATCATTTTGGGGGATTTTAACCAGGACAGACTGAAAAAATCCACTAGGCAATTACAATCAACAGATCACTTGCAATACCAGAGGAAACAACACACTGGACCACAACTACACCACCACCAAGATGCCCACCATGCTATTCCACATCCTCACTTTGGGAAGTCTGATCACCTGGCTGTACTTCTACTCCTTGAAGACTGAAAACCGCAGCACCAGTAATGAGGACCAAGATGATATGGACAAGGGAAGCACAGGAGCACTTACAGGACTGCTTTAAATCGGTGGACAGGACTGTATTCAGAGATTCATCTTCGAATCTGGATAAGTATGCTGCAGTTGTTACTGACTTCATTAAAACCTTTGTGGATAAGTGTGTGCCTACAAAGATTTACTGTACATTCTCAAACCAAAAGCAATGGATGAACCAGGAGGTACATCGTCTGCTAAAGGCTAGATCTGTGGCATTCAAGTCTGACGACCCAGGTCTGCACCAGAAAACCAGATAAAATTTGTGAAGGACTATTTCAAGGGTAAAAAGACAATTCTGTATGAGGTTGGAGGTGACATCGGATGTACAACTCTGCCAGAGTTTGCAAGGTATTACTTCCTACAAAGCGAAACCCGATAGCATGAATGGCAGTGATGCTTCACTACCAGATGAACTCAACGCCTTCTATGCCCACTTTGAAAGGTAGAAAATATAACTACAGCTGGGAAGATCCCTGCTGCACCTGATGATCTTCTGATCTCTGTCTCAGAGGCCGATGTTAGACTGTCTTTAAAGAGAGTGAACCCTCTCAAGGTGAAAGATCCTTGAGTTTACATGGATCTCTGAGAGAAAGGCAACAGCCAAGCTTAAAAAGATCAGACATGACCTCTTTAAAAGCCTGTCTAGCTCTTAGAACATCCGGTGGATAATCTTGAAAGATCCGAAACTGTTGATCATGAAATTGTAATATACGTTTCTTCCTTGATTCACGAAGGATCTGTTCTTTAATCTGATAGTCATAAAAGCAAATGATAACAGAGCGATGTTTGGCAGGATCCCAATTAGGCGGGGTAACTCGGTGAACGTGCTCAAATTTTGGTAGTTCTGATAATATATCAGGGAATAAATCTTTCAGCATTTGAGCACAAAAATCAATAGGTTGATTACCCTCCAGTTTTTCAGGAAATCTAAGAATTCTGATATTGCACCTTCGGTTCCTGGTCTCCAAGTCTGTAAGTTTCTTCAGTAATGCGTAGTATTTTTTAAGTTGTTCCTTAGAAATTCTCTTGAAACCTTCGATATCCTTCTGCAGCACCAGCAGAGATTCTTTGTGTAGCTTAATATGAATTTCGTGGTCATTCACAGTCTGCTGTATACTTCCAAGCTTCCGATTAAGCATTTTCAGTTCAGATTTAACCAGATCGAAGGAATTCTGTAACAAGTCAAACTTGGATTCCAAGTCATCCAGTTTATCCAATTTTTCGAGTCTCTCTGACATTTGTTGAATCATTTCAGTCAAAGTCTCTAAAGTAGTCTCTTTTTTTGAGTGTTTTCTACTCATGGTGCTCTCACCGAGATAGGTTTAAACAGCAAAGTAAGCGAATAATTTCAGAGCAAGTAGCTAGTGCAACCTACTCCATTACAGTCACCGGAAGTCTCCAGGTGATAGGTCCTGATATGGTGCCTGGTAGGACTCTGAAAACCTGTGCCAAGTAAGTGGCAGGAGTATTCAATGGCATTTTCAACCTCTCACTGCTATGGGCAGAAATTCCCACTTGCTTCAAAAAGGCAACTTTGAAGGCATACCAGTGCCTAAGAAGAATAATGTGAGCTGCCTTAATGACTATCGCCCGGTAGCACTCTAGAGTGATAGACAATATAGATAATAGACAATAGGTGCAGAAGTAGACCATTCGGCCCTTCGAACCTGCACCGCCATTTTGAGATCATGGCTGATCATCTACTATCAATACCGGGTTCCTGCCTTGTCCTCATATCCCTTGATTCCCCTATCCATAAGATACCTATCTAGCTCCCTCTTGAAAGCATCCAGAGAATTGGCCTCCACTACCTTCCGAGGCAGTGTATTCCAGACCCCCACAACTCTCTGGGAGAAGAAGTTCTTCCTTAACTCTGTCCTAAATGACCTACCCCTTATTCTCAAACCATGCCCTCTGGTACTGGACTCTCCCAGCATCTGGAACATATTTCCTGCCTCTATCTTGTCCAATCCCTTAATAATCTTATATGTTTCAATCAGATCCCCTCTCAATCTTCTTAATTCCAGCGTGTACAAGCCCAGTCTCTCTAACATCTCTGCGTCCAGACATCCCAGGAATTAACCTCGTGAATCTACGCTACACGTCCTCTACAGCCAGGATGTCCTTCCTTAACCCTGGAGACCAAAACTGTACACAATACTCCAGGTGTGGTCTCACCAGGGCTTTGTACAAATGCAAGAGGATTTCCTTGCTCTTGTGATGAAATGCTTTACAAGGTTGGCCATGACTAGACTGTATTCCTGCCTCAGCAAGGACCTGGACCCATTGCAATTTGTCTATCACCACAATAGGTCAATAGCAGGTGCAATCTCAATGGTTCTTAACACAGCCTTAGACCACCTGGACAATACAAACACCTATCTCAGGATGCTGTTCATCAGCATTTAATACCATCATTTCCACAATTCTGCTTGAGAAGTTACAAAATCTGGGCCTCCATACCTCCCTCTGCAATTGGATCCTTGACTTCCTAACCACAATCTGTGTGGATTGGGGATAACATCTCCTCCTTGCTGACAATCAACACTGGTGCACCTGAGGGGTGTGTGCTTAGACCACTGATCTACTCTCTCTATACCCTCAAACCTCATCTATAAATTTTCTGATGATACAACCATTTTTAATTAGAGTCTCAGATGGTGACAAGAGGGCATGCAGGAGTGAGATATGCCAACTAGTGGAGTAGTGTCACAGCAACAACCTTTCACTCAATGTCAGCAAGATGAAAGAGCTGATCATGGGCTTCAGGAAGGGTAAGATGAAGGAACACATACCAATCCTCATAGAGGGATCAGAAGTGGAGAGAGTGAGCAGTTTCAAGTTCCTGGGTGTCAAGATCTCTGAGGACCTAACCTGGTCCCAACAAATCGATGTAGTTGTAAAGAAGGCAAGACAGTGGCTAAACTTTATTAGTAGCTTGAAGAGATTTGGCATGTCAACAAGTACACCCAAAAACTTCTATAGTTGTACCGTGGAGAGCATTCTGTCAGGCTGCATCACTGTCTGGTATTGAGGGGCAACTGCGCAGGACCGAAAGAAGCTGCAGAGGGTTGTAAATTGAGTCAGCTTCATCTTGGGTACTAGCCTACAAAGTACCCAGGACACCTTCAAGGAGTGAAGATCTTCTTCCATCTTCAGGGATATCTTCGGCAGTTTGAACGGTGCACGATTGTGCAAGTGTGTGAAGGTCAGCCTCTGAGATCAGCAGGAGAGTTCAAAAAGCGAACAGATTAACAGAGCGGGCGACAGAGTAGAGGGAGACAGAGAAGGAAGGCTTTGGCTCAAGAGGGTTTGGCAAGCAGAGGCTGAGGGCAAGCTCGCTCACAGTCAGGTAAGGACAGGTAAGCTCCTTTAATTAATCTAATTGGCTTAGGAGTAGGTAATGGAGGCAGCAGTTAGGGCAGTCGAGTGCTCCATTTGCAGTATGTGGGAAATCAGGGTGAGCACAATTGTCCCTGATGACTACACCTGCAAAAGGTGCATCCAGCTGCAGCTCCTGACAAACTGTGCTGGGGAACTGGAGCTGGAGCAGGATGAACTTTGGATCATTCAGGAGGCAAAGGCAGAAATAAACAGGAGTTACAGGGAGATAGTCACCCCTAGGAGTCAGGAGACAGGTAGTTGGGTGACTGTCAGGAGAGGGAAGGGGAATAGACAGAATGAGCAGAGCACCCCTGTGGCCGTTCCCATCAACAATAAGTATACCGTTTTGAATACTGTTGGTGGGGACAACCTACCAGGGACAAGCTACAGTGGTTGTGTCTCTGGCACTGAGACTGGACTCTCAGCTCAGAAGGGAAGGAGGGAAAAGAGGAGAGCAGGAGTGATAGGGGATTCGATAGTTAGGGGGACAAATAGGAAGTTCTGTGGAAGAGATCGACAATCCTGGATGGTCTGTTGCCTCCCTGGTGCCAGGGTCCGTGATATCTCAGATCGAGTTCTCGGTATTCTCAAGAGGGAGGGTGATCAGCCAGATGTTGTGGTCCATGTGGGGACCAATGGCGTGGATAAGAATAAGGAGGAGGTCCTGCAAAGAGAATTTAGGGACTTAGGTGCAAAGTTGAAGGACAGGACCTCCTGGACTGCAATCTCAGTATTGCTACCTGTGCCACGTGCTAGTGAGGCCAAGAAATAGGAAGATAATGCAGGTAAATACATGGCTAAGGAGTCGGTGCAGGAGAGAGGGTTCATGTTTCTGGACAATTGGGCCTTGTTCCGGGGAAGATGGGACCTGTTCTGATGGGATGGGTTGCACCTGAACTGGAGGGAGACTAACATGCTTGCCAGGAATGTTTGAGAGTGCTGCTCCGGGGGCTTAAAACTAGATTTGCAGGGGGAGGGGAACCAAAGTGTTAGAGCAGATAGTGAGATGGAGGAAGATAAAGGTTATGCGAGATCTGCAAGTATACTGCATTGAGTAAAGCCTGATCTAGCATATAAAGAGGCTTTGAGGAAAGAGAAACAGAATAAAGGGTGTAAAGGTAGTATGGTAGGAGGGCTAAAGTGCATGTACTTCAATGCAAGAAGCATCAGGAACAAAGGTGGTGAACTGAGAGCTTGGATACATACATGGAATTATGATGCAGTGGCCATTACAGAGACTTGGCTGGCACCAGGGCAGGAATGGATTCTCAATATTCCTGAATTTCAGTGCTTTAAAAGGGATGGGGGGGAGAGGGGAGGAGAGGTTCCATTACTGGTCAGAGATACTATTACAGCTACAGAAAGGGTGGCGGGTAATGTAGCAGGATCCTCTTTTGAGTCAGTATGGGTGGAAGTCAGGAACAGAAAGGGAGCAGTTACCCTACTGGGGGTATTCTATAGGCCCTCTGGTAGCAGCAGAGATACCGAGGAGCAGATTAGGAGGCAGATTATGGAAAGGTGCAAAAATAACAGGGTTGTTATCATGGGTGACTTTAACTTCCCTAATATTGATGGGCACATGATTAGTTCCAATGGTTTAGATGGGGCAGCGTTTGTCAAGTGTGTCCAGGATGGATTCCTGTCACAGTATGCTGACAGGCTGACTAGAGGGAATTCCATACTAGATCTAGTATTAGGTAACGAACTGGGTCAGCTCACAGATTTCTCAGTGGGTGAGCATCTGGGGGACAGTGACCACCGCTCCCTGGCCTTTAAAATCATCATGGAAAAGGATAGAATCAGAGAGGACAGGAAAATTTTTAATTAGGGAAGGGCAAATTATGAGGCTATAAGGCTAGAACTTACGGGTGTGAATTGGGATGATGTTTCTGCAGGGAAATGTACTATAGACATGTGGTCGATGTTTAGGGATCTCTTGCAGGATGTTAGGGATAAATTTGTCCCAGTGAGGAAGATAAAGAAGGGTAGGGTGAAGGAATCATGGGTGACAAGTCAGGTGGAGAATCTAGTCAGATGGAAGAAGGCAGCATACGTAGGGTTTAGATTTAGATTCAGATTCAGATTCCGTTTATTGTCATTTAAAAACCACAAATGCAATGCCGTTAAAAAATGAGACAATGTTCCTCCAGAATGATATCAACAAAGCACATGACAAAATAGACTACAACAGACAATCCACATAAAGTTTGGCAACCCCCAATCCAGAGACTGGAGAGGCTGCTGCGTATTAATATCGTGCTACCATCTTAGTGCATTCCCCGGAAAGGAGCTCCAAACCCACCAGACAATCAAGACCAAAAACTTAAGCTACAAGACCTGCACAAAACCACATAGTTACATCATATAGTTACAACAGTGCAAACAATACCATAATTTGATAAAAAAACAGACCATGGGCACAGTAAAAATAGTCCGAAGATGTTAAAAGACTGTAAGTTCGAAAGAAACCACCACACAATTTCCACAAGTCCTCAGGGTCCCGACAGACTCGTCATCCCATGCCAGCGGTAGAAGGGAAGCAAGGATCAGATGATTCTATTGAGGAATATAGGGGAGCAAGAAAGGAGCTTAAGAAGGGACAAGGAGGGGGCATGAGAAGGCCTTGGCAAGTAGGGTAAAGGAAAACCCCAAGGCATTCTTCAATTATGTGAAGAACAAAAGGTTGACAGAAGTGAAGATAGGACCGATTAGAGATAAGGGTGCAAAGATGTGCCTGGAGGCTGTGGAAGTTAGTGAGGTCCTCAAAGAATATTTCTATTCGGTATTCACTAATGAGAGGGAACATGATGACGGTGAGGACAATATGAGTGAGGTGGATGTTCTGAAGCATGTTGATATTAAAGGAGAAGATGTGTTGGAGATGTTAAAGTACATTAGGACAGGTAAGTCCCTGGGGCCTGACAGAATATACCCCAGGCTGCTCCACGAGGTGAGGGAAGAGATTGCTGAGGCTCTGGCTTGGATCTTTATGTCCTCGTTGTCCACGGGAATGGTACCGGAGGATTGGAGGGAGGCAAATGTTGTCCCCTTGTTCAAAAAAGGTAGTAGGGATAGTCCGGGTAATTATAGACCAGTGAGCCTTACGTTTGTGGTGGGAAAGCTGTTGGAAAAGATTCTAGAGATAGAATCTATGGGCATTTAGAGAATCATGGTCTGATCAGGGACAGTCAACATGGCTTTGTGAAGGGCAGATCGTGTCTAACAAGCCTGATAGAGTTCTTTGAGGAGGTGACCAGGCTGATAGATGAGGGTAGTGCAGTGGATGTGATCTACATGGATTTTAGTAAGGCATTTGACAAGGTTCCATGTGGTAGGCTTATTCAGAAAGTCAGAAGGCATGGGATCCAGGGAGGTTTGGCCAGGTGGATTCAGAATTGGCTTGCCTGCAGAAAGCAGGGGGTCGTGGTGGAGGGAGTACATTCAGATTGGAGGGTTGTGACTAGTGGTGTCCCACAAGGATAGGTTCTGGGACCTCTACTTGTAATTTTTATTAACGACCTGGATGTGGGGGTAGATGTGTGGGTTGGCAAGTTTGCAGACGACACAAAGGTTGGTGGTGATGTGGATAGTGTTGAGGATTGTCAAAGATTGCAGAGAGACATTGATAGGATACAGAAGTGGGCTGAGAAGTGACAGATGGAGTTCAACCCAGAGAAGTGTGAGGTGGTACACTTTGGAAGGACAAACTCCAAGGCAGAGTACAAAGTAAATGGCAGGATACTTGGAAGTGTGGAGGAGCAGAGGGATCTGGGGGTAAATGTCCACAGATCCCAGAAAGTTGCCTCACAGGTTGATAGGGTAGTTAATAAAGCTTATGGAGAGTTAGCTTTCATAAGTTGAGGGATAGAGAGTCACGACGTAATGATGCAGCTTTATAAAACTCTGGTTAGACCACATTTGAAGTACTGTGTCCAGTTCTGGTCGCCTCACTATAGGAAGGATGTGGAAGCATTGGAAAGGGTACAGAGGAGATTTACCAGGATGCTGCCTGGTTTAGAGAGTATGGATTATGATCAAAGATTAAGGCAGCTTTACTCTCTGGAGAGGAGGAGGATGAGGGGAGACATGATAGAGGTATATACGATATTAAGAGGAATATATAGAGTGGTCAGCCAGCACCTCTTCCCCAGGGCACCACTGCTCAGTACAAGAGGACATGGCTTTAAGGTAAGGTGAGGAAAGTTCAAGGGGGATATTAGAGGAAGGTTTTTTACTCAGAGTGGTTGGTGCATGGAATGCACTGCCTGAGTCAGTGGTGGTGGCAGATACACTAGTGAAATTTAAGAGACTACTAGACAGATATATGGAGGAATTTAAGGTGGAGGGTTATATGAGGGGCAGGGTTTAAGCATCAACACAACATTGAGGGCTGAATGGCCTGTTCTGTGCTGTATTTTTCTTTGTTCTTTGAGTGGTGTCTCAAAAAGGCAGCATCCATTATTAAAGACCTCCAACACCCAGGGCATGCCCTTTTCTCACTGTTACCAGCAGGTAGGAGGTACAGAAGCCTGAAGGCACACATTCAGAGATTCAGGAAAAACTTCTTCCCTTCGGCCATACGATTCCTAAATGGACACTGAACCCGTGAGCATGACCTATTTTTTAATATATATTATTTCTGTTTTTTGCACAATTTTAAATCTATTCAATATACATATACTGCAATTGATTTACTTTTTAATTATTATTATTTCATTATTTTTCTTCTTCTTCTTCTTCTTCTTCTTCTTCTTCTACTAGATTATGTAGTGCATTGAACTGCTGCTGCTAAGTTAACAAATTTCACGACACATGCCAGTGATAATAAACCTGATACTGATTTTGAGATCGTGTTGGTGATACATGGTGACAATTTGTGGGCACCTCACAAAACTTCTAGATATATTTCTTCTGAACTACTATCACTGCAATCTGCAGCCTGTAATTTCCCTGTAAGAAACATACTTTTGAATGAACTAGCAATTTTATGGTCTCCTGAAAGACTCAGTGAACTTGGTTGTTAGGAATGCAGGTACAGCACCTTGAAGCAGACGAAGGTTGCCATCGTTGGAAGGGAGGGCATTGGGGCAGACTTCAAGGCAGGCTAAAGCATCACAGTATGAAACTACCTCTCCCCAGAATTCTGATAATGCATGTACTGTACAGCCACTGAAGAACAAGACAAGGACCTAAGGCCAAGATTGCTGTATCGGAGGAATGTAAGGGAGTCACCGAGAAATGACTCACATTGGACCCTCAGCATGCTGATCAATCTTGATCTAAAAGAGTCAAGGAGGAAGTTAAGTGCATTAGGGATAATAGTGGGGTGTTAAATTGTGCAGAGAAGGATATTGCAGATACTCTTAACTCATATATTTCTAAAGATGTTTGCAATATGCCAGTAAGCATAGAGCATAAGGTTGTTTTAAGTGACTTAGAGATCCTAGAAAGTGAGGTCCTGCTTCAACTGTAAAGGATGATGGTTAATAAATCTCCAGAGCCAGACAACATTTAGCCAAGGGTACTTAAAGAGGTCTGTGATTATATATACAACCCCCAAACATGTATATTTCAAAAGTCATTGAAGACTGCTGAAATCCCTAAGGACTGGAAATGGCCTGGCCTGGTATATTACCATATAACCATATAAAAATTACAGCATGGAAACAGGCCATCTCGGCCCTTCTAGTCCGTGCCGAATGCTTACTCTCACCTAGTCCCACTGACCCGCACTCAGCCCATAACTCTCCATTCCTCTCCTGTCCATATACCTATCCAATTTTACTTTAAATGACAATAGCAAACCTGCCTCTATCACTTCTACTGGAAGCTCGTTCCACACAGCTACCACTCTCTGAGTAAAGAAATTGCCCCTCGTGTTACCCTTAAACCTTTTCCTCCTAACTCTCAACTCATATCCTCTTGTTTGAATCTCCCCGACTCTCAATGGAAAAAGAAGGAATATAAGAAGGGTGACCACTGACCCTGGTAACTGTAGACCAGAAAGCTTAACGTGTAACACAGGCAAGATAATGCAAACAATAATAAGGAATGAGGTAGAAAAGCTCATGATAAGAACAGGCATGTTAGCAAAAACCCAGCATCAATTCTGAAAAAGAAAATCACGCTTACTAATACGCTAGAGTTCTATGAAGAGGCAAATCAAATTTATATTACCAATAGAGTGGTTGATATCATTTACTCGGACTTTCAAAAAGCTTTTGACAAAGTACCCCATGAGAGGTTAATAATCAAATTACAAGAGGTAAGGATTCAGTGCATGGTTTGTGAATGGGTGCAGAATTGGCTCAAAAACAGAAAACAACAAGTTAGGGCGAGAGGATCATTCTCACACCTGGAAGATGTTAAAAGTGGGGATCCACCGGTTTCACTTTTGGGGCCGTTACTGTTCTTAACTTACATTAGTGATTTGTATAAGCACATAACAAATAAGCTAGTAAGGTTTGCCAATGACACAAAGTTAGGGGAATGGGCTGATAACATTCAGGAAACAGAGTCAATACAGTTAGATCTAAACAAAATCCAGATATGGCGAATAAATGGTGGATGAAATTTAACATAAGTAAATGTAAAGTATTAGATACAGGGAGTAGAAGTATTAGATAAATATGCAATGGGGGGTGTTCTTGAGTAGAAAGTGCACTGTATGAGAAGGATTTGGGCGTCCATGTAGACTCATCACTATCAACATCTAGACAATGCACAGAAGTGACTCGGAAGGTTAACAGAATATCGGGCTACGTAGTGTGCTCAGTGGAGTTCAAGTCTAGAGACATTCTCCTTAAGCTGTTTAATGTGCTTGTGAGGCCACACCTTGAGTGCTGTGTACAATTTTGATCTCCATATTGTGTGAGGGTTGTGAAGGCACTGGAGAGAGTTCAGAAAAGGGTGATTAGATTCGTTCCAGGTCTACAGGGTATGAGCCATGAAGAAAAATTGAAAGAATTAAAACTTTTTAGCCTAAGTATACATAGAATGAGAGGAGACATGATAAAAGTGTTCAAAGTCATTTAGGGTATAAGTAAATTGGGTGCCAGCTTCTACTTCAAAATTAATCCATCATCAATCACATGGGATCATAGGTGCAGATTGATTAAAGGGAGATTACAGCCTAATCTCAGGAAACATTTCTTTACACAAGTTGTGGACACATAGAACAAACTGCCGGTACCTAGTTGTGTAGTTGAGAGTATACCTTAGAGACTTTCAAATCTAAACTTATAGCTATTTCATTGCACCATATAAATAGGAATTTGGCAAGCTTTGTTAGGCGAAATGGTCTGTTCTTGTTAAAAACTTTCTAAAGTTCTATTAGATAGATCAAGCTGCAGAACATTTGGGGAAAGGAAGAGGGGGAAACTGTGTTTTTCAAGTTAAACTCTTGAAAATAGTGGACATAGTGGTCCTGTTGCACTCTTGTTCCCCTTACATGGACCATCTAGTAATTATGCTCTGACCATTCTACATTCTGAGAGAGTTCTCCAGCATAACTATAACCACAGTTTACATGCCACCAAAGGGAAATGTTAAGCAAACACTCAATATATTGAGTCCCATTATTAACAAATAAGAAACAATCCACTTTGACGTCTTTCACATCCTTGCCAGGGACTTCAATCAGGCCAGCTGATCACACCACCAGGATCAGAATCATTATTACTTATGTTACGAATGTGCCACAACTATGAGGGGCCGAAGGGTACAAAGTCCCCCCTCTCCTTTTTGAGAATCACAAGATCGCTATTAATTCGGGTCTGGGACCCAGGAAATGAGAGAGAATCCACAAGGTTTGGAATGTGTCCTGGCCTCAGTGATAATGGCTATTGTCTCTTGGAGACAGAATTGTGTATTGAGCACTGTACTATTCATTGAAGCCCTCAGGGGATGACCAGATTGGGCTGGTTGAGGGACTGCATCATCCCAACCTGATTGACATCTGAGACCCCGTGAGTAAGGATAAAAGAGGGTCTGGGGAACATCCCCTTTAGACGCACCAGGAGAAATGCTAGAAATCCCATGACAGCGTTTAATAGCGACTGCTGGTGGGGGCTCGTGTGCGTCCTTCCCTTGCCTGGGATTGGCGGGCTCGCCATGAAAGAATGGCTTGGCTAAAGGAGAGGCCACAAGTGAATGGCCACACCAATGAGACTCTGACGGATCGAAATCATAAAAAAGGAAAGCCGGCAAGTTTTTCCAAATCTCTCTCTCTCTCTCTCTCTCCAACAAAAGGCTGCAGCCTGCATGAACTGAGTGACTTTTATATTTCCATCGGACAATACATTATCCCCTAGACAATGATAGAGCTTATTTCTTATTGATTATTATTATACCCACACGTTTAGATTTAGTATTGATGACGTATATTATCTGTATGTTTGCATTGATATTATTTTTGTGTATTTTTACTAATAAATACTGTTAAAAATTGTACCAGCAGACTGAAATGGACCTCTCTATCGTTGCTGGTAAGTGACCCAATTATGGGGTTCGTAACAAAGTGGGGGCCTCGTCTCAAGATTTGATACCAAATTGGAGGGCCAGTGAATCGGGCTTTTAAGTCCAAACGTGGGTCTGGTTGCGCGGGTAACCAGACGGGAAATCAGCAAAGATGGACGTGGATGAATTTATGGAAAACCTGACTCTGGAGGCGCTAGAGGCGGCCACAAAGTCAGACTTGATAAATTTTGCGAAAGGAGTAAGCCTCGCAGAGGTGAGGTTGTCAATGAAAAAGCAGGAGGTGCAAAGGGCCATAACTCGGTATTATATTGTGAAGAATGTGTTTTCAGCTGAGGTATTGGAAAATATCCCTGAAAAGGTACCAGCTTGTGGGACGGCTCAGTTAGAGTTGGAGAAATTAAGTTTGGAACATGAAATTAAGTTAAAACAGCTGGAAACAGCTGAAAAGGAAAAGGAAAGAGCCGAGAAAGAGAAAGAAAGAGCCGAAAAGGAAAGGGTGCATGCACTCCAGCTAAAGGAGTTAGAGGTGAAGAGGGAGCAGGAAAGAGCTGAGAAACAAAGGGAGCATGAAATGCAGTTAAAACAGCTGGAAGCAGCTGAAAAGGAGAAGGAAAGGGCCAAGAAAGAGAAGGAGTATGAGGAGAAAGAGAAACAGAGGCAACATGACTTGGACATGGAGAAGTTAAGGCAAGAGCGAAGAGCTCAAGGGTCAGACCAAGAGGAGCAGTTTAATGTTAGTCGGGAGGTTAGTACCTCCGTTCAAGGAGACAGATGTTGATAGTTATTTCTTGCATTTTGAAAAGGTGGCAGTGAGTCAGAAGTGGCCCAAAGAGCAGTGGGTGGCGTTGCTACAAAGTGTGTTAAAAGGGAAGGCACAACGGGCATATGCGGCGTTGTCCATGGAGGAGGCGGAGTCTGAGAATTACGAGAAAGTAAAGGAGGCCATTCTTCGGACCTACGAATTTGTACCTGAAGCCTATAGACAAAAGTTCAGAAATTTAAAGAAAGGGTGGAATCAGACGTATGCAGAGTTTGCCTAAGAGAAGGGTGTGCTCTTGGATCATTGGTGTGCAGCAGAAATAGTGGAAGAAGATTTTTGGCATCTCAGGGAGTTAATTCTGATTGAGGAATTTAAAGGTTGTGTTTCGGATGATATCCAGATGTATTTGTATGAGAAGCCAAATAAGTCTATCTCCGAATTTGCTAGGTTCGCAGATGAATATGCCCTAACCCACAAGACAAAGTTTTCCTCGAATAAAAGTTACCAGAGAGACCGTGGGAACGGTAGAGAAAGCACGCCGGCTGAGGCAGAGATCCTGCCGGGAGCTAGTGGTAAAATTAAGGAGGAGGAAAGGCAAGACGGCAGGAGAGATCCTGGCTTGACCTGTTTTAATTGTGGAAAGGTGGGTCATATTGCATCTAAGTGCCTTGCTCCGAGGAAGGAGACAGGAAAATGGAAAGCAGCAGTCCTTACAGGATGTGTTGTGGTGATCAGTAAATTGACGAGAGAGCCCCAGGTGGACAGAGTACGAGAAGGGTCTGAGAAATGTATTTCAGAAGGAACCGTGTCTGTGAACGAGAGAGACACATCAGTTCCAGTGCGGATCTGGAGAGACACGGGAGCTGAGCTGTCATCGATTAGCAGTATGGTACTGGATTTTGGTCGCAAGACTGGAGAGGTGGCTTTGAGAGGCATAGGAAAAGGGACAGAAGCGGTGGCCTTGCATAGGATCATTATAAATTGTGAGCTGGTGTCTGGACCAGTTGAAATAGGGGTGCGATCAGAACTCCTGAGAACTGACGTAGACATTCTTCTGGGTAACAAATTAGCTGGTGGTGACGTTTCATTGGCCATGGAGCTGCCGAGCCAGCCTGTAAGTGTCGAGGTCCCGCCGCCAGATTCCAAGATCTATCCCGCATGTGCGACCACTCGCAGCATGTCGGAAAAGGCAGCTGAGAACGAGACCAGTTTAAATCAATCCAGTATCGATTTGGCCGAGACGTTTTTACCAACCCTGTACCAAGAGGGTTTAGAGGGTGGTAAAATGGAGAATAGGAAAGTGAAAGAGAGTAAGGAAGAGGAGGTGCTCCTGCCCTTAGCCAGGAGGAAATTTATAGAGGCACGAAGTAAAGATGAGAAACAGGTAAGGCTGTTAAAAGGTCCAGGGTTGGACATGGATGATTAGTCTGGTTTGGCAGAACTGTTTGAAGAAGTTGAAAATTCTAAATGTGTTCCCGATAATGAAATGAGGGCAGTCCTAGATGAAAAGGATGCCATTACCTTGAAGAAGTCTGCTGGGTTGGCAGATGAGGTTGTTTCAGCCCGCGGAGTTGAGTTTACTCCGGAAGGGAGTTGCCCAGAGAGTAACTGGGAGGATCAGGGAAATTTAGAATTTGAAAAGGGTACGGGTATTGAAAGCCTGGAAGAGGCAGATGTCCCGTTTGAGTGTGTTCAAGATGTGGATGCACATGGTACTGAACCTAGTAATGGAGCTCAGAAAAAGTCTGAGGTATGTGATTCAGTTGAAAAGGAATGCAGTCCTTGTGGGTCAGATGGACTTGGTTCAGTGAGGAAAGGGTTAACCTTGGTAATAGTGGGAAGTGAGAATTCCCAGTTGTTTGTGTTCGAAGGTGTGTTAAAAGTTAGTGAGGAAGTAAAAGGTGGTGAGGTGAATATTATTATTGAAGGAAAAGGGAAAAGTGTAGTTCCTAAATTGAATGAAGAAAATTTAAAGTCTGGATTGATGTCAGAAGCAGCAACCAGGCTGCAGAGACAATGGCTTGGTAACACGGTGCCTGCGAATCAATTACAGGTTGATTTGAAATGTAAAGGTGCCCCACACGCTATTGTTATTAAAGGGTGTGGTGTGAAAACACAGAATTGGAAATGCTGTTTGGACGAAGGGAGATCGCTTGCAGAGTTTAAGCTGAAAACTCATGCTAACAACTTGCTTAAAATTAAAGAATTGTGTGGAAATTCAGAAAATGGTCTAAGTTTGGAACACATTGTTGATAAAATAACTCCTATGAAAGGAGCATGCGAAAGCCTATTCCACACTCGTATACAAGTTAACCATGTGGGAATTAACTGGAAAAGGGGCGAGGGTTGACAGGATGCCATTTTAAATAACAGGATCTGGTTTTAAGGGATTTCGACAAAGCATGTGAATAATAAAGACTACCCCATGAAAGATTGACTGTTAAGTTTGAAAGTAACATAAAGATTAGCATTTGCATGAACTTTTGTAATGTGCACGTAGGCTAAGATCACAACACTTCAGTTTTTGTTTCCTGAAGAAAAGGAATAAAAGTAGGTGGTCATTAAATTGGAGTCTGATGCTACAAGAATTTATTAAGGTACAAGATGTTAAGATATTAAAGGAAGTGACAATGTAATTGCTAACTAATGTTGAATTGAATGTATAATTGTATTACTCTGTAGTGAAAAAAAAATCTTTTGTATTGTGTTAGATTCTAAAATCCTGTAAGACTCTGTATTAATTAATTTTTACCTGTTGGTAAAAATCTTAGAAGGAAGGGGGTGTTACAAATGTGCCAGAATTCTGAGGGGCCGGAGGATACAAAGTCGCCCCCTCCTTTTTGAGAATTGCAAGATCGCCATTAATTTGGGTCTGGAACCCAGGAAATGAGAGAGAATCCACAAGGTTTGGAATGTGTCCTGGCCTCAGCGAAACAAAAACTCCTGATAACGGCCATTGTCTCTTGGAGACGGAATTGTATATTGAGTACTGTACTATTCATTGAAGCCCTCAGAGGATGACCAGAGTGGGCTGGTTGAGGGATTGCATCATCCCAACCTGATTGACATCCCATGAGTAAGGATAAAAGAGGGTCTGGGGAACAAGCCCTTTAGACGCACCAGGAGAAACACTAGAAATCTTGTGACAGCGTTTAATAGCGACAGTCGTTTGGGGCTCGTGTGCATCCTTCCCTTGCCTGGGATTGGCGGGCTCACCACGGAAGAACGGCTTGGCTAAAGGAGAGGCCACAAGTGAACGGCCACACCAACGAGACTCTGATGGATCAAAATCATAAAAAAGGAAAGCCTGCAAGTTTTTCCAAATCTCTCTCTCTCTCTCTCTCTCTCTCTCCAACAAAAGGCTGCAGCCTGCATGAACTGAGTGACTTTTATACTTCCATCGGACAATACATTATCCCCTAGACAACGATAGAGCTTATTTCTTATTGATTATTATTATACCCGCACTTTTAGATTTAGTATTGATGACGTATATTATCTACATGTTTGCATTAATATTATTTTTGTGTATTTTTACTAATAAATACTGTTAAAAATAGTACCATCAGACTGCAACGGACCTCTCTATCTTTGCTGGTAAGTGACCCAGTTACGGGGTTCGTAACACTTATAACCATATAACAATTACAGCACAGAAATAGGCCATCTCGACCCTTCTAGTCCATGCCAAACATTTACTCTCTCCTAGTCCCACCTATCTGGACTCAGCCCATAACCCTCCATTCCGTTCCTGTCCATATACCTAATTTTTTTTTTTAAATGACAGAATTGAACCTGCCTCTATCACTTCACTGGAAGCTCATTCCACACAGCTACCACTCTCTGAGGAAAGAAGTTTCCCTTGTGTTACCCCTAAACTTTTGCCCCTTAACTCTCAACTCATGTCCTCTTGTTTGAATCTCCCCTACTCTCAATGGAAAAAGCCTATCCACATCAAATCTATCTATTCCCCTCATAATTTTAAATACCTCTGTCAAGTCCCCCCTCAACCTTCTACGCTCCAAAGAATAAAGAGCTAACTTGTTCAACCTTTCTCTGTAACTTAGGTGCCGGAACCCAGGTAACATTCTGGTAAATCTCCTCTGTACTCTCTCTAATTTGTTGACGTCTTTCCTATAGTTCAGTGACCAGAACTGTACACAATACTCCAAATTTGGCCTCACCAATGCCTCGTACAATTTTAACATTACATCCCAACTCCTATACTGAATGCTCTGATTTATAAAGGCCAGCATACCAAAAGCTTTCTTCACCACCCTATCCACATGAGATTCCACCTTCAGGGAACTATACACAATTATTCCTAGATCACTCTGTTCTACTGCATTCCACAATGCCCTGCCATTTACCATGTGTGTCCTATTTTAATTAGTCCTACCACAATGTATCACCTCACACTTATCAGCATTAAACTCTATCTTTCAACCCACTCTTCTAACTGGCCTAAATCTCTCTGCAAGCTTTGAAAACCTATTTCTTTTTCTTTTTCAATCTTTTTATTATTGTTATTAATATCAACAAAATACAATTGATATATAGGTAAAGGGATTACAAACATACACATTTCCATTGCACATGAAAGAATACATAAGCAATGATTACAGTATAAATGAGTATTCCCAAATCATGAACAATACAGTATATAGATGAACAAAGTAAATCTAGGTATATCATAATATATAATATAAAAAAAACTGAAAAAAGAAAAAAATATTATGCAAAAAAAACTAAACTAATAATCTAATAGCTAATAAAGAAAAAAAAGCAAAAAAAGAAAAAAGAGAAAGAAAAATTGAAAAAAAGGGCTGTTTATAATATCTCACAAGAATACATAATCATCAGTGTCATCAACTCCGATCCTCTCAACATATATAAAATTAAAGCTGGAAAATCAAATTTATCATTGGACATATGGGCCCTATGTACGACCGTAAACTGTATTAATGAATGTTTGGCACATATAGATGATGTATTAACTAATTGAAGAGTTCTATCCCAATTCTCAATAGGAATAATAAGATTAAGCTCTCTTTCCCAATCATTTTTTTGTCTTATAAAGGGGCTCTGAACTATAATATATTATAATTTATAATTATATATTATAATTATAATATATTATAATATATTAAACTATCATAATTATATTATAAAGTTTTGATATAAGCCCTTTTTGAAAAAGGTTTAATTCAAACAAACTCTCCAAAATATCTGAAGACACAAAATTTGGAAAAGTAGGAAGTACAGTATTTAAAAAATACCTAATCAGTAAATATCAAAAAAAAAATGAAATCTAGGCAAATTATATTTATTAGATAATTGCTCAAAAGACATAAAACAATTGTCCAAAAATAAATCAGAAAATCATAGTAATCCCTTAGTCTTCCAAACCGAATAAGCTTGGTCTAGAATTGAAGGGTGGAAAAAACAATTGGATACAATAGGAATATTTAAAACGAACTGAGTCAACCCAAAAAATGTCCGAAATTGAAACCATATACGTAAAGTATGTTTAACTATTGGGTTGTCAATTCGTTTTGGCAATTTAGAAAGAGCAAAAGGGAGAGAAGTCCCTAAAATAGAACCCAGTGCATAACCTGGTACCGATTTAATTTCCAAGCTCACCCAATGAGGGCTAAAAGATCCATCCCAGTCTTTCAAACAACATATCAAATATCTAATATTAACTGCCCAATAATAAAATCCGAAATTAGGTAATGCTAACCCACCTTCCTTCTTTGCCTTCTGTAAGTATACTTTACCTAACCTGAGATTTTTATTCTGCCATATATATGAGGAAATTTTTGAATCAACATTAGTAAAAAAAGATTTCGGAATAAAAATTGGTACCGCTTGAAAAATATATAAAAACTTAGGTAAAATAATAGCATTAATTCTACCTATCAGAGATAAAGATAATGGTGACCACTTAGTGAACAAGCACTTAATCTGATCAATTAAGGGTACAAAATTAACCTTAAATAAGTCATTATGGTTTTTTGTGATTTTAATCCCTAAGTAAATAAAAGAATCATTAACTAATTTAAAAGGTAAGTTTCCATAAATTGGGACCTGTCTATTCAAAGGAAACAATTCACTCTTATTAAGATTTAATTTATACCCAGAAAAATCACTAAGTTGAGCCAACAATGATAAAACTGCTGGAATAGATTTCTCAGGATTAGAAATAAATAATAATAAATCATCTGCATACAAAGATAACTTATGAATATCTGTCCCACGATTAATATCAGAAATATCCTGTAATTCTCTGATGGCAATTGCCAAAGGTTCTAAAGCAATATTAAATAATAATGGGCTAAGAGAACAGCCATGTCTAGTGCCCCGAAATAAATGAAAAAAGGGAGATTTTTGATTATTAGTAAACACTGAGGCTACTGGAGTGTGATAAATCAGTTTAATCCAGGAAATAAATGTCGGACTAAAATTAAACTTCTCCAACACATTAAATAAGTAAGGCCATTCAACTCTATCAAATGCTTTCTCCACATCTAATGAAATAACACATTCTGAAATGCTATGTGAAGGAGTATAAACAATATTCAATAATCTCCTAACATTGAAAAAAGAATAGCGATTTTTAATAAAACCGATTTGATCTTCCGAATTAATTTGGGGTAATACCTTCTCCAACCTGGATGCCAGTAACTTGGAAAAGATCTTGGAATCTACATTCAATAAAGATATTGGTTATAGGATGCGCAGTCAGTAGGGTCTTTATCTTTCTTCAGTATTAAAGAAATGGAAGCTCTATAAAAAGATTGTGGCAAATTGTCCAATCTAATTGCTTCTTCAAAAACCCTGCATAACCAAGGAGATAGAGTAGCGGAAAAACATTTTAAAAATTCTACTGTATACCCATCTGGACCTGGTGCTTTTCCAGAATTCATGGAGGAAATAACCCCTTTAATTTCTGCATCCATAATAGGAGTTTCTAATATTGAAAGATCATCTGATGATAATTTTGGAAAACTCAATTTCCCAAGAAAATCATTACAATCATGAGGGAATTCAGAATGATACAGGGAGGTATAAAAATCTTGAAATGATTTATTTATCTCATCATGGTTAACTGTCAAATCCCCATTCTGCTGAATCTTAGTAATTTGACATTTAACCAAAGCATTCTTCAACTGACTAGCTAACAGTTTACCTGATTTATCACTATGTATATAAAAATCAGATCTAGTTTTCATTAATTGATTTTCAATCGAAGATGTAAGTAACAAACTATGTTCCGTTTGAAGTTCAACCCTTTGATTGTAAAGCTCCTTACTAGGAGTGATTGAATATTTCTTGTCAATCTCTTTAATTTTATCAACCAATAAAAGAGTTTCCTTCTTAATGCGTTTTCTCAGACCAACAGAGTAAGAGATAATCTGTCCACGTATATATGCTTTAAAAGTGTCCCAAAGTGTTCCGCAAGAAATATCATCCATGGAATTAGTTGAAAAGAAGAAATCGATCTGTTCCTTCATAAATTTAATAAAATCCAGATCTTGCAGTAAGGTAGAATCAAATCGCCATTGTCTAGCATTAGAAGCTGTATCCGTAAATTTAATAGAAAGTTTTAATGGAGCATGGTCAGAGATGGCTATAATATCATAATTACAACCAATTATCGATGGAATAAAACAAGAGTCAATAAAAAATAATCAATTCTCGAGTAGGAATGATAAGCATGTGAGAAAAAAGAAAACTCTTTGTCCTTAGAATGCCGAAATCTCCAAATATCAAAAATTCCATTATCAGTCAAAAAGCAGTTAATACAAGTGGCCGACTTATTGGGTAAAATCTGAGTAGTTATAGATTTGTCCATCAAAGGATTTAAACAACAATTAAAGTCACCACCCATTATTAACTTATATTCATTTAGATTAGGTAAAGAAGTAAATAAGGACTTAAAAAAATCAGGACAATCCGCATTTGGAGCATAAACATTAACCATAGCAACCTTTTTATTACAAAGTAAGCCCGTAATTAACAAAAATCTACCATTCGGATCCGAAAAGATATCGTGTTGGACAAATGCAATAAAAATTGAAACTCCCTTTACTTTGGCTTTCGAATTCAAATGGTACTGTTGACCCCGCCAAGACCTAAAAAAGCGATAGCTGTCCTCCTTCCTCACATGAGTTTCTTGCACAAAAATGATATGAGCATTAAGTCTTTGGAATACTTTGAAAATCTTCTTCCGTTTAATCGGATGGTTTAAACACAAAATTCCAAGACACAAAATTGATGGTCTGAGCCATATTTCTAAAATCAACCCTTTGGTATAAAAAGGGATAACCAAATTATAAATTCATGCACCCGGAAGAGGAACAAAAATAGAGAGCGGACCCGGAAGTGACGACATCGTAGACATACTTATAGTTCAAAAACAGCCCAAATGAAAAAACTAAAACAAACTGGTAAAAGAAAAATAAAGTTAGAAAACAGACCATCTCCCACCCCCACAAGAAAAAGAAAAGAAAAAGCCAAAATATGGCTAGAAAAAGGAAAAAAATGAGACTAACTCTACCCCCATATTAGCGGAAGACCACTCCGTATATAAAGGATATACATTAAAAAAAAATCCACCCAGACTTCAAAAATTATGATCACTATACAAAACCACACTTCTTAATATACTTGGTTGTAAAAAAAAGCAAAAAGAATATAATCACTAAAAGCTTATAAATTGGGTTATAACCCAAACAAATCAAAAAATATTTAAACTGTGATAAGCAATGCATTGTAGGAAGAAGACAAGAGAAAAAAAAAATAACACCATCTTAAAAAAAACCAAGAATATTTTTCCACAAAACCACCATCTTAATAAAAAAGAATTCACCTTTGAAGGATTAAAAATACACCTTCGAAGGAACAAAAATAATAGTCAGCAATATAGTATAATGGTTAAAGTGTATAAAACAGACCGATTAATATGATGAAAGAACACTTTAACTTAAATATAAAGTATAGGATAAACCTACACCAATAGCCAGAAACTAAATCTGGTTTGAGGAATCGAAAACCATCTTACACAATCAAAATCACTCATTTATTAGAGATGAGTGTCCGTAGCAGTAGGGAAGTTCTCCTTCAGAAAACTTCTCGCTTCAGATGTAGAAAGGAAAACCCAGCTTGAAGCATTCGGCGGAGAGATTCTAAGCTTCGCAGGGTATAAGAGCTTAGGTTTTAGATTTTTCTCATAACATTCAGACATCAGAGGTTTAAAAAGAAGCCTTTCCTTCATTACTTCAGGACTAAAATCTTCTACCAAACGGAATTAGTAATCCTGAAATTTAACCATTCCTACCCGCCGAGCCACACGAATAATTACAATTACAACCGAAGGTTTAGCTGGAGCACTCGATGATCGACGCATAATTCTATGTGCGCGATCGAGTAACGGAGAGTTATCTGGAAATACCGACGGGAACACATCTTTTAAAAGTTGAGCAAAATATTTCGAAGGGTCGTCTTTTTCTATGCCATCTGGGAGACCAAGCATACATAGGTTCTGTCTTCTGGACCGATTCTCAAAGTCGACACTCTTGGCTTTAAGTGTTTCCACCAGTTTAGTGGCTGAAATTAAATCTTGTTGCAATTTTTCAATTATCAAATCTCATTTCCGAGCGTCTTCTTGCAGAGATGTGATAAGAACTTGCTGCTGGTCAATTACTGAATCCATCTTAACCATATAATCTTGAAAAGCCTTTATATCTTGTTTAAAAATTTGTTGTAGTTCATGAAACTTTTTATCCAAAACCTCCAGAAACAGTTCATAAGTTAATTCAGTGCATTGCGGATGAGCTTGCTTCTTTCCATTACCATTCGGGTTCCGCCCAGGTTGTCGTTCTTTAGATCTAAGAGACATTTCTGATTGCATATCCTCAAAAATTCACAATAAACTCTTAACGATAAGTCCAAAAAAATAGCAAGAGTCTTTTGGTATAGGTAAAAATAAGTTGAATAAGGTTGATCAAAGGTTAAAAAAAGTAAAGGTTATGGAGCGAATCTAAAACAGTACTCACTCCATGAGCATCACCCACTGACCCCAAAAACCTAATTCATTATCCACACCACCACCTATCTTACTATCATCTGCATACTTACCAATCCAATTTACCACCCCATCATCCAGATGTATATGACAAACAACACTGGACCCGGTACAGATCCCTGAGACACACCACTGGTCACCGGCCTCCAACCTGACAAACAGTTATTCACCACTACTCTCTGGCATCTCCCATCCAGTCACTGTTGAATCCATTTCACTACTTCGATATTAATACCTAACAATTGAACCTTCCTAACTAACCTTCCATGTGGAACCTTGTCAAATGCCTTACTGAAATCCATATAGACAACATCCACTGCTTTACCCTCGTCAACTTTCCTCGTAACCACTTCAAAAAATTCAATAAGATTTGTCAAATATGACCTTTCAAGCACAAATCCAAGTTGACTGTTTCTAATCAGACCCTGTCTATCCAGATAAATATATATACCATCTATAAGAATACTTTCCATTAATTTACCCAGCACTGACATCAAACATAATAATTGCTAGGTTTGCTCTTAGAACCCTTTTTAAACAATGGAACCACATGAGCAATACACCAATCCTCCGGCACCATCCCCATATCTAATGACATTTCAACTATTTCTGTCAGAGCCCCTGCAATTTCTACACTAACTTCCCTCAAGGTCCTAGGGAATACCCTGCCAGGATCTGGAGACTTATCCATTTCTATATTCTTTAGAAGCTCAGTACTTCCTCTTCTTTAATCATCATAGTTTCCATAACTACCGTACTTGTTTCCCTTCCCTTACACAATTCAATATCCTTCTCCTTAGTGAATACCGATGAAAAGAAATTGTTCAAAATTCCCCTCATCTCTTTTGGCTCCACACATTACTGTCCACTCTGATTCTCTAAGGTACCAATTTTATCCCTCACAATCCTTTTGCTATTAATATAACTGTAGATACCCTTTGTATTTATTTTCACCTTACTTGCCAAAGCAACCTCATATCTTCTTTTAGCTTTTCTAATTTCTTTCTTAAGATTCTTTTTACATTCTTTATATTCCTCGAGCAACTCATTTACTCCATGCTGCCTATATTTATTGTAGATCTCTCTCTTTTTCCAAACCAAGTTTCCAATATCCCTTGAAAACCATGGCTTGCTCAAACTTTTAACCTTTCCTTTCAACCTAACAGCAACATAAAGATTCTGTACCCTCAAAATTTCACCTTTAACCAACCTCCATTTCTGTATTACATCCTTCCCATAAAACAAACTGTCCCAATCCACTCCTTCTAAATCCTTTCGCATCTCCTCAAAGTTACCCTTTCTCCAATCAAAAATCTCCAACCTTGGGTCGAGTCCTATCCTTTCCCATAATTATACTGAAACTAATGGCATTGTGATCACTGGACCCAAAGTACTCCCCTACACATATCTCCATCACGTGACCTATCTCATTCCCTAACAGGGGATCCAACACTGCCCCTTCTCTAGTTGGTACCTCTATCTATTGCTGCAATAAACTATCCTGCACACATATTACAAACTCCAAACCATCCAGCCCTTTTACAGACAGGTCTTCCCAGTCTATGTGTGGAAAATTAAGATCTACCACAATCAGAACCTTGTGCTTAGTACAAATATCTGCTATCTCCTTATAAATTTGCTCCTCTAATTCTCGCTCCCCATTAGGTGGTCTATAATACACCCCTATAAGTGTTACTACACCTTTCCCATTCCTCAATTCCACCCAAATAGTCTCCCTAGTCTCTCTAATCTATCCTGCCAAAGCACCACTGTAATATTTTCTCGGACAAGCAATGCAACACCTCCCCCTCTTGCCCCTCCGATTCTATCACACCTGAAGGAACGAAATCCAGGAATATTTAGTTGCCAATCACACCACTCCTGCAACCATGTTTCACTGATAGCTACAACACCATTATTTCCAAACATCAATCCATGCTCTTAGCTCATCCACCTTTCTTACAATGCGCCTAGCATTAAAATAGATGCATTTAAGAAACCCTCCACCTCTTCCTCTCTGTTTATCCCTAACGGTGCAAGCAACTTTATTATCTTTTTCTTCTTTCTACCCTACATCTTCGGTCTGAGCACTCCCCTTCTCTATCAACTGCTTATCCTCCCTCTCACACTGTCTATTAGGTTTCTCTATTTGTGAACTAACCTCCTCTCCCCTAGTCTCTTCAATTTGATTCCCACCCCCCAACCATTCTAGTTTAAAGTCTCCCCAGTAGCCTTAGCAAATCTCCCCACCAGGATATTGGTCCCCTTAGGATTCGAGTATAACCCGTCCTTTTTGTACAGGTCACACCTGCCCCAAAAGAGGTCCCAATGATCCAGAAACTTGAATATTTGCCCCCTGCTCCAATCCCTCAGCCACGTATTTATCCTCCACCTCATTCCATTCCTACTCTCACTGTCGCGTGGCACAGGCAGTAATCCCGAGATTACTACCTTTGTGGTCCTTCTTCTCAACTTCCTTCCTAACTCCCTATATTCTCCTTTCAGGACCTCTTCCCTTTTCCTATCTATGTCATTGGTACCTATATGTACTATGACCTCTGGCTCCTCACCCTCCCACTCCAGGATATCTTGGACGTGATCGGAATCATCCCGGACCCTGGCACCAGGGAAGCAAACTCCCATCCGGATCTCCTGATCACGTCCACAGAATCACCTATCTGACCCCCTATCTGAGTTCCCTATTACTACTGCCTTCCTCTTGCTTTCCCTACCCTTCTAATCTACAGGGCCGGACTCTGTGCCGGAGGCACAGCCACTGTTGTTTCCCCCAGGTAGGCTGTCCCCTCCCCACCAACAGTACTCAAACAGGAGTACTTATTGTCAAGGTGTACAGCCACTGGGATACTCTCTAGTACCTGGCTCTTCGCCTTCCCTCTCCTAACTGTGACCCACCTGTCTGTCTCCCGTGGCCCCGGTGTGACCTCCTGCCTGTAACTCCTCTCTATCAACTCCTCACTCTCCCTGACCAGACAAAGGTCATCGAGCTGCAGCTCCAGTTCCCTAACACGGTCCCTCAGGAGCTGCAGTTCGGTGCATCTGGTGCAGATGTGGATATTCGGGAGGCTAGGAGACTCCAGGACCTCCCACATCCGACACCGAGAACAACAAGCTGCTCTCACACTCATAATTCCCCCTTTCCTCAAATAACAGGAAAAACTGAAACCTAAACCTACCTTGCCTCGCCTGTTTCCGCCTCACCCCGTTGAATCCAAGCCCTTCAGCCTTCACTCTGCTCCCAGCTCACTTCACTGCCCACAAAACGATGCTGCCCGCTGTATAAGGCTGTGTCCTTTTTAAATCCTCCCCGCTTCACTGCCCGACATCACACACCTGCACAGTCCTGCCTTTCTTAACTCCGATGAGAAGAAGCAAAAATCAAAATGTCTCCCGCCACACTCCCGTTCTGATCCTCCGACTTTCCTACTCTGAACTATTCAGCAACCTATGCACTCACTTTCAATGACTATACAACTTAGGTTCTCAACATTATTTATTACTTATTTATTATTATTATTTCCCAAAACAACAAATGTACTTTTTTCCATAGATGCTGAGTACTTCCAGCATTTTGTGTGTGTCGCTTGGATTTCCAGCATCTACAGATTTTCCCTTGTTTGTGGTTAACTAATGAGCGAAGTTTGTATGTGAGCCCCGGTGAGAGAGTTACATGTATATTATGAAGTAAAATGTAATAAATATAATGATTGTAAAATATGAATGTCAGTGAAAATTTTAATATCAGCAATCTGCACACCACACATCAAGATTCGCTAAAAATTGAAGTTATTGATTTGAAATGCCAACAAGTTAAAATGCTTCAAACAAGGAGTCAAGAAAATATGCTTCAACAGTGGTTCGGCATTCCTGTATTTCAAATAAATATGCATTCAACTATATCACTAATACAGATTTTTCATCCTCAGACATAACTAACTACTCATTAAAATTGCTATTAAGACAAAGCTATATGTGTTTACCTGTTCCACTCTGCAAGCACCATTCACAGTTACATCGTCACAGTGGCTTTCTTGTGAATTCTGTTTGCTCAAGGTTCCAGATGCAGCTTTGAACAATGTATTCTTTTCCAACATGCTATCCTGTTTGGCTATGGACATGGCGAGAGGGTTGCTAAGGGATTGAGATACATGAAAGTTAGATTGCCTTATACAAAGATTAACAGCCAAGGAGCATTCAAGCTAAAATCTTGGTTTTGCTTTTGAATTGTGCACATGTCACAAATCAATATCAGATATTTTACATTTGTTAATTAAAATCTATTATCAAAGATCTGCATCACCCAACCACGTCATCTTCTCGCTGTCACCATTGGAAGGCACTTCAGAAGCCTGATGTCTCACTCCACCAGCACCGAGCCATGTCGTACATCATTGATCACATACTTCCAATAAGAAAAGAAAGCCTCTACCATTACCCTCTGCCTCCTATTACCAAGCCCATTTTAGATTCAGTATACCAGCCTGCCTTGGATCCCATGAGGTCTAAACCTCTGGACCAGCCCTGCATGCAGGAGCCGGTCAAAGGCCATACTAACTTCCATGTAGACATCTATGAGCTTCCCTTTAGTTATCACCTTAAAAAAATACATATAAATTTTTGAGGGTATCGTTCTCATAAACATAGAACAGTACATCACTGGGGAAGTCATTTGGTCCACAAAGTTTATTTAATTTTAAAGATACAGTGCAGAATAGCCCCTTAAGCTGCCATCAATGCTGTCCTCACCCACATCTCTTCCATTTCGCACACATCTGCACTCACTCCATCCTCCTGCCACCCCACCAGGGATCAGGTTTCTCTCATTCTCACCTACCATCCCACTAGACTCCATGTCCAGCACATAACTCTCCACAACCTCTGCCATCTGCAATGGGATCCCTCCACCAAACACATCTTTCCCTCCCACCTACTTTCTGCTTTCCGTGGGGATAGCTCGCTACACAATTCCATTCTCCATTTGACCCTCCACACAGATCTCCCTCCTGCAAGTGGAACAATTGCTACGCCTGCCCCTACACCTCCGCCCTCACTACAATTCAGGGCCCTAAACAGTCCTCCCAGGTGAGGCAACACTTCACCTGTGAGTCTGTTGGGGTCCCGGTGTGACCTCCCCTATATCAGTGAGACCCGACATAGATCGGGAGACCACTTCGCTAAGCACCTATGCTCTGTCTGCCAGAAAAAGCAGGATCTCCCAGTGGCCAACCATTTTAATTCCACTTCCCATTCCGACACGTCAGTCCATGGAGTCCATGGCCTCCTCTACCGTCATAATGAGGCCACACTCAGGTTGGAAGAGCAACACCTTATATTCTGTCTGGGTAGCCTCCAACCTGATGGCATGGACATCAATTTCTCGAACTTCCGCTGATTGCTTCCCCCCTCTCCTTCACCATTCCCATTTCCCTCTCTCACCTTATCTCTTTAACTGCCCATCACATACATCTGTTGCTCCTTTCTTCCATTGTCTTCTACTCTCTCCTATCAGATTCCCCCTTCTTCAGCACTTTATTTATTTTACCAATCAACTTCTCAGCTCTTTACCTCACCTCTCCCCTCAACACAGTTTCATCTATCACCTTCCTCCCTCCCTCACATTCTTACTCTGACCTCTTTTTTTCCAATCCTAATGAAGGGTCTCGGATGAAACATTGACTGTACTCTGTAACATGCTGTGTAACAATGAAACCTTACAGTCTCTTACAACTCTTTTCCATAGATGCTGCCTAGCCTGATGAGTTCCTCCAGCATTTTGTGTGAGACGCTATACAGTATGCTTTGATTGCCACCATATCCAATTGTGTAGCCACTTTCAGTCACCTATGGAGCCGGCCCCTAAGATCTCTCAGTATCTCAATCCTATTATTGGGTCTACCGTTAATTGAATACTTTTATGTGACCTTTCTAAGTGTAGCCCCTCATACTTCCTTGGGTTAAACTCTATTTGTCACTTCTCTGCCCCTGTAACTGATCTGTATCCCACTGTACTTTTAGATAGTTCTTCTTACTGTCTGCATCTCCACCAATCCTGGTGTCATATGCAAACTTGTTAATCCACCCATTTATATTTTCATCCAGATCATTGATAAAGGTCACAAACAAAGGTCCCAATACTGATCCTTGCACAACACCATTCATCACAGACCTATAATTACATGGATTATTGCTATTAGAGATTTGCCACTCGCAGGTCCTCCAGTACCTCACCTAATGCTAATGATCTTTGTCAAAGACACAGCAATATCCTCACTTGTTTCTTTCAGTATTCTGGGATACGTCTCTGGGGCCTGGGAATATTCTTTCATCATGTTTTACAGTAGAGACAACTCTACTTCCACCTTAATCTCAAAGTGTCTGAATGCATTTCAGTACTCCACTCTGTCGTCACTGTCTGTTAAATCCTTGTCCTTAGTAAATATTAACAAAAAGTACTCATTGAGTACCCAGCCACTTGCATTAATATTCTTTATTATTAAGTGGCCCTATATTCTCCTTAGTTATCTTCTGTTTCTTAATGTAAGTATAAAATGCCTCAGGAATCTCCTTCATTCTGTTTACCAAGGGCATTTCATGGCCCTTTTTAGCTTTTCCAATCTTGAGCACTTTCCTGATACTTTTATATTCCACGAGGATCCAGTCTGATTTTTGCTTCTCAAACATTATGCATGCTTCCTTTTCCTTCCTGACTAAATTTAGAACTTTTCAGGTTTAGGAGAAGTGGGTGGAGAACCTTACCATCCTTGTTCTTGCTCCTTATTGGAACATGCCTTTGCTAATCTCTATTCAGCTCATCCTTAAATGAATTCAAAATGTTAGATGTGAACTGTCTGCAAAAGCTGCCCCCGATCAAAGACCTATAGTTCCTGTCTTATCCTGTTATAATTTGTCTTCCCCAGATTTAATACCTTCCCATAAGTTCCAATTTTATCCTTGCTTATGACTACTTTGTGATCACCTTTCCCAAATTGTTCACTTACTCTGCTGTCTCTAGTTAGACTCTAAACGTCCTGTTTCAAGAACCCCTCTTGGATGCAGTAAAATTCCTGCCCCATCTAATTTTTTTTTTGTATTTAAAAAGTTCCCAGCAATACTGGTGAAGTTAAAGTCCCCACTAAGAAACTTGTTATTTCTTCACGTTTCCATAATTTTTCTGTTGCTCCATTTCTTAGTGGCTATGGTGGGGGGTGTGGTTGTCATATACAGTCATAGAGTCACAGAAAAGTACAGGACAGAAACAAGCCCTTCAGCCATCTAGTTGGTGCTGAGCCATGTAAATTACCTACTCCCCTCAGACATCACCTGGAACATAGCCCTACATACCTTTGCCATCCAAAGTTCTATCCAAACTTCTCCTAATTGTTGAAGTTGATCTCAAAGCACCACTTGCATTGGTGGCTCATTCCACACTCTCACAAACCTTCGAGTGGAGCAATTTTCCATCATGTTCCCATTAAACTTTATACCTTTCACCCTTAACCTATGACCTCTAGTTATAGCCCCACCCAACCTCAGCGGAAGGGGCCTGCTTCCATTTACCTTTTCTGTACCTATCATAATTTTACATCCCTCTATCAAATCTCCCTCAATCTTCTATCTTCCAAGGAATAAAGTCTAAACTATTCAATTTTTCCTTATAACTCAGGTCCTCCAGACCTGACAACATAATTGTAAAATTTCCCTGTATTCTTTTAACCTTATTTACATCTTTCCTGTAGGTTGGTGATAAAAACTGCACATGATACTTCAAATTAGACCTCACCAATGTTTCATACAACTTCAACATTACATCCCATATCATGTACTCAGTACTTTGATTTATGAAGGCAAATGTGCCAAAAGTTTTCTTTACTTCCTAGACCGCCAATTTCATTGAATTACAAACATGTATTCCAAGATCCCTTGTTCTCTCTCACACCTCAGTGCCCCACCATTCACTGTGTAAGACCTACCCTGTTTGGTCCTATCAAAGTGCAACACCCTGCCCTTATCTGCATTAAATTCCATCTGCCATTTTTCCAGCAGGTCCAGGTCCCTTTGCAAGCTCTGACAGTCCACTTCGCTGTCCACTACTCTGAAAATCTTGGTGTCATCCACTGATTTGCTTATCCAGTTAACCACATTATCATACAGATCATTGACATAAATGACAAACAACAACTGGTTCAGCACCAATCCCTGTGGCGCTCCACTAGTGATAGGCCTCTAGTCAGAAAGGCAACCATCTACTACCACTCTCTGGCTTCTACAAAGCCAATATCTAATCCAATTTACTATCTCATCCTGAATGCAAAGTGACTGATCTTGACCCAACCTCCCATGTGGGACCTTGTCAAATGCCTTGCTAAAATCCATGTAGATAACATCCACTGCCTTGTCTTCATCAGCTTTCCTGGATAGACATGGCCTACCATGTACAAAGCCAATCTGACTATCCCTAATCAGTCCATGTCTATTCAAATATGCATAAATTCAGTCCCTTAGAATACTTTCCAATAACTTTCCCACTACTGATATCAGGCTCATAGGCCTGATTTATTTTTGAACTCTTTCTATAACAGCAGAACAACATCAGCTGTCCTCCAGTCCCTCACCTGTCACTAAGTATGATTTAAATAACTCTGCTAAGATCTTGCAATTTTGCACTTGCTTTCCACAAGGAACAGCTCGTCAGGCTGTGGGGATTTATTTACCCTAAATTGTCTTAAGACTGCAAACACCTCTTCCTCTGTAATCTGTATAGGGTCCATTACCTCACTGCTACTTTGCCACACTTCGATAGACTCTATGTCTATCTCCTGCAAAAAATCCTTTAAAAATCTCCCCCATTTCTTTTGGCTCCATGCATAGGTTACCATTCTCCTCTTCCAGAGAACCAGATTTGTCCTCTGGTACTTCTCCTGTCATAAGGATGTTTTAAATATCTTTGCTGGACCACCAGCAATTTCTGCACTTGGCTCCTGTAGGGTCCATCTTGTCAGGTCCTGGGAATTTATCCATCCTGATGTGTCTCAGGCTAACAAATACCTCCTCCTCTGTAATCTACACAGGGCCCTTGAAGTTGACGTCACATTGTCTCTCTTCTATAGACTCTGTGCCCGTCTCCTGAATAAATACAGATGTGAAGAATTCATTTAAGATCTCCCCCATCTGTTTTGGGGACACACATAGATTACCATTTTGGTCTTCCCTTGCAGTCCTTTTTCTCTTGACATATTTGTAGAATCCCTTAGGATTCGCCTTCACCTTGTCTGGTAGGGCAATCTCATGCCTTCTTTTAGTCCTCCTTATTTCTTTATCAAGTGTTCTCTTGAAGGCTTCAAAGATCAAAAAAAAATACAGCACAGTACAGGCCATTCAGCCCACAATGTTTTGCCAACCTTTAAACCCTGCCTCCCATATAACCCTCCACCTTAAATTCCTCCATCTACCTGTACTTCCCTCCATATACTTCCCACTTATCAAGTGTGCCTTTGCCAGAAACAGCCTGTCCCAATGCACAGATCCTTTTTGATACATTCAAAATTGGGCTTTCTCCAACTTACATGTCACCATATGCAAACCTGAGATTAATTTTCTTGTGGACATGCTCAATAAATCTATAGAATAATAATAACAGAATCAATGAAAGAAAACCCAACTAAGGCATACAACCAGAAAGCACAAAACAACAAACTGTGTAAATACAGAAAGAAAACATAACAACAATAAATAAGCAATAAATATTGAGAATATGAGATGAAGAGTCCTTGAAAGTGAACCCATTGATTGTGGGAAAACTTCAATGATGGGGCAAGTGAAACTGGATGAAGTTATCACCTTTGGTTCAAGAGCCTGATGGTTGAGTGGTAGTAAGTGCTCCTGAACCTGGTGCTGTGAGTCCTGAGACCCTTGTAGCTTCTTCTTCATGGCAGCAATGAGAAGAGAACATGTCCTGAGAGGTGGGGTCCTTGATGATAGATGCTGCTTTCCAGTGACAAGGTTTCATGTCAATGACCTCAGTGAGTAGGAGGGTTTTACCTATGATGGGTTGAGCCATATCCAGAACATTTCATTGCATTTCCCATTCAAGGGCATTGATGCTTTCATACCAGGCTGTGATGTAGCCAGTCAATATACTCTCCACTATACATCTATAGAATCTTTTCAGATTTTTCAGAGTCAGAATCAGGTTTATTATCATTGGTATGTGTCATGAAATTTGTTAACTTAGCAGCAGCAGTACAATGCCATGCTGAATCTCCATGAACTAAGGAAGTAGAGGTACTGTTATGCTTTCTTTGTAATTACACTTACGTGCTGGGCTTGGAACAGACCCTCCAAAATAATAATAGTGAGGAATTTAAAGTTGCTAATCCTCTCCACCTCTGATCCTCCGATGCTGACTAGCTCAGGAGGAAAACTTCAGGTTTCCTTCTCCAGAATCTCCTTGGTCTTGCTGACATTGAATAAGATATTATTGTTCTGACACCACTCAACCAGATTTTCAATTTCCTTTCTATATGCTGATTCATCACTGCCTTTGCTTTGGTCTATGTCAAAGGTGTCATCAACACACTTGAAATTGTGGCCACAGTTGTAAGTGTGAAGTGAGTAGACAAGTCATTAGACCTGTGATGCACATGTGCTGATCGAGATTGTGGAGGAGGTGTTGCCAGTCCAAACTGACTGCCATCTGCAAGTTAGGAAATGCAGGATCCGATTGCACAAGGATGGATAGGGGAATCAAGGGATATGGGGACAAGGCAGGGACTGGGTATTGATAGAGAATGATCAGCCATGATCTCAGAATGGCGGTGCAGACTCAAGGGGCCGAATGGTCTACTTCTGCACCTATTGTCTATTGTCTACTAAGGCCATGGTCTTGAAGCATATTGATTCATTTTTCAGGGATGATGGTATTGAATGCTGAGCTGTAGTTGATAAAGAGCATGTTGATTAATGCATCATTGCTGTCCAGATATTCTAGGGTTGAGTGAAATGGCAATGACAAGGCATTAGCTGTGGACCTGTTTGCATTGCAGCAGAGATAAGTTGATATGTTCCATCACCAGCCTTTCAAAGTGCTTCAACACTGTGGATGTAAGTGCTACTGGATGATAGTCATTGAGGAAAGTCACCAAGCTCTTCTTGGGTACTGGTAAGTTGAAGCCTGCTTGAAGCAGGTTGGTACCACACACTGCTGAAGCAAGAGGTTAAAGATCTGAGAACATATCAGCAAGTTGATCAGCACAGGTCTTCAAACTTGATCTGGGATGGATGATTTTTGTGGATTCACACTCCTGAAGGTTGTTCACGTATAGGCTTCAGAGACTGAAATTATGGAATCATAGGAGGATGTGGGAGTTTGTGATAATACCTCCAAGTTTTGACAGTCAAAGCGAGCACAGAAGGCATTGAGCTCATCTGGAAGTGAAGCCTTTGTGTGTCCAATATCACTTGATTTAACTTTATAAGAGGTGATAGTATACAAGCCCAGCTGCAACAGTCAAGCATCTTTCTTTGATTCAAGTTTGGTCCTGAATTGACATTTTGCCTCTGAGGAATCCTGTACAAGGACTCCCAAGACACTTTTCACCTCAGTTTTTTTGTAATTTCTCTCCATTTAGAAACTAGTCAGCCCTTTCACTTCTTCTACTAACATGCACAACCATACACTTTCCGACACTGTATTCCATCTACAATTTCTTTGCCCATTCTTCTAATCTGTCTAAGTCCTTCTTTAGCTACTCTGCTTCCTCAAAACTACCTGCTTTTCCATCGATCTTCATATCATCTGCAAACCTTGCAACACCACGGGCTTATAGCCCGATAAGCAGCCTCATGTGTGGCACCTTGTCAAAGGCACTCTGAAAATCCAAGTTCACAACATCAACTGATTCTCCTTTGTCTATCCTGCTTGTTATTTCTTCAAAGTATTCCAATAAATTTGTCAGGCAAGATTTTCCCTTGAGAAAACCATGCTGACTACGGCCTATTTTATCAAATGCTTCCAAGTACCCTGAGACCTCATGTTTAAAATCAATCCCAACATCTTCTCAATATCTAAAGTCAGATTAACTGCCATATTGTTTCCTTTCTTCTGCCTTTCTCACTTCTTGAAGAGTGGAATGACATTTGCAATTTTTCTAGGAACCATGCCAGAATCAAGCGATTCTTGAAAAATGATTACATCCATGCATCCATGATCTCCAGCCACTTCTTTCAGAACTGTGGGGAGTACAGCATCTGCTCCAGGTGTATAATCTACCTTCAGACCTTTCAGTTTCCCAAGAACCTTCTCTCTAGTTATGGTAACTTCACACAATTCATGACCAATGACACCTGAAACTTCCATCATTTTGCTTGTCTTCTACAGTGAAGACTGATGCACAATACTTATTCAGTTCATCAATGATTTTGTTGTCCCCCATTAATATCTCTCCAGCATCATTTTCCAGTGGTTCAATATCCACTGTAACCTCTCTTTTACACTTTATGCATCTGAAGAAACTCTTGGTATCCTCTTTAATATTATTAGCTAGCTCTCTTTCATCTTCCACCTTTTCCTTCTTAATGACTTCTGGTTTTTAAGTTTACGCAATCATCTAACTTCCCACTAATTTTTGCTCTATTATATGTCCTCTCTTTGGCTTTTATGTTGGCTCTGACATTGCTTCTTAGCCACAGTTGAGTCACCTTTTCTTTAGAATACGACTTCCTCTTTGGGATGGATATATCCTGTGCCTTCTAAACTGCTTCCAGAAATTCCAACCATTGTTGCTCTGCTTTCTTCCCTGCCAGTGTTTTTTCCAATCAATTCTGGCTAGCTCCTCTCTCATGCCTCTTTAATTAGCTTTACTCCACTGTAATACTGATACATCTGACTCCAGCTTCATCTTCTTCAATTTCAGAGTGAATTCAACCATATTATGATCAGCTACCCCTAAAGAGTTCCTTTACCTTAAGCTCTGTAATCAATTCTGGTTCATTGCACAACATTTAGTCCAGAATAGCTGATCCCCCAATAGGCTCAACTATGAGCTGCTCTAAAAATCTATCTCATAGGCACCCTAGAATTCCCATCCTGGAATCCAGCACCAATTTGATTTGCTCAATCTACCAGCATATTGAAGTCCTCCATGACTATGTTAACTATGCCTTTGGCATGCATCTTCTATCTCCTGTTGTACTGGCTACAATTTCATAATTACATATGTTGATCCATGTCATTAGCTCATCTGTTCTTATAACCATAAAACAATTACAGCATGGAAACAAGCCATCTTGGCCCTTCTAGTCCATGCTGAACGCTTACTCTCACCTAGTCCCACTGGCCTGCACTCAGCCCATAACCCTCCATTCCTTTCCTGTCCATATACCTATCCAATTTTACTTTAAATGACAATACCGAACCTGCCTCAACCACTTCTACTGGAAGCTTGTTTCACACAGCTACCACTCTCTGAGTAAAGAAATTCCCCGTCATGTTACCCTTAAATTTTTGCCCCCTAACTCTCAACTTATGTACTCTTGTTTGAATCTCCCCTACTCTCAATGGAAAAAACCTATCCATGTCAACTCTATCTATCCCCCTCATAATTTTAAGTACCTCTATCAAGTCCCCCCTCAATCTTCTATGCTCCAAAGAATAAAGACCTAACTTGTTCAACCTTTCCCTGTAACTTAGGTGCTGAAACCCAGGTAACATTCCAGTAAATCTTCTCTGTACTCTCTCTATTTTGTTGATATCTGTTCTATAATTCGGTGACCAGAACTGTACACAATACTCCAAATTTGGCCTCACCAATGCAATGTACAATTTTAACATTACATCCCAACTCCTATACTCAATGCTCTGATTTATAAAGGCCAGCATACCAAAAGCTTTCTTCACTACCCTTTCCACATGAGATTCCACCTTCAAGGAACTATGCACCATTATTCCTGGATCACTCTGTTCTACTGCATTCTTCAATGCCCTACCATTTACCATTATGTCTTATCTGGATTATTCCTACCAAAATGTAGCACCTCACACTTATCAGCATTAAACTCCATCTGCCATCGCTCAGCCCACTCTTCTAACTGTCCTAAATCTCTCTGCAAGCTTTGAAAACCTACTTCATTATCCACAACGCCACCTACCTTAGTATCATCTGCATACTTACTAATCTAATTTACCACCCCATCATCTAGATCATTAATGTAAATAACATACAACATTGGACCCAGTACAGATCCCTGAGGCACACCACTAGTCACCGGCCTCCAACCTGACGAACAGTTATCCACCACTACTCTCTGGCATCTCCCATTCTTGTCATATGCTATTATCATATTCCCACAAAAATAAAAAAATGTTGCAATTGGACAATCCAGAGGTAACAATGAAAGTGCCGACATTTGTAGTGCATTGAAATATATGCAGCTAAGAATATTAAGTTGCTCCATGCTCAACTGGTATGTGGCACTAGTAGGAACCCTGAGATCACAACCCTGGTGTCTGTCCTGCAACTTAGCACCTAACTCCCTGATAACACACACAAACTGCTGGTGGAACACAGCAGGCCAGGGAGAAGCACTGTCGACGTTTCGGGCCAAGACCCTTCGTCCTGATGTGCTTCGTGCTTCTCCCTATAGGTGCTGCCTGGCCTGCTGTGTTCCACCAGCGTTTTGTGTGTGGTGTTTGAACTTCCAGCATCTGCAGATTTCCTTGTGTTTGCCACCTAACTCCTTGAACTCACTTTGCAGAACCCCGTCACTCTTCCTACCTACATCATTGTACCCCACATCATGACCTCTGGCTGCTTAGCCTCCCACTTAAGAATGCTGAGGACTTGATCCGAGATATCCTCGACTCAGGTACCCAAGAATCTCATTCTTGTCCCCAGAACCTCCTTTCTGTTCCCCTAACTAATGAATCGTCTCTTCTCCCCCTTCGGATTCATAGAGTCCAGTTCAGTGCCAGATACCTGACTGCTGTGACTCTTCTCTGCTAGGTCATCCCTCACCCAACAGTATTAAAGATGGTATACCTGTTGTTGAGGAGGTGGCCACAGGGGCTATCTGCAGTCACTATTAACCCCTTCCCCTCCTGACTAGCGCCATTTTCCTGTGCTTTCTGTGTAATCTTGTTAAGTTTATTTTGACTGGTACGAGTTTTCAGCCGACCGTGGTCATTTACAGGGAACTCCTGATTAGTACCTATCAGCAGGATCCTTGTGTTTCAAGGTTATACATCTCATAGTGTCGCTCGGTTATGCCACCAGTGTACTGATGGAATTCCTATGAATAAACTCCTATTTATATCTCTACATGGGTATCTGTCATTCCTCCACTCCTGGGTTCAGTCGATGTTCAGTGCACACCAGGACAATAATGTCATACCGACCAGTCTTGAATTGCACTACAAGATCATCTACCTTATTCCACATTCTGTTTCTATTCACCTACAGTACTGTATAAGAGAAGCACAGAGTCTAGCCCTGTGGCTCAGAAGGGTAGGGAAAGGAAGAGGAAGGCAGTAGTGATAGGGGACTCTATAGTTAGGGGGTCAGACAGGTGATTCTGTGGACGCAGGAAAGAAACGTGGATGGTAGTTTGCCTCCCAGGTGTCAGGGTCTGGGATGTTTCTGATTGCGTCCACAATATCTTGAAGTGGGAAGGAGAACATCCAGAGGTTGTGGTACATATTGGTACCAATGACATAGGTAGGAAAAGGGAGGAGGTCCTGAAAGCAGACTACAGGGAGTTAGGAACACGTACAAACAGGCTGGATGAACTCAGCAGGTCGGGCAGCATCCGTTGAAATGAGCAGTCAATGTTTCAGGCCGAGACCCTTCGTCAGGACTGAAGAAGGAGGGGGCAGGGGCCCCATAAAGAAGGTGAGGGGAGGGTGGAAAGATCAAGAAGTGGGGGAGGGGAAGCAGGGAGGGGATAGGCAGGAGAGGTGAAGAAGAAATCTAAGGGGAAATCACTATGGGTAGTAGAAGAAGGCAGAATCAAAAGAGGTGATAGGCAGCTGGAAGAGGAGAGAGTGAAGGTGGGATGGGGGAAGGGAGAGGGAGGGAATTCCGGAAGTTGGAGAATTCGATGTTTATACCAAGGGGCTGGAGACTACCCAGATGGTATATGAGGTCTTGCTCCTCCAACCTGAGTTTGGCCTCATCATGGCAGTAGAGCAGTAGGAAGGAAGTTGAGAAAGCAGGACCTCAAAGGGAGTATTCTTGAGATTACTGCCTGTGCCACATGACAGTGAGTATAGGAATAAAATGAGATAGAGGATAAATGCGTGGCTGAGGGATTGGAGCAGGGGGCAGGGATTCAGATTTCTGGATTTCTGGGGCAGGTGTGACCTGTACAAAAAGGACAGGTTACACTTGAATCTCAGGGGGACAATATCCTGGTGGGGAGGTTTGCTAAGGCTACTGGGGAGAGTTTAAACTAGAATTGCTGGGGGGTGGAAACCGAACTGAAGTGATGGAGGAAAGGGAGGTTGGCTCACAAAGAGAGGAAGCTTGGAGACAGTGCGAAAGGGAGAATAGGCAGGTGATAGAGAAGGGATGCACTCAGACTGATGGTTTGAGATGTGTCTATTTTAATATGAGGAGTATTATGAACAAAGCGAATAAGCATAGAGCATGGATCAGCGCTTGGAGCTATGATGTTGTGGCCATTACAGAGACTTGGATGGTGCAGGGGCAGGAATGGAGACTTTAGATGTTTCAGAAAAGACAGGAAGGAGGCAAAAGAGGTGGGGGCATGGCACTGCTGATCAGAAATAATGTCACAGGCAAAGAAAAGGAGTAAGTCATGGAGGGGTTGTCTATGGAGTCTCTGTGGGTGTAAGTTAGGAATAGGAAGCGGTCAATAACTCTACTGGGTGCTATTTATAGACCACCCAATAGTAACAGGGACATCAAGGAGCAAATAGGGAGACAGATTCTGGAAAGGAGTAATAATAACAAGGTTGTTGTGCTGAGAGACTTTAATTTCCCAAATATTGATTGGTATCTCCCTAGAATGAGGGGTTCAGATGGGGTGGTTTGTTATGTGTGTTCAGGAAACTTTCTTGACACAATATGTAGATAAGCCAACAAGAGAAGAGGCTGTACTTGATCTGGTATTGGGAAATGAACCTGGTCAGGTGTCAGGTCTCTCAGTGGGAGAGTATTTTGGACATGGTGATCTCAATTCTATCTGATGGAATTCTATCTTACCATAGCATTGGAGAGGGATAGGAACAGCCAAGTTAGGGAAACATTTACATGGATTAAGGGGAAATATGAGGCTATCAGACAGGAACTTGGAAGCATAAATTGGAAACAGATGTTCTCAGGAAAGCATACAGAAAAAATGTGGCAAATGTCCGGGGTTATATGCGTGGGGTTCTGCATAGATACGTTCCAATGAGACAGGGAAAGGATGTTAGGGTACAGGAATCGTGGTGTATAAAGGCTTTGTAAATTTAGCCAAGAAGAAAAGAGCTTACAAAAGGTTCAAAAAACGAGGTAATGATAGAGATCTAGAAGATAATAAGGCTAGCAGGAAGGAGCTTAAGAATGAAATTAGAAGGGCCAGAGGGGCCATGAAAAGGCCTTGGCAGATAGGATTAAGGAAAACCCCAAGGCATTGTGAAGATTAAGAGGATAAAATGTGAGAGGATAGGACAAACCAAGTGTGACAGTGGAAAAGTGTGTATGGAACCAGAGGAGATGGCAGAGGTACTTAATGAGTATTTTGCATCAGTATTCACTACAGAAAAGGATCTTGGTGATTGTGGGGATGACTTGCAGTGGATTGAAAAGCTTGAGCATGTAGATATTAAGGAAGAGGATGTGCTGGAGCTTTCAGAAAGCATCAAGTTGGATAAGACACCGAGACCCGACAGGATATAACCCAGGCTACTGTGGGAAGCGAGGGAGGAGATTGCTGATTTTAGCAAGGCATTTGATATGGTATCCATTCAAGGCTTATTGAGAAAGCAAGCCTTTAATGAGGCACCATATCAAATGCCTTGCTAAAATCCATATACACTACATCTACGGCTCTACTCTCATCAATGTGTTTAGTCATGTCCTCAAAAAATTCAATCAGGCTTTTAAGGCACGACCTGCCCTTGACAAAGCCATGCTGACTATTCCTAATCATATTATACCTCTTACTGAGGAAGTAAGGGAGAATCTACCTGCTGTCTAATGGAGTGACACGCAGATCTGTGTGGCTGCAATTTATTCTTCCTTTTCCACAGTTTAAACTTTGAATTTTTAACTTTATCTGTTGGATCTTAGAGAGGAATAGTTGTTACCATGTCACAATCTTTAAGAAGTGGAAAGCAGCTTCCTGAATCCAGCAACGGAAAGGGGAAAAAGTCAGAGAAAACACCAGCTTGGGCAAATCGTCTGGAAAATTTGCCGATGGGTCTGGATAAGGAGGTAGACAACAACACGGTAAAACTTGATGCTACCTCTTCTGAGATGAAGTTGTTATGAGTGAATTTTCAGTTTGTGCAGGAAAACATTATTTCCCTGAATTCTGAACTTAAAGAGGCAAAGCAGCATATCATGGAGATTTCAGCTCGCTTGGAGAAGTCTCAACAGAAGATTATCGATTTGGAAGCAAGATCTCATTGGAATAATATTCAAATTGTTGGATTGAAGGAAGGATCTGAGACTGGCGATTTATTAGACTATTTTGCTAACTTTTTTCAATTTCTGTTTCCAAATATTTCAAGTCAAGTCACTTCTATTGTCATTTTGACCATAACTGCTGGTACAGTGCATAGTAAAAATGAGACAACGTTTTTCAGGACCGTGGTGTTACATGACACAGTACAGAAACTAGACTGAACTACGTAAAAACAACACAGAGAAAGCTACACTTGACGACAGACCTGCACAGGACTGTATAAAGTGCACAAAAACAGTGCAGGCATTACAATAAATAATAAACAGGATAATAGGGCAAGGTGTCAATCCAGGCTTCGGGTCGTGAGAGCCCGAATACTTCGGAGCCTTTTTTCAGACGGCAGGAGGGAGAAGGGATTGTATGAGGGCTTCATAATGTTGTTTCCTTTGCAGATGCAGCGTGTAGTGTAAATGTCTGTGATTGTGGGAAGAGAGACCCTGATGATCTTCTCAGCTGACCTCACTATCCGCTGAAGGGTCTTACGATCCAAGGTGTTGCAATTTCCGAACCAGGCAGTGATGCAGCTTCTCAATACAACCCCTGTAGAATGTGATGAGGATGGGGAGTGGGAGATGGACTTTCCTCAGCCTTCGCAAAAAGTAGAGACGCTGCTGGGCTTTCTTTGCTATGAAGCTGGTGTTGAGGGACCAGGTGAGATTCTCCGCCAGGTGAACAAGAAATTTGGTGCTCTTTACAATCTCTACCGAGGAGCCATCGATGTTCAGCAGGGAGTGGTCGCTCCATGCCCTCCTGAAGTCAACAACCATCTCTTTTGCTTTGTTCACATTAAGAGACAGGTTGTTGGCTCTGCACCAGTTCGTTAGCTGCTGCACCTCCTCTCTGTAAGCTGACTCGTCGTTCTTGCTGATGAGACCCACCACAGTTGTGTCATCGGCGAACTTGATGAAATGGTTCGAGCTGTGTGTTGCAGCACAGTCGTGGGTCAGCAGAGTGAACAGCAGTGGACTAAGCACGCAACCCTGGGGAGCCCCTGTGCTCAGTGTGATGGTGTTGGAGATGCTGCTCCCGATCTGGCCTTACTGAGATCTCCCAGTCAGGAAGTCTAGGATAAAGTTGCAGCGGGAGGTGTTCAGGCCCAGTAGGCTCAGCTTTCCAATCCGTTTCTGAGGGATGATTGTGTTGAATGCTGAACTGAAGTCTATGAACAGCATCCGAACGTACGTGTCTTTTTTGTCCAGGTGGGTTAGGGCCAGGTGAGGGGTGGTGGCAATGGCATCATCTGTTGAGCGGTTGGGACAGTACGCAAACTGGAGGGGGGCAGCAGGGTCTTGATATGCCTCATGACGAGCCTCTCAAAACACTTCATGATGATGGATGTAAGTGTAACGGGACAGTAGTCATTTAAGCAGGACACTGAAGACTTCTTTGGCATCGGGACGGTGGCAGCCTTGAGACACGTTGGAATGGTGGCGCTGCTCAGGGAGATGTTGAAGATGTCAGTGAGAACATCTGCTAGCTGGTCTGCACATCCTCTGAAGACTCTACCAGGGATGTTGTCTGGTCCAGCAACCTTCCATGGGTTGACCTCGCACAGGGTTCTTCTCACGTCGGCCACGGTAAAACACACTTTACCTCAAATTCCCGACGTCGAAAGAGCTCATAGAATTTTCACTGCGACATCTTGTCGAGACAAACCAAGGTCAGATTTGGTCTCTTTCCTTCATTTTAAAGTTAAAGACCAAATCACAAAGTATGCAAGGAAACAAAGAGTTTTTAAACTTAAAGATTCCGAGATTCGTTTTTATGATGATTATTCACGGGAAGTCATGGACATGCGGTCTGAATTCGTTCCAACCATGAAGATAGCCTATGATAAGGGATTATTCCCATCACTTCAATATCCAGCCCGATTAAAATTATTTTCCAAAGATTCGACTCCATGTGTTTTTCTGGACCCCAAAGAGGCATTGGACTATGTTAACTATTCCGGTTGTAGCCGAGGTTTGAATGGTTTTAGATCTGGGGAATAATCATTCTTTTGGAAAGAAAATAAGCTTTGAATATTTCTGATTTGCTTAAGATGTCTTTTGATCAATCGACCATTTAAAGAAGATGTGAACTTTGTGAATGATGAATGACTTTTCTGAAATCTGTTTGGTCTGCTGAGCGAATTAAGACAATGTGTAGTGGTGTGCTACACGCAGCGCTAAAATAACGACACGGGGTCGGTAAACTGCAGTTAAAGAAGATTTTATTTGAACTTTGCAGCCTCGCCTTAAAGCGCTTCTGATCCCGCCCTCCCCGCGCATTCACAGTATTCACAGTCCCGCGCAAGCTTTTCCCTTTGTTGGTGAAGCAGACCTGGCGCCCTTTTGGAACTGGCTTTTATGCCGGCGCACTGGCTATTTGTGAGCCGGTTCGTGTGCGCTAGGAAGTGGGTCGCCACATAACCCCCCCAAGAACTGGCGATACACACCCCAATGTCCACAGTCTGGGCCGGACCCTGTTTAGGAGGTCGGCCCCTGCGCCGCGGTGCCGGAAACTCGACCGGTTGTGCCACGTACACATGGACCGGTTTGAGTCGGTCCACCATGAAAACCTCCTCTCTCCCCCCAACGTCCAGCACGAACGTGGACCCGTTGTTCCTGAGCACCGTAAACAGCCCCTCGTAGGGCCGTTGCAGCGGTGGCCGATGCCCACCCTTTCGTACAAACACAAACTTACAGTTCTGCAGGTCTTTGGGTACACAGGTCGGGTTCTGCCCATGCTGCGAAGTGGGTATAGGGGCCAGGTTCCGGAGCCTCTCGCATAGTCTGCCCAGGACTGCTGCGGGTTCTTCGTCATGCCCCCTTGGGGCTGGTATGAACTCCCCGGGGACGACCAGGGGTGCGCTGTACACCAACTCGGCCGATGAGGTGTGCAGATTGTCTTTGGGCACCGTGCAGATGCCGAGTAGGACCCAGGGAAGTTCGTCCACTCAGTTAGCTCCTCGCAGGCGGGCCATCAGAGCCGACTTTAGGTGACGGTGGAAATGCTCCACCAGGCCGTTCGACTGTGGGTGGTAGGCAGTTGTGTGGTGCAGCTGTGCCCCCAAAAGGCTGGCCATAGCTGACCACAGGCTGGAGGTGAACTGGGCACCTCTGTCAGAGGTAATGTGGGCTGGTACACCAAAGCGGGATACCCAGGTGGTGATCAGTGCCCGGGCGCAAGATTTGGAGGTGGTGTCGGTGAGCGGGACCGCCTCTGGCCATCTTGTGAACCGGTCCACGATAGTCAGGAGGTGCCGCGCTCCGCGCGACACTGGCAGGAGGCCCATAATATCCACATGAATGTGGTTGAAACGCCGGTGGGTGGGGTGGAACTGCTGCGGCAGAGCTTTGGTGTGCCGCTGCACCTTGGCCGCCTGGCAGTGCATGCACGTTCTGGCCCATTCACTGACCTGCTTGCAGAGACCGTGCCAAACAAACCTACTGGAGACCATCCGGATGGTTGTCCTGATGGAGGGGTGCGCTAAGTTATGAATGGAGTTGAAAACCCGTCGCCGCCAGGTTGCCGGGACAATGGGACAGGGTTGGCCGGTGGCGACGTCACAGAGTAGGGTCCTCTCACTTGGGCCTACGGGGAGGTCCTGGAGCTGCAAACCAGAGACTGCGGTTCTGTAACTCGGAATCTCCTCATCCGCCTGCTGCGCCTCTGCCAGTGCCTCAAAGTCTACCCCTTGAGAACGGGCATGAACGGTAGGGCGAGAGAGCGCGTCCGCCACGACATTGTCCTTACCCGAGACGTGCCGGACATCCGTCGTGTATTCAGAGATGTAGGACAGATGGTGCTGCTGGCGGGATGACCAGGGGTCGGACACCTTCGTGAACACAAAGGTAAGCAGTTTGTGGTCCGTAAACGCGGTGAAGGGCCTACCTTCTAAGAAGTACCTGAAATGCCGGATTGCCAGGTATAGCGCCAACAGTTCCCAGTCGAAAGCACTGTACTTGAGCTCGGGTGGTCGCAGGTGTTTGCTGAAAAATGCCAGGGGTTGCCAGCGACCCGCGATGAGTTGCTGTAGTACACCACCAACTGCCGTGTTGGATGCGTCCACTGTGAGGGCGGTAGGGACGTCCATTCTGGGGTGCACTAACATTGCGGCGTTTGCCAAGGCTTCTTTCGTTTTAATGAAAGCAGCGGCGGACTCCTTGTCCCAGGTAATGTCCTTGCCCGGACCCGACATCAGGGCGAACAGGGGGCGCATGATTCAGGCAGCTGAAGGGAGGAAATGGTGGTAGAAATTTACCATACCCACGAATTCCTGAGGGCCTTTGATTGTGGTGGGTCGGGGAAAATGGCGGACTGCGTCTACTTTAGCGGGTAGAAGGGTTGCCCCGTCTTTAGTAATTCTGTGGCCCAGGAAGTCGATGGTGTCGAGCCCGAACTGGCATTTGGCCAGGTTGATTGTTAGACCATATTCACTCGGTCGGGCGTAGAGTTGACGGAGGTGGGACAGATGCTCCTGACGACTGCTGCTGGCTATGAGGATGTCGTCAAAATAGATGAAAGCGAAGCCCAGGTCGCATCCCACCGCGTCCATTAACTGCTGAAACGTCTGTGCGCCATTCTTTAGGCCGAATGGCATGCAGAAGAACTCGAAAAGGCCGAAAGGGGTGATGAGTGCCGTTTTGGGGACGTCGTCTGGATGCATCAGGATTTGATGGTATCCCCGGACGAGGTCTACCTTGGAGAAGATCCATGCGCCGTGCAGGTTTGCTGCAAAATCATGAATGTACGGCACAGGGTAGCGGTCCGGTGTGGTAGCCTCGTTCAGCCTGCGGTAGTCGCCGCATGGTCTCCAGCCCCCTGTCGCTTTGGGCACCATGTGCAGGGGGGAGGCCCGTGGGCTGTCGGACCTCTGTATGATCCCCAATTCCTCCATCCTCTGGAACTCCTCCTTCGCCAGTCGGAGCTTGTCCGGGGGAAGCCTTCGAGCGCGGGCGTGGAGGGGTGGTCCCTGGGTCGGGATGTGGTGCTGTACGCCGTGTCGGGGCATGGCTGCTGTGAACTGCGGTGCCAGAGCCGATGGGAAATCTGCCAGGACCCTGGTGAAGTCCTTGTCGGACAGCGTGATGGAGTCGAGCTGAGGGGGTGGCAACTGGGCTGCACCCAGGGAGAACGTCTGAAAGGTCTCGGCGTGTACCAGTCTCTTCCTGGGCAGGTCGACCAGTAGGCTGTGAGCCCACAAAAAATCCGCACCCAGAAGCGGTTGGGCTACGGCGGCCAGTGTGAAGTCCCACGTAAACCGGCTGGAGCCGAACTGTAGCTGCACCGTACAGGTGCCTTAGGTTCTTAATGTGCTGCTGTTCACAGCCCTCAGGGGAGACCTGGTGCCCTGTTGCGGGTGTCGTAACTCGTCAGAGGTAAGACACTGATCTTGGCACCGGTGTCGACCAAAAAACGGCGTCCCGACTGCTTGTCCCACACATACAGGAGGCTATCCCGATGGCCAGCCACCATAGCCATCAGCGGCGGCTGGCCCTGGCATTTCCCGGGAACTTGCAGGGCGGGCTACAGCGGCGGGCTTCTGCGCCCCACCGCTGGTGGTAGAAGCACCATTGTTCGTTGGTCTCCTCACCCCTGCCTCTGGGGTTAGCGGGCTCTGTGGCCGGGCCGGGTCTGGTTTGCTGCTGGGAGCGTGGCCTGGTGATCTGTGCAACAGACACCCCACTCACCTTCTTGGCGTTCCACAGCAAGTCCGCCTGGGCTGCCACCTTCTGGGGGTTGCTGAAATCTGCGTCAGACAGCAGCAGGCGTTTGTCCTCAGGCAGCTGCTCCAGGAATGCCTGCTCAAACATGAGGCAGGGATTGTGTCCCCTGGCCAGAGACAACATCTCATTCATTAAAGCCGATGGAGGTCTGTCCCCCAAACCCTCCAGGTGCAGTAAACGGGCAGCCCGCTCGCGCCATGAGAGTCCAAAAGTTCTTATGAGTAGGGATTTGAAGTCCGTGTATTTGCCGTCCTCTGGGGGCAACTGTATGAACTCCTCAACCTGGGCGGCTGTCTCCTGGTCGAGGGAGCTCACCACGTAGTAGTAACCTGTGTCCTCTGAGGTTATTTGCTGAACGTGGAATTGGGCTTCTGCTTGCTAGAACCATAGGTGAGGTTGCAGCATCCAGAAGCTTGGCAGTTTCAACGAAACTGCATGAACAGGTGCGGTGTCATTCATCTTTGGCTTAAATATCGTTTGGACCGTCGAGGTCACCAATTGTAGTGGTGTGCTACACGCAGTGCTGAAATAATGACACGGAGTCGGTAAACTGCAGTTACAGAAGATTTTATTTGAACTTCGCAGCCTCGCTTTAAAGCCTCCCTGATCCTGCCCTCCCCGGGTGCAGATGCTGTAGGAGGCACGTATTCACAGTCCCGCGTGAGCTTTTCCCTTTGTTGGTGAAGCAGACCTGGCGCCCTTTTGGGACTGGCCTTTATGCCGGCGCGTTGTCTATTTGTGAGCTGGTTCAAGTGCGCTGGGAAGTGGGTCGCCACAAGCGGATAGATTGTTTGATTATTTGTTTTTATCCTCCTTTTTCTCATTAATTAAGTGATAGTTTTCATAGTTCATCAGGTTTTTTTTAACATATATATATAGTTGGGAGTGCTTAGTCGATAGGTAATAAGTTTTTTTTATGAAAAACTGTTTTTCATTGGCCATGTCAGTTAAATGGAAAATGGTGCTGATTTTTCTTCACTAGAGATTACATAGGTATTTCTCTCTGTTTAATTTTATTGTTTTGGCGTCCTTGAAAAATTGTTTTCGCATTCCCCCAGCATGTTTTTTGAGGATTAAGTATAAACATTTCTTTCTCGGAACTTTAATGCTGAACATGGGGAACTAGATGCTGTAGAGAAAAACTGAACAGTGCTGGTCCTTTGGCCCATGACATTCTGATTACCTTTTAATCTACTTCATGATTAATCTAATACTTCTGTCCTGTAGATAATACTATGAGCCTATTTAAGAGTTTTTTGGATGTCCTTGTTGTGTCTGCCTCTATAACTACCATGGACCTTTCCATGATCTTTCCATGGACCCACTGGCCTAGGGAAAACAAAATCTCTGAGATCCCTATATTTTCTTCTGATCACTGTAAAATTGTGCCCTCTTGTATTAACCATTTTAGCTGGGAATCTGTTCCATGTTTTAATGATTACCCATTCTCACCAGTGTCCATTGTTGCAGCACAATAATACTCTGTAAAGTAATGGAAGGCATCAAAGCCAATTGATATTTAAATTGCATATATATTAGTTACGGAGTCTCTGTTTTTTTACTCTATAGGGAGGCATTTCGGCTTTTTTTTGCCGAATTTCAGGTTTTTGGGGTGGTGGGAGGATTGGGGTTAGTTTTGATTTATAGGTTTAATTGTAAGATTAATTTTAGTTTTCTTTGCTTTTTCCATTATGGAGTTCCTGAGCATGCATATTTTGTATATGATTATACTTATTACTGCCAGTTTTGATTAGCCTGCACTGGTATGCATGTATTTATGTGTTAAATAAAAGTTTTTATGGCAATTAAATAGATAAATGTTATAAGTTAGAATGTACATGGTTGGAGTCATCCTATTAAGTGAAAGAAAACTTTAAAAATTATTAATTGACTCCAACCCAATATAATTTTTGCTCAAGAAATGCATATCATAACAGGCGATCAAAATAGATTTTTTTAAATGTGGATGGGCCTTCAATTTCATGCTACTTGTCAAAATAAAACAAAAGGGAGTATCTATTTTTATCAAATCTAATATTTTATTTATCCAAGAAGACATAGTGTCAGATATTAATTGTAGATTTTTAATTGTTAAAGGAAAAATTTGTAATAGAAAAATTGTTCTGGTTCACCTATATGGACCTAATATAGATGATTCTTCTTTTTTCAAAAATGTATTTGCTTTACTACCGGATTTAAATGAATATATGTTATTAATGGGTGGTGACTTCAACTGTTGTTTAAGTCCTTTGATTGACAAGAGTTCAACTAATCAGCGGCTTCCGAGTTGTTCTGCATTACATATTAACTCTTTTTTAATTGATTATGGCCTGGTTGAAATTTGAAGACATTTACATCCTAATGACAGCGATTATTCTTTATCTTCATGTGTTCACAAAAACATTCGAGAATTGGTTACTTTATAATTGATCCCTGATTTTTGTCCAAAGTCCGGAAATGTGGATATGATGTTATCGCTCTCTCAGATCATGTGCCTTTAAGTTTAGCTTTTGAATTTAATGACGTCACTATTGCAAATTTTCCTTGGCATTTTCCAGAAAATTTCTTACAAAGCCCGGACTTTGTAAAATTTATTGAGATTCAGATAAAAGATTTTTTTCTTTTTAATAATATGGGAGATATGTCAAACTTGATTATATGGGATACATTTAAAGCAAATTTACGCGGTCAGATAATCTCCTATTCAGCTAAGCTTAAGAAACAGAAAAAAGCAGAGTTAGATAAGATTTCCAAACAAATTAAAGACTTGGATAATATTTACTCAATCTCTCCTAACATTGATTTATTTAAACAAAGAGTTGAACTCCAATCACAAATTAACTTAACCTATTGAAAGAAATTTGCTTAAATTGAAAAGTCAATTTTATGTGTTTGGAGATAAAAATAATAAGCTATTAGCATCTCAATTAAAAGCAGCTAGAGCTAAAAGACAAATTTTAAAATTTCATAAGGGAAATGGTAATTTAGCATGTAATTATGAAGATATTAATAAAATTTTTCAAGACTTTTATATTGAATTTTATAAATCTCAGTTTCCAGTTGATTCTTCTAAAATGAATGCATTTTTACAAAAGATCGATTTTCCTCGAATTATGCTGAAGTTCAACAACTCTTGATGCTCCTGTTACTGAAAGCAAAATTCAGAAAGCTATTTTTTCAATGCAATCTGGTAAAGCTCCTGGACTGGATGGTTATTCTGTAGGATTTTATAAAAAAAATTGAAAAATTGCTCTCTTCATGCGTTGGAGACGCTTAAAGATTCTTTTTTGATAGGAAAGTTACCTCCCACATTTTATGAAGCTTCTATTTCTTTAATTCTTAAGAAAAATAAGGACTCTACTGACTGGTTCATATAAACCTGTTTCATTTTTAAATGTGGATGCTAAAATTCTTTCAAAAATAATGGTTAATCGGCTGGAGAAATATATAGCTGAAATTATCTCTCAAGACCAGACAGGTTTTGTAAAGGGTCGTTATTCCTTCTCTAATGTTTGGAGACTGTTAAATGTTATATATTCAAGCTTTTCGAAGACTCCCCAATATGTTGTTTCTCTTGATGCTGAAAAGGCATTTGACAGAATTGAATGGAAATACTTACTTAATGTTTTAGAGAAATTTGACTTTGGTATTAATTTTAATAAGTGGATCAGAATGATAGTTAATAGACCTATTGCTACTGTTATTACTAACAATTGTAGATCTCCGTTTTTTCAGCTTTCACAGGGTATGAGACAAGGATGTCCTTTAAGTCCTTTGTTATTTAATTTGGTGCTGGAACCCTTGGTTATTGCACTTCACAGAGTTAAAGATACTCATGGAATTTTCATAAATGGGACTGTTCATAACATCTCCCTTTATGCTAATGACCTTTTAGTTTATATTTTGAATTCTGAAGAATACATTCCTAGTTTATTGAAAGTATTAAATGATTTTTGAAATTTTTCAGGATATAAACTAAACATTTATAAAAGTGTATTATTTCCTCTAAATGATTCTGCTTCTAAATATTCTGACATTCCTTTCAGAGTTACAGACTCATTTAAATATGTAGGTATTATCATCACTAAAAATCATAAAGACCTTTATAAAGCTAATTTGGTTCCTTTAGTGGATTTTATGAAGCAATTATTTTGTAGATGGAATCCACTTACACTTTCATTAGTCGGCTGAATTCATGCAGTTAAAATGATGATCTTACCAAAATTTTTATATGTATTTCAAAATATCCCTGATTTTTTAACTAAGAATTTTTTCAATCAGGTTGACTCTATTATTTCATCTTTTGTTTGGAATAATAAAAGACCAAGAATCAGTAAATACCACTTACAAAAATGTAAAAAAAGATGGCAGTCTTGCTTTGCCAAATTTAAGAATGTATTATTGGGCTGTTAATATATGTTATATGTGTTTTTGGTTATATTGGGCGGATAGAAATGAACGACCACCTTGGGCTGATTTGGAATTGAATGCTGTGAAACAGTTTCATTTAACCTCATTATTAGGAGCTTCTCTACCTGTACAACTGGCCAAAATTACTAATTTAAATTTATATCCTGTGATTAAGCAGTTGTTACGAATTTGGTTCCAGTTTCGTAATTTTTTTAATCACAAAAAATTTAAACTTTTTAGTTTAATTTCTCAAAATTATTTATTTAAACCTTCATTAACTGATCCTACCTTTCTTCTTTGAGAAATAAAGGAGTTTATTCCTTCACAGATCTGTTTCAAGATGGCCAATTGATGTCTTTTGAGAAATTAGTAACTAAATACTCTCTCTCATATTCACATTTCCTGCAATATCTTCAGCTCAGACACTTCTTACAAAAATACTTAAGTAATTTTCCATATATACAAGATTCTGACCTGTTAGATATTATTTTTAAAATGAATCCTTTAGTGAAGGGTTTTACTGGGAAAATTTATAATCTATTGTTACAACAGCATTATTACCCTTCACTTAAGATTAAGCAAGATTGGGAGAGAGAGCTTAACATGACCCTGATAACAGAAGATTGGTTGCAGATTTTGAAGTTGGTTAAGTCTTCTTCGATTTGTGCCAATCACTCTTTAATTCAATTTTAAATTGTACATCATTACTATTTGATAAAGGAGAGATTGTCTAAAATGTTTCCTAATGTTGATAGTCAGTGTGGCAGATGTAAAACCAAGACAGCCACATTGACACATATGTTTTGGTCGTGTTTGTACTGAAACATTTTTGGAAGTCTATTTTTTCTACAATTTCTAAAGTTTAAAAAATTAATTTACAACCTAATAAATTGACAGTTTTATTTGGTATAATCCCTCAATATATTCATGGTATTTCTCCATCAGACCAATATGTAATTGCATTTGTTACATTATTGGCCAGAAGGGCTATTTTATTGAAATGGAAAGATGCTTCTGCTCCTACTTTGATACAATGGTTTTTTCAGGTGATGTTATGTCTCAGTTTGGAGAAAATCATCGAACTTTTGATCCTCGATTTGATTTTGAGAAAAGGTTGGGTTCATTCGCCCATTATTATCATCTGATTTGAGTTAATTAATACGGTTTCCTTCAGATTCTTTTCTTTAAGTGAATTTGAGTTGGTGGATTGATTTTTTTTCTATGGAAGCTTGTATGATGTATAGCTCTGGGGTTGTGCTCCCAATGTTTTTTTTGGGGGGGGGTTTTCAGTTAGTTGGGTTTTTTTTTAGTTAGTAGGGGTTCTTTTCAAAAAAAAATTCTTAACACTTTATTTTCTTATATTATTATTGATATATTGCTTAGCTTTGTTAATCAGTTATTTGATAATTTAATTCCTTATTGTACATGATGATATATTGATTTAATGAATCTTTTTTTGTTAATCTTCAATAATAACTAATAAAAAAGATTTTAGAATGAGAAAGTAAGGAGGCATGGGATCCAAGGGGACATTGCTTTGTGGATCCAGAACTGGCTTGCCTACAGAAGGCAAAGAGTGGTTGTAGATGGGTCATATTCTGCATGGAGGTCAGTCACCAGTGGTGTGCCTTAGGGATCTGTTCTGGTACTACTACTCTTGGTTTTTGGTGTGGTTTTTATAAATTACCTGGATGAGGAGGTGGAGGGATAGGTCTGTAAAGTTACTGATGACACAAAGGTTGGAGGGCTGTCAGAAGTTACAGAAGGATATTGATAGGATGCAAAACTGGGCTGAGAAGTGGCAGAAAGAGCTCAACCCAGACAAGTGTGAGGTGATTCATTTTGGTAGGTCAAATATGATGGCAGACTATAGCATTAGAGGCAAGACTCTTGGCAGTGTGGAGGATCAGAAGGATCTTGGGGTCCGAGTCCATAGGACACTCAAAGCTGCTACAAAGTTTGACTCTGTGGTTAAAAAGGCATATGGTGCATTGGCCTTCATCAATCATGGGACTGAAATTAAGAGCTGAGAAGTAATGTTACAGCTATATAGGACCCTGGTCAGACTCCACTTGGATTACTGTGCTCAGTTCTGGTCGCCTCACTACAGGAAGGACATGTAAACCAAAGAAAGGGTGCAGAGGAGATTTACAAAGATGTTGCCTGGATAGGGGAGCATGTCTTATGAGAATAGGTTGAGTGAACTCAGTCTTTTTTCCTTGGAGTGACGGAAGATGAGAGGTGACTTAATAGAGGTGTACAGGATAATGAGAGACATTGATCGTGTGGATAGGGAGAGGCTTTTTCCCAGGGCTGAAATGGCTAGCACAAGAGGGCATAGTTTTAAGCTGCTTGGAAACAGGTACAGAGGAGATGTCAGAGCTAAGTTTTTTTACTCAGAGAGTGGTGAGTGCCTGAATGGGCTACCAGCGGTTGTGATGGAGGCAGAAATGATAGGGTCTTTTAAGAGACTCCTGGATGGATATATGGAGCTTAGAAAAATAGAGGGCTATGGGTAAGCCTAGGTAGTTCTAACGTAAGGACATGTTCAGCACAGCTTTGTGGACCAATGGGCTTGTATTGTGTTGTAGGTTTTCAATGTTTCTATAAGACATAGGAGCAGAATTACATCTTTGGCCCATCGATTCTGCTCCAGCATTTCATGATGGCTGATCCATTTTTCCTCTCAGTCTTCTGCCTTTTTAAAAAAACTATTTCTACTCCTCTTCTAATATTTACAAACGTTGGTATTTGTACACTTGTAATGTTACTGTGACACTGTAACTTCCTTTAGGATCAATAAAATATCTATCAATCTATCTGTCTTCTCCCTGTACCCATTCATGCCCTGACCAATCAAGAATCTATCAACCTTTGTCTTAAATATATACATAAAGACTTAACCTCTACAGCTGCCAGTGGCAACAAATTCCACAGATTCACCACTCTCTGGCTAAAGAAATTCCTTCGCACCTCCATTCTAAAACAATGACCCTCTATTCTGAGGGTGTGTTCTGGGTATTCGAGTCCTTTTGAAATGTATGCTGAAATCGCATTTGTCTTTCTCACCACAGACTCAACCTGCAAATTAACGTTTAGTGAATCCTGCACAAGGACACCCAAGTCCCTTTGAGACTCCGTTTTTTTTTGTATTTTCTACCCATTTAGAAAATAGCTTTTCATTTCTGGTCATCCACTTCCCAATATTGTATTCCATTTGCCATTTCTTTGCCCATTCTGATAATCTGTCCTTCCGTAGCCTCTGTACTTCCTCAAAACTACTTGACCCTCCACCTATCTTCATATTGTCTGCAAACTTTGCAACAGAGCCATCAATTCCATCATCCAATATATAAAACGAATTGGTCCCAACACTGATCCCTGTGGAACACCACTAGTCACTGGCAGCCAACAAGAACAGGCTCCCTTTATTCCCATTCTTTGCCTCCTGCCAGTCAGTGACTGCTTTATCCATGTTAGAATCTTCCCTGTAATACCATGGACTTATAGCTTGTTAAGCAGCCTCATGAGTGGCTCCTTGTCAAAGTCCTTCTGAAAATCAACTGATTCTCCTTTGTCTGTCCTGCTTGTTATTTCCTCAAAAAATCTGAGAGAAATGATTAAATTAAAGACGGTACTTAAGGAGTCCATTTAGAATGTGCTGACACAGAAAGAGCGTGCAAAGCAACTTGCAGGGCAACGTATAAACCAATTTGCAAAATGAGGATGAAACAATAGCTTGCTGATTAAAGAAGCGATACGGGTAACGGGAAGACATGCTTAACGGTTGAACAATAACGGTCAAAATGCGCTGAGGCTGATAAGTGGGCCAAAGGGTAATCACATTTGTAATTTTGTAATGAGATTAAGGAAGAATGTCTGCACCTCACATGGGTGCAACTCACAAAGTCGTAAACAAGTAGGGTATAAAAAACTGTGCAAAGTGTAATTCGGCACTCAATCTAGCAGGAGCTGGTTGGATCCGACTCTGCAGACTCGAAAAATAAAGTTTACCGTTCTGCAAATTGCTGAGACTCAGTGTATAAAAAACTGTGCAAAGTGTAATTCGGCACTCAATCTAGCAGGAGCTGGTTGGGTCCGACTCTGCAGACTCGAAAAATAAAGTTTACCGTTCTGCAAATTGCTGAGACTCAGTGTGTTTCTGACAACGTGGGGGCTCGTCCGGGATCCACACTCCGGCCGCAGTGGACACGAGGAAGGACATCGGAGACGGTGCACCCCGCCGAGTTTGGCGGTCCCTGACTCCTTGCTCGTCGCTCCGGCACGGCTTGAGCGAGTGATATCCGGACAGCGCAGAGCGGTAAACGGGGAGAAGGGGACAGTACCTGGTACTGGAAGTCCCCAGGACGCACCGGGTAAGTGCCTACTATTATAGTAGAAGGGTGCGGGAATAAGTAAGGACGGAGAAGACCGGGATAGCTACCCGGGGGTCCTCCTGATAAAAGTCCTTGGGACGCACCGGGTAAAGTGCCTACTGTTGCAGTAGAAGGGTGCGGGATTAAGTAAGAGCGGAATAAGATGGGAGGGGGTGGCTCTAAAAAGAAAGAGGAAACGGAAAGACCGGGACCATACCCGGGGGTTCCTCCTGATAGCCCCCTCGGTAGAATGTTTGAGAATTGGGGATGTGGAAGACTAAAAGGGAAACAAAAGAAAAAAAATGATACAGTACTGTTTAATTTGGTCGAAACAGCCAATAGAGAAACCTGCGGTCTGGTGGCCGCGGCTTGGGTCTGAGGAGGATTGGGTACGACAAGCCTTAAACATTTACGTTAATTCAAAACCAAATGTAAAACCGGAAGAAATTGCTTATGCTTTTTGTTGGGCTCCCTGGCCAGGAGTAACAACAAAGAGGTTTAAATTGGGCATTAAAGGGGAGCGGAAGTGGGACCCACTCGATCACTTACCCCCTCCCTATGTCCAGCCTTCTGCGCCCCTTGCGGGAGCAGAGGGAGGACGTGAAGAAAGTGAAAAAAACAGAAGAAATAGACCCGGAGAGGGAAGAGAGGGATGTTAGGGAAAAAGCAAAGGCAAGGATCGAAACAAGGAGTGTGACAGGAGCAGATAAGAAAAAGAAGGACGAATCAAAAAGGGAAGAGGTATCGATGTATCCCCTTCGAGAGGTTCCAATGGGAGGAGCACGAGGAGGGACAGGATTTGTAAACGTCCCTCTGACAAGTACCGAAGTACGAGGATTTAAGAAAGATATGAAAACTTTATTAGAAGATCCAATGGGACTGGCAGAACAGTTGGATCAATTCTTAGGACCTAATGTTTACACTTGGGAAGAAATGCATGCGATTATGGGAACGCTATTTTCTGCACAAGAGAGGCAAATGATACGACAAGCTGCAATATCAATTTGGGGAAGGGAACAGCTGAATGAGTTACCGGGGGACCGGAAATTTCCAGTAAACGACCCACAGTGGGACAAACAAGCAGAAGAGGGAAGACGCAATATGCGACAGTGGCGAGAGTACATCATTAAGGGAATAAGGGAGGCTGTGCCAAAAGGTCACAACTTTGCCAAGGCGTTTGGAAACCACCAAGGGAAAGATGAGAGCCCAACCGACTTCCTCGATAGGGTGCGGAAAAATGTGCAACAGTATGCGGGGGTGGACCCTAATTCGGCAGTAGGGGAACAATTCATACGAATTGAATTTGTATCAAAAGCATGGCAAGACATCCGGAAGAAGCTTGAGAAACAGGAAGATTGGAACGAAAAACCACTGAGTGAATTACTGAGACAGGCCCAAAAGGTCTATGTCCAGAGAGATGAGGAAAACCAGAAAAAGGCAGCGAAAGTAATGGTTCAAACCATCCGCCAAGTAAACTCAGAGAACAAAGAGAAAAGGGAAGCAAGGCCAGAGAGAAGCGGCTGTACTGAGGGAAGGAGGATGAGGAGGGCGGCACGATGTTTTTACTGCAATGAGGAAGGCCACTTTAAGAGGGAGTGCCCAAGATATCGAAAAGAAGTCCGAGCTTATGCCCTCATCGAAGAAGAATAGGGGTGTCAGGGGTCCCAACCCTTGGGAACGAGATACAAACAGGAACCCCTGGTAAATTTAAAATTAGGTCCTCAAGGGTCAGAAGTAACCTTCATGGTCGACTCAGGAGCTGAAAGAACTAGTATAATCCAAGCCCCTCCGGGAACCAAGATTGGGACCAAAACCATTGGGGTTTCCGGAATAGGAGGAAAAACTATGCAGGTCCCAATAATAGAAGATGTACAGATAAAATGCGACGACCGGGAAGGTATCCAGGATGTGTTATTACTTCCGTCAGCCGGATTCAACTTATTGGGAAGAGATTTGCAGGCACTGCTAGGGATCGGGACGGTGCCATATCAAGGTGAAATTCAGGTGAAACTGTTCGTAATGATTGAAAAGGATGATCAGGAAATAAAGGCCAGTGTCTGGTATCAAGAAGGTAATCGGGGCGGCCTGGACATCACCCCACTGAAAATCACCCTGTTGCCAAACAGCCGCCCGGTGAGAAGACGGCAATATCCCATTGCCATGGAAGGGAGGAGGGGATTACAACCTGTAATTGAGACATTAGTATCAGATGGACTCCTGGAAGAATGTATGTCACCCTTTAATACCCCCATCCTACCGGTCCGAAAGCCCGACGGCACGTATCGAATGGTTCAATATCTGAGAGGCTTAAATGCGGTAGACCAAACACGATACCCGGTAGTGCCTAACCCCTATACATTAATGAGCAAAATACCTCCTGAACATGAATGGTTCAGTGTGATAGATCTAAAAGATGCCTTTTGGAGTTGCCCGTTGGAGGAAGGTAGCCGAGATATGTTCGCATTTGAATGGGAAAATCCCTTCACTGGGCGGAAGAAGCAACTCCGGTGGACCGTCTTGCCCCAAGGGTTCACGGAGTCCCCAAACCTATTCGAACAGGTACTGGAGCAAGTATTGGCTGGATTCCATTGTACCGAAAAGAACCAACTATTACAGTATGTCGATGACCTACTACTATCGGGACCAGCAGAGGAGGTAGTGCGAGACGATACTATAAGACTCCTGAATTACCTAGGAGAAAAAGGATTGCGGGTGTCCAAGAAGTAACTGCAATTTGTCGAGAAGGAAATAACATATCTCGGACACAGAGTCAGTAAAGGGCACCGCCAAATAACCCCAGAAAGAATAGCGGGAATAACTAAAATACTGCTTCCCAGGACAAAGAAGGAAATAAGACAATTTCTGGGCTTAGTGGGCTATTGCCGGATTTGGATAGAGAATTATACCTCCCTGGTGAAGTTTATGTACGACAAATTGGCAAAGGAAGACCGGGGAATAATCAGCTGGACCGAAGAAGAAGAACAGAAGTTCAGGAAAATAAAAGGGCAACTAATTCGGGCCCCGGTATTAACACTGCCAGCACTGGAAAAGCCCTTTCAGCTGTATGCAACAAACAATGAAGGAACTGCGTTAGGAGTACTAACCCAAGAAAAAGGAGGAAAGTGGCAACCTGTGGCCTTTTTATCAAAAATGTTAGACCCGGTATCCCGGGGATGGCCGACGTGCATACAAGCCGTAGCGGCAGCAGCCGTACTAGTAGAAGAAGCACGGAAATTAACCTTTGGGGGAAGAATGACGGTGTATACCACGCACTCCGTTAGCACCCTCTTAGCCCAAAAAGCTCAGCGGTGGTTGACGGACTCTCGCATACTGAAATACGAAACCATTCTGATGGTCGGGGATAATTTAAGCTTTGAAAGGAACAATAGTTGTAACCCGGCACAGTTCTTATACGGGGAATCAACAGGGGAGGAAACCGAGCATAACTGCGTGGAGCTAACAGACCTTCAGACAAAAAGTAGGGAAGATCTACAAGAAGTTCCCCTAATTGAAGGCGAGGAACTATATATCGACGACTCCTCCAGATGCATCAATGGGGTACGACACAGTGGATATGCTATTATAAACGGGAGGACTAGGGAGACGGTGGAGTCCGGCCGGCTCCCGGGTAATTGGTCAGCCCAGTCTTGTGAACTATATGCCTTGCAGAGGGGACTGCAACTGTTAAGAAACAAAATAGGCACTATATACACCGATTCTAAGTATGCCTATGGAGTGGTACACACCTTCGGAAAGATTTGGAAAGAACGGGGGTTGATAACAGCCAGGGGAAGGGAATTAGCTCACGAACAAATGATAAGCATGACTCTGGAAGCCCTAACATTACCTCAAGAAATTGCAGTGGTTCACGTTCCAGGACATCAACGAGAAACAGCCCCGGAAGCAATAGGAAACCGGCTCGCAGATGAAGAAGCCAAAAGGGCAGCAATGGAAAAAACGGTCCGACTTCTAACCCTGATACCAATAAGGGAAGGGCTTAACAAACTACCAGTCTTCACCCAAGTAGAAATAGACGCTATGAGCCAGCTGGGAGCCCGACAAACATCAGAAGGCGAGTGGAAGACCCCCGACGGACGGCAAGTACTGAATAAGGAAGTAACTCGTCATATACTGCAACAACTACACCAACAAAGCCATTGGGGAGTGCAAGCTATGTGCGACACTATCCTAAGGGGCTATGTTTGTAAAGGGATATTCACACTAGCTCAACAGGAGGTGTGGGGCTGTTACACCTGCCAAAAGGTAAACAAGAAAATGATGCGTGCCACCCATAAGGGGGGACAAACACTAGCCGTCCGACCGTTCCATCGGATCCAAATAGACTTTACGGAACTACCACAAGTTCAGAGATGGAAGTACCTGTTAGTAATTGTGGATCACTTCACTCGGTGGGTGGAAGCATTCCCAACCACTAAAGCGGACGCCCCTACAGTGGCACGGATCCTATTAGAAAATATAGTCCCGAGATATGGAATAATGGGGTCTATTGATTCAGATAGGGGAACACACTTTGCCTCAAAAACACACCAGCTAATCTGTGACGCCTTAGGAATCCAGTGGAAGCTGCACACCCCCTGGCACCCTCAGAGCTCAGGAAGAGTTGAGAGGATGAACAGTACCTTGAAGACGCAATTGACAAAACTAATGATGGAAACCAAGCTACCCTGGACCAAGTGTCTACCCCTGGCCCTACTAAGAATCCGCACGGCTCCTCGAAAAGATATAGGAGTATCCCCTTATGAAATGTTGTTTGGCCTTCCATATTGGAACAAGGTGGAGGGCTATCCTTCCCTGCAAGGGGGAGATGTCTTTGTAAGGGACTATTTACAGGCACTGTCTCGTTCTTTTGCAGAATTGCGCAGGAAGGGGTTACTCGCACAAACCCCACCTCTGGACTTCGCACTCCACCGAACTCAGCCCGGTGACTGGGTCCTGATTAAGACTTGGAAGCCAGAGAAGTTACAGCCGCAGTGGGAAGGCCCATTCCAGGTGCTACTGACCACCGAAGCCGCAGTAAGGACAAAAGAAAAAGGGTGGACCCACGCCGCGAGAATCAAGGGACCCGTAAAGCCCGAAGAAGGTGCAGAATGGACGCGTCCAGGGAGAAGACCCGATGGTGCTAAAGCTCAAAAGACGGACAGAATGAACTTTGGGACTGTAATGTATATACTGCTATTGTTGAGAAGCGCTGAAGGGGGATTGATGGTCCTCCTTCTGCTACCATGTCTGATCCCCTGCTTGCGGGAGCTAGTAGCTCGGGTGGCAAGACAAGTCATGCAACCAGGGGCCCCAGCTGATCCTGTTCAGGTACTCCTACAAAGGGAAATAGAGCTAGAGGAAGAAGCCTATGTAAACCCGTGGCAAAAGCCCAACTGATAGCACATTCTAAAAAGAAAAAGGGTGGATTGAGAGAAATGATTAAATTAAAGACGGTACTTAAGGAGTCCATTTAGAATGTGCTGACACAGAAAGAGCGTGCAAAGCAACTTGCAGGGCAACGTATAAACCAATTTGCAAAATGAGGATGAAACAATAGCTTGCTGATTAAAGAAGCGATACGGGTAACGGGAAGACATGCTTAACGGTTGAACAATAACGGTCAAAATGCGCTGAGGCTGATAAGTGGGCCAAAGGGTAATCACATTGTAATGAGATTAAGGAAGAATGTCTGCACCTCACATGGGTGCAACTCACAAAGTCGTAAACAAGTAGGGTATAAAAAACTGTGCAAAGTGTAATTCGGCACTCAATCTAGCAGGAGCTGGTTGGGTCCGACTCTGCAGACTCGAAAAATAAAGTTTACCGTTCTGCAAATTGCTGAGACTCAGTGTATAAAAAACTGTGCAAAGTGTAATTCGGCACTCAATCTAGCAGGAGCTGGTTGGGTCCGACTCTGCAGACTCGAAAAATAAAGTTTACCGTTCTGCAAATTGCTGAGACTCAGTGTGTTTCTGACAAAATCCAACAGATTTGTCAGGCAAGATTTTCCCTTGAGGAGACCACTCAGGCTACTGCTTATTTTATCATATGCCTCCAAATACTCCAAAATCACATCCTTTCTAGAAGAGCGGAGTGACATTTGCAATGTTCCAGTCTTTTGGAACCATTCCAGAATCTAGTGATTCTTTAAAGATCATTACCAATGCCTCCACAATCTCTTCAGCCACCTCTTTCAGAATCCTGGGTTGTACACCATCTGGTATAGGTGACTTGTCTACCTTCAGGCGTTTCAGTTTCCCAAGAATCTTGTCTCTAGTAATGGTAACTTGACACACTTCATGGCCCCTGATATCTAGAACTTCCACCATACTGCTAGGGTCTTCTACAGTGAAGACTGATGCAAAATACATATTCAATTCATCGACCATTCCTTGTTCCCCATTTCTACCTTGTCAGCATTGTTTACCAGAAATCCAATATCCACTCTCATCTCTCTTTTATACTTTATGTATCTGAAGAAACTGTTGGTATCCTCCTTAATATTATTGGGTAGCTTACTTACATATTCCAACTTTACCTTCCTTACTTTTTTTAGTAGCCTTTCACTGTTTTTTTAAAACTTCCCACAAATTTTTGCTCTTTTGTCCTCTCTTTGGCTTTTATGTTGCTTTTCACTTCCCTTGGTTGTGTCATCCTCCCTTTAGAATACTCCTTCACCTTTGCATATATCTATCCTGTGCATTCTGAATTTCACCCACAAACTCCAGCCATTGCTAGTCGGCCATCATCCCTGCAGGTGTCCCCTTCAATCAACACCGGTCACCTCCTTCCTCATACTTTTTTTAGTTGCCTTCTGTTGGTATTTGAAAGGTGCCCAATCCACTAGCTTCTCACTAGTTTTTGCTCTATTATGAGCCCACTCTTCAGCTTTTATGTTGTTATATAAGAAAAGCTTAACCAATGTAAGAGCATAACCCTGCATCCCCATGATCTGAGCAGCCTGGATGTTGACAAGATGTTGAACACATGGCTCAGAATTGGAGACCTCTTCCCAGAAACAGAAAGGGTCCTTGAGGCAATACAGGACCAGGTTGTTATCACAAAAAAACTATCAAAAATACATTATAAAACATTAACAAATTCAAGGTTATAAATGCAGAAAATACTAAGAGAAACCAGAAACATTTGAACACATTACAAGATCCTACAGCAGTTTAACTCAATCTGATTACTTACACAGGGAGAATCAAGTGACAAACATCATTTACCAAAGTCTTGCTTTAAAATACAAACTCATAAAAAAAACCATACCTTACTATAAGTATAAGCCTGATTCGGCTTTAGAGTCAAAGTCCTACGGATTAGATTATGACAGATCCATCATTACAGATAGAACAATCCATAATATCTGCCTGGATATAAACAAGCAAGAACAACTTACTTAACAGATATGGCCATTCTAAACACACACAATATACAGAAATCTGTAAGCGAATAACACCAGAAATATGCTGAAGTAAAAGAAGAAATTGAAAGACTCTGGAACATGAACAGGGTATCCATTGTCCTGATAGTAATATCTCCAACTGTTATCTTTGCAAAATCACTATGTGATAACATTCAACAATTAGGACTACAGAGCCATATTTCTCCAGAAAGGCACAATACTAAACACCACTAGAAAAGTCCCAAAGTTCCTAGCAATTGTGAAATAAATTTGCTTAGCTATGCCTGTATCTGTATTTTTGAGCTAAAAAAAATAAATCAGCCATAAATATCGAGAACATGAGGTGACGAGATCTTAAGAGAGAGTCCAGATGATAGGGGAACAGTTCAGTGATGGGGTGAGTGAAGTTCTCCACTCTGACTCAGGAACCCAATGGTTGAGGGATAATAACTGTTCCTGAACCTTGTACAATGGGTCTGAAGGCTCCTATACCTCCTTCCTGATGGCAGCACCAAGAATGCATCACCTGGATGGTGGGATCCTTGATGATGGATCAGCTTTCCTGCATCAGCACTCCAGGTCAATGTGCTCAAAGCTTTAACCATGATGAACTGGGCTCTATCTACTACTTTTTGTAGATTTTTCTGTTCAAGAGCACTGATGTTTCCACAGCAGGCTGCAATGCAACAAGTCGATGTACTCTCCACTGCATATTTTGTCAGGGTTTTAGATCTCATGCTGAATCTTTGCAAGCTTCTTAGACAGTAGAGGCACTGCTGTGCTTTCTTTGTAACCGCTGGACCAGGACAGATCTTCTGAAATGATAATATCGAGGAATTTAAATTTGCTGACCCTCTCCACCCCTGATCCCACAATGTGGACTTGCTCCTGGACTGCTGGTTTCCTCTTCCTGAAATGAATATCAACTCCTTGGTCTTAGTAACACTGAATAAGAGGCTGCTGTTGTGGCACCACACAGCCAGATTTTCAATCTCTTCTCCGCATTGAGGCTGAGGCTGTGCCTGCTCTGTGTGCGCTGGGCTTCATGTCTGAGGACTTACTTTCATTCTAAATGATATTTGCTTACTTGTATTGCTTGCAGGCTTTGTTTTTTTGCTCTCTCTCTCTCTACACATTGAGTGTTTGTCACTAATTTTTATGGGTTCTTTTGGGTTTCTTGTTTTGTGGCTGCCTGTAAGGAGACAGATCTCAAAGTTGTACAATGTATAAATGTACTTTGAACTTTGCACTTTGAACTATATGCTGATTTGTCCCCATCTTTGATTCAGCTATCAATGGTGTCATCAGCAAACTTAAACAGGGCATTGGAGCTATACTTAGCACCAAAGTCATTAATTTAAAACCAGTAGAGCAAGGAGCTAATCACACAGCCTTGTGGTGTACCTGTGCTGATAGTGATTGTGGAGGAGATGTTGCTGCCAATGCAAACTGACTTGAGTCCGCAAGTGAGGAAATTAAGGATCCAGTTGCACAAGGAGGTATTGAAGCCTAGGTCTTGAAACTTACTGATTAGTTTTGAGGGGATGATGGTATTAAATGCTCAGCTATCGTCAATGAAGAGCATCCTGATTTATGCATCTTTGCTGTCCAATGTTCCAGGTTGAGTGAAGAGCCAATGAAGTGCTATCTTCAGCTGATCAGTTGTGATGGTAGGTAAATTGTAGTAGAGCCAAGTTGCTCCTCAGGCAGTAGTAGTTGATATGTTGCATCACCAACCTCTCAGGAGACTTTATCACACACCAGCCTTTCAAATTGCAGGGTGAAGTCTATCATATTATGATTACTGTTTTCTGAAGGCCTTTAATCAAATCTGGTTCATTATACATTCGGAGGGCAGAGCTTAGGAGGATTAATAGCACCTAATGGTGACTCCTTTGCTTGCATCGTCAGCAACAGCTCTATTTCCATCTTTCATATCTCCTTTTTTTGCCTCTTCAGGGTTCTTTTGAAGATCCTGACCTGGAGTTACACACTGACCTTGGTTCTTTGCAAAACTGGGACCCGCTCTCGGGGCCTTACGACTGGCTGCTTTTCCAATAGGCCAAGAACACAGCCTGGAAGACTAGCACACCATCAGGGTGCCGGATTTTCATCGCTCTGGAGGCGTGCAGATTCAAGCTCGGTGCCACTGCCTGATGTGATGTGGCAGTGATGCAGGTGGATGCTTCCCTGGTGTCATGGATTATTGATTACGTGACTGGCAGACCACAGTACGTGCACTTGCAACACTGTGTGTCAGACAGAGTGGTCAGCAGCACTGGGGCTCCACAGGGGACTGTCCTGACTCCCTTTCTCTTCACCATCTACACCTCAGACTTCAAATACAACACAGAGTCTTGCCATCTTCAGAAGTTTTCTGATGACTGTGCCATAGTTGGATGCATCACGGTGGGAAACTTTGTCACATGGTGTGAGCAGAATCATCTGCAGCTTAATGTGAAAAAGACTAAGGAGCTGGTGGTAAACCTGAGGAGGGCTAAGGCACCGGTGACCCCAGTTTCTATCCAAGGGGTCAGTGTGGACATGGTGGAGGATTACAAATACCTGGGGATACGAATGGACAATAAACTGGACTGGTGAAAGAACACTGAGGCTGCCTACAAGAAGGGTCAGAGCCGTCTCTATTTCCTGAGGAGAGTGAGGTCTTTTAACATCTGCCAGACGATGCTGAGGATGTTCTACGAGTCTGTGTGGCCAGTGCTATCATGTTTGCTGTTGTGGGCTGGGGCAGCAGGCTGAGGGTAGCAGACACCAACAGAATCAACAAACTCATTTGCAAGGCCAGTGATGTTGTGGGAGTGGAACTGGACTCTCTGACGGTGGTGTCTGAAAAGAGGATGCTGTTCAGATTGCATGCCATCTTGGACAAGGACTCCCATCCACTCCATAGTGTACTGGTTAGGCACAGGAGTACATTTAGCCAGAGACTCATTCCACCGAGATGTAACACTGAGCGTCATAGGAAGTCATTCCTACCTGTGGCCATCAAACTTTACAACTCCTCCCTTGGAGTGTCAGACACCCTGAGCCAATAGGCTGGTCCTGGACTTATTTTTTCCACATGGCATGATTAACAATATTATTTAATTATTTATGGTTTTATATTGTTATATTTCTTCACTATTCTTGGTGGTGCGGCTGTAACAAAACCCAATTTCCCTCGGGATCAATAAAGTATGTCTGTCTGTCTGTCTGTACACAGCAGATCAAAAGCAGCGAACTGGCTGCTGTCAAGTCATTTTTATTGTCATTTTGACCATAACTGCTGGTACAGTACATAGTAAAAATGAGACAACTTTTTTTCAGCTCCATGGTATTACATGACACAGTACAAAAACTAGACTGAACTATGTAAAAAACAACACAGAGGAAAAAAACTACTCTAGACTACAGACCTACCTAGGACTGCATAAAGTGCACAAAACAGTGCAGGCATTACAATAAATAATAAGCTAGACAATAGGGCACTTTTTTAAGGTGTCAATCCAGGCTCTGGGTATTGAGGAGTCTGATAGCTTGGGGGAAGAAACAAGACATAGTCTGGTTGTGAGAGCCCGAATACTTCCCAGATAGCAGGAGGGAGAAGAGTTTGTATGAGTGGTGCGTAGGGTCCTCCGTAATGCTGTTTGCTTTGCGGATGCAGTGTGTATTATAAATGTCCGTAATGGTGGGAAGAGAGACCCCGATGATCTCAGCTTCTGTGCCCAGAGACCCGAGTTCTTTAGGCACAGAGCTCAGAAAAAGCAATGCAACAGACTTTTAACACCATAAATCGGTGAATTGTTTCGTTATGTCTCCCCCTCTCACTGTGAAATGGAGACATCTCTTTTTTCCTGATTAGGAAGAGAGAGAGCCTGTGGTCTGCCGAATTACCAGGTGAACAAGTAGCCTTTGGCTACTGCAAGTCTGTGCCTTTACTGATTTGTTGCACGCTTGAGGACTCGATGGAGGGTGCAGATGCTTTTATGCTGGTGGTAGATGGGGGTCATCACTTCACAGCTGCTTATGCATGATAGGGGTTGCTGGGGGATCTTTGGGGTTCTAACATTTAACTGTCATTCATTCTTTCGGGCACACCTCTGTTTTCATGGATGTTTGCAAAGAAAAAGAATTTCTGGATGTATATTGTATACATTGATATTAAATGTACCTATTGAAAACCGTTGATGTAAATGCTACTGGAAGATAATCACTGAGGCAGGTTCCCACATTCTTCTTAGGTAACAGTCTAGTTGAAACCTGCTTGAAGCAGGTAGACACCTCAGTCTGCCAAAGTGCAAGGTGAAAGATCTCAGTGAACACACCTGCCAGTTGATCAGCACACATCTTCAGTAGTTTGCCAGAACCCATTCTGGGCTGGGTGCATTCCATGGATTCACCGTCATTAGGATGCTGTCACTTTGGCCTCAGAGACTTATATCACAAGGATATTGAAGGCTTTGGGAGTTTGTGAAGGTGCCTCCATGCTTTGATGGCCAAGCAAGCATACAAAGGATTAAGCTCATCTGGGAGGGAATCCTTGAGTCACCTATGCCGCCCATTTCACTTTGCAGGTGGTGATAGCATTTAAGTCCTGCCACAGTTCACAAGCATCAATCCTTAAAGTATAGTCTGGAATTGCCACTTTACATGTCAGATGGCTTTCTGGAGATCATACCTGGACCTCTTGTATTTTACTTGGTCATCAGATCTAAACACCACAGTTCTGGCATTACAAATCTCAAGGTTCATTGAGAGCCTCTGCTTAGTGAAGACACTGAGTGGCTTTGTGAAGATACATGTGATCTTAGCTTCTCCCTCTCAAATTGCAGGGTGAAATCTATCATGCTATGATCACCGCCTTCTGAAGCTCCATAATCAAATGGTTAATTACACAACACCCAATCCAGAATAGCTTTTCCCATTGTGGGCTCTAAAAAGCCATCTCATAAGCATTCTACAAATTCTCTCTCTTGGAATCCAGTACCAACTTAATTTTCCCAATCTACATGCTTATTGAAATCCTGCATGACTATCGTAACATTGCCATTTTGACATGCATTTTCTGTCTACTGTTGTAAATTGTATCCTATGTCCTGGCTACTGTCTGAACGCCTGTATATAATCCCATCAAGATCTTTTTTAATCCTTAGAGTAAGTTTCTTAACTCTACCCACTAGATTTGTTGATCCTACATCATCTTTTTCTAAAGATTTTGTTTAATTTTTTAACAACTGAGCCCTCCCACCTCCTCAGCCTAACTGCCTGTCTTTGATTTAATCTCTGAACCATGATCTTTTGTCCGCCATGAGTCTGTGATGCCCAAAATATCATACCTGCCAATCTGTAACTGCACCTCAAGATCAGCTAGCATATTCCTAAAATTGTGTGCATTTGAATATAAAATTTTCAGTCCTGTGTTCCTCACCCTTTTCCATTTTGCCCCATGCTACATATCAGCTCATCCTGCTAACTGTAATTTAGCCCTATCATCTGCCTGTCCATCTTCACTGTCTCACTGCACGCTGCATCTACCACTGCCCCATTCTCAGCCCTATCATGCTGGTTCCCACCTCCCTGGCAAATTAATTTAAGCCCTCCCCAAAAGCTCTAGTGCACATACCCACAATGGTATTGGTACCCCTCGGGTTCAGGTATAACCTGCTCCTTGTGTATAGGTCATACCTTCCCTAGAAGAGATCCCACAGATCCAGAAATATGAAGCACTGCCCCATACATGAGTTCTTCAGCCATGCATTCATATGCCAAATCACCCTATCCTTCCCTCACCCGCATATGGCACTGATAGCATTCTAGAAGTTACTGCCCTGACGGTCCTGCTTTTCAACTTTCCACCTAATTCCCTAAATTCTCTCTTCAAGACCTCCTCCCATTTCTTACCTATGTCACTGGTGCCAACATGTACCAAGACTTCTGGTTGTTCACCCTCCCCCTTTAGAATGGCATCCAATCCAAGATATCCTTTACTCTGGTGCCTTAGAGGCAACATACCATTCGGTGTATGTTAGAAGCTCTCACATATCAGGCAGCATAAGTGAGAAATAGCAGTTAGCTGAGTGTGAACTTTGATTCCCTCTCCATACGTGCTGTCTGCCCTCACTGAACCTACTGCTTCAATTTCAAGTTTCAAACATCTGCAGCATTATGTGACACAAAAGAAAAACAAAAGATTCTGGGCATTGGGAAAGTAGTGAGGTCTTGTTCAGCAGAACAAAGTATTACCATGGAAGGCAAATGTTCTTGGATGCAGTGTCAACAGTGTTGTTGAGACCCTTTGTTGGCTGGGGTCAACCATAGATATTGCGTCCTAGCTATCTATGTGACACACAAGCCAGTATACAAACTAGGGCTGTACAATATGGAAGGCAAGCTGTTGCCTATGCAACAGGCAGTCCTTCTCCTTGCAGCTGATGAATCCAAAGGATCAGAAGACACCAGTACAATTTGGCACCAGCAGCATTGTAGAAGTTGCCAGTCAGTCATAGTCTTAGGGTCTATTGCTCTGGATATTTTTCTGGGATTTATTCCTGATGCCTTCCCCATGAATGGGTATAGCCGCAAAGCAGTGGAGGCTTGAGATCAGAGTCTTCCTTCTTCCAGATGAGCTGCCAACCATGGCTGCGCTGACAAGCTCCATCTGCCTAAATCGACTTTGTTTTAAGACACCAGTAACCCACCTTTTCCCCTTCTGTCAGTAGAAATGGTTCTACTGGGCTTAGTAAAACCTAGTAGACCTATCCGAAGGTCTTTTAAAACACCCTGCGGTATCTGCTCCCACCACCATTGCCGGCAGCCCATTCCACGCACTCACCACTCTCTGCGTAAAAAAACTTACCCCTGACATCTCCTCTGTACCTATTCCCCAGCACTTTAAACATGTGTCCTCTTGTGGCAACCATTTCAGCCCTGAGAAAGAGCCTCCGTCTATCCACACGATCAATGCCTCTCATTATCTTGTACAACTCTATCAGGTCACTTCTCATCCTCTGTCGCTCCAAGGAGAAAAGGCCGAATTCACTCAACCTGTTTTAATTAGGCATGCTACACAATCCAGGCAACATCCTTGTAACTCTCCTCTGCACCCTTTCTATGGTTTCCACATCCTGTACTGAAGCAACCAGAACTAAGCACAGTACTCCAAGTGGGGTCAGACCAGGTTCCTATATAGCTGCAACATTACCTCTCGGCTCCTAAATTCAATTCCACGAGTGATGAAGGCCAATACTTTGTATGCCTTCTTAACCACAGAATCAGTCTGCACAGCAACTTTGAGTGTCCTATGAACTCGGAACCCAAGATCCCTCTGATCCTCCACACTGCCCAGAGTCCTACTATTAATACATATTCTGCCATCATAGTTCTAAAATAATTATGGAGAAGGATAGGACTGGACCCAGGGTTGGTTGAGATTTTTGATTGGAGAAAGGCTAACTTTGAGGAGATGTGAAAGGATTTAGGAGGAGTGGATTGGGGCAATTTGTTTTATGGGAAGGATGTAATAGAGAAATGGAGGTCATTTAAAGATGAAATTTTGAGGGTACAGAATCTTTATGTTCCTGTTAGGTAGAAAGGAAAGGTTAAAAGTTTGAGAGAGCCATGGTTTTCAAGGGATATACAAAACTTGGTTAGGAAAAAGAGAGATATCTACAATAAATATAGGCAGCATGGAGTAAATGAGGTGCTTGAGGAATATAAAGAATGTAAAAAGAATCTTAAGAAAGAAATTAGAAAAGTTAAAAGAAGATACGAGGTTGCTTTGGCAAGTAAGGTGAAAATAAATCCGAAGGGTTTCTACAGTTATATTAATAGCAAAAAGATAGTGAGGGATAAAATTGGTTCCTTAGAGAATCAGAGTGGACAGCTATCTTGTGGAGCCGAAAGAGATGGGGGAGATTTTGAACAATTTCTCTTTACTAAGGAGAGGATATTGAATTGGGTAAGGTAAGGGAGACAAGTAGGGAAGTTATGGAAACTATGACTGTGTTGCCCTTAAGGCATTTGTTTAGTTTTATTACATTTCACTTTAGTAATACGTTTGTAATTACTTTCTAGTTAAAGTTAAGGTTGTTCGAAGTAAATTCATTGTTTCTGATGTATCGCAGCATGCGATAACGTCACACCGGGTTTCACCTCGTCTTGTGGGAAAATACCGGTTTGCAGAAACGGGAAGGCGGGGGCTTGTGTGTGCAGGATCAGCATGAGAAAAGTTTCATTCTATGCACTAAGACACATCATAAAAGCAACGCCGTAAGTTCATAAGTCAATCAATATGTTGAAGTAAAAATATTAACGCTGATTCTGTTAAAAGTAATGACGGTTGATAAAGTTTATTTTCTTGTGCTATTGAAAGCGTTGCTGGATAGTTTGTGTCAAAATGTATGTAAAGTTGTTGATGGCGTAGGTAGATTCTGACTGTGTTGTACTTTAATGTAATGTAGTTTGTTGTAGTTTTACTTTTACAAGTATTTATGATGTAAATGTGATGCCAACAAGGAAACAAATATTGTATATATTTTTTATTGTTTAATCAACAGTTTTCACCATAAATTAATGTGGAAGAGTGAAAAGTAAACGGTTAATCTTACTGTGATCCTTGATCCTTCATGGACTCCGGTTTAACTCAGTGTTTCGTTCAGAGTTTCTACACCTGCACGAGAACACTACAATGACGATTAAAGAGCAGAAAGTACTGGCACTTTTAAGGAATATAAAAGTAGATAAATCTCCGGATCCTGACAGGATATTCCCGAGGACCTTGAGGGAGGTTAGTGTAGAAATATCAGGGGCTCTGACAGAAGTATTTAAAATGTCATTAGAAACGGGGATGGTGCCGGAGGATTGGCGTATTGCTTATGTGGTTTCATTGTTTAAAAAGGGTTCTAAGAGTAAACCTAGAAATTATAGGCCTGTCAGTTTGACGTCAGTGGTGGGTAAATTAATGGAAAGTATTCTTAGTATTATTATAATTATCTGAATAGACAGGGTCTGATTAGGAATAGTCAGCATGGATTTGTGCATGGAAGGTCATCTTTGACAAATCTTATTGAACTTTTTGAAGAGGTTACGAGGAAAGTTGACGAGGGTAAAGCAGTGGATGTTGTCTATATGGACTTCAGTAAAGCCTTTGACAAGGTTCCGCATGGAAGGTTAGTTTGGAAGTTCAATCGTTAGGTATTAATATTGAAGTAGTAAAATGGATTCAACAGTGGCTGGATGGGAGATGCCAGAGAGTAGTGGTGGATAACTGTTTGTCAGGTTGGAGGCTGGTGACTAGTGGTGTACCTCAGGGATCAGTATTGGGTCCAAGGTTGTTTGTTATATACATTACTGATCTGGATGATGGGGTGGTAAATTGGATTAGTAAGTATGCAGATGATACTAAGGTAGGTGGCGTTGTGGATAATGAAGTAGGTTTTCAAAGCTTGCAGAGATTTAGGCCAGTTAGAAGAGTGGGCTGAATGATGGCAGATGGAGTTTAATGCTGATAAGTGTGAGGTGCTATATTTTGGTGGGAATAATCCAAATAGGACATACATGGTAAATGGTAGAGTATTGGAGAATGCAGAACAGAGTGATCTAGGAATAATGGCACATAGTTCCCTGAAGGTGGAATCTCATGTGGATAGGGTGGTGAAGAAAGCTTTTGGTATGCTGGCCTTTATATATCAGAGCATTGAGTATAGGAGTTGGGATGTAATCTTAAAATTGTACAAGGCATTGGTAAGGCCGAATTTGGAGTATTGTGTACAGTTCTAGTCACTGAACTATAGGAAAGATGTCAACAAATTAGAGAGAGTACAGAGGAGATTTACCAGAATGTTACCTGGGTTTCGGCACCTAAGTTACAGAGAAAGGTTGAACAAGTTAGCTCTTTATTCTTTGGAACGTAGAAGGTTGAGGGGGGACTTGATAGAGGTATTTAAAATTATGAAGGGGATAGATAGTGTTGACGTGGATAGGCTTTTTCCATTGAGAGTAGGGGAGATTCAAACAAGAGTACATAAGTTGAGAGTTAGGGGGCAAAAGTTTAAGGGTAACACGAGGGGGAATTTCTTTACTCAGAGAGTGGTAGCTGTGTGGAACGAGCTTCCAGTAGAAGTGGTAGAGGCAGGTTCGGTATTGTCATTTAAAGTAAAATTGAATAGGTATATGGACAGGAAAGGAATGAAGGATTATGGGCTGAATGCAGGCCAGTGGGACTAGGTGTGAGTAAGCATTCGGCACGGACTAGAAGGGCCGAGATGGCCTGTTCTACCAAAGTGAACCACTTGATACTTACCTGGGTTGAACTCTGCCACATCTCAGCCCAGTTTTGCATCCTATCAATGTCCCACTGTAAACTCTGACAGCCTTCTACACTATCCACAACACCTCCAATCTTTGTGTCATCAACAAACTTACTAACTCCACTTTCTCATCCAGGTCATTTATAAAAATCATGAAGAGTAGGGGTCCCAGAACAGATCCTTGAGTCCACCACTGGTCACAGACCTCCATGTAAAATATGACCCATCTACAACCACTCTTTACCTTCTGTGGGCAAGCCAGTTCTGGTTCCACAAAGCAATGTCCCCTTGGATCCCATGCCTCCTTACTATCTCAATATGCTTTGCATGGGATACCTGATCAAATGCCTTGCTGCCTTGTTCAAAACCCTCAACCATTAAAACATCTGAGATTCCCACAAATAAAAGAAAATCTTACATTTTTTTTACTGGAATAGGAGCACTGTAAATTACTTCTTTGTATGCTTCCTCTTTCATTTCAGTATCAGGGCAAGTTGTTGTGGATTGTCTCCCCATCTCCTTCCAATTCTCTTCTGCCATCAGCAAAATTTCTTCAATATATTCAGATGTTGCCACATCTAATAATCAAAGAAACATTAGTTACTTCGTGTTAGCTCATCCATCTTTGCTTCCTGGAGATCATGTTCCCATTAGCTCTATGTAAATTAGAACATGAGAAGGTTCATTATCTACTGATAATGTGTCCACATTAGAGTACACCCAAGGCAAAGTTAGCATCTGCAGTAGTTCTCCAAATCCAGTAATGTCCATATAAAAAACAAGAATATTTTGATGTGGAAAATGAATTTTATGGTAGAAAATAGTAAAATATAAATAAAAAACAGAATTTATAAATAATTGGGAATATAGCTTATAAATTTAGAAAAATCCTAGAATCATGCTATTTTCCAATTTGACCATTCAACTATTTTATGCAAATTTATTAATATAATCAATACGAAATTATAACCACAGATTTAGTTTTATTATGCAAATTACTGTTAAAAAATAGTCTTCCAGTCAAGATGACGCCTACGTACTATGCTCCTTTGGTCGGCATCTTCTGGACAAATCATGAAACCATATATTTCAATTCTTTTATGTCTTTTCCATTGTTTTTTTTTATCTTAAGTGTGATTCTGGAGCCTGTGATTTGCAGCTCAGAGTTTATTTGGGTGTTTCAGTGCTCCAGTCTCCGCAAGGTTTCTGGGACACAGAGGCAGTGTGCGGAAACCTCATGGCGAGAAGGCTGCAAGATGATGTTTGACTCCATTTTGCCAATTAAAGTTTCCATCCTTCGCTGATTAAGGTAACAAGAGAGACTGAAACATTGAAGCAAATGCAGAAGGAGAGCACCAGCTGTCTGCCTTTTTAAAGCTGGGTGACTGCTCTGCTTCAGAGAGGGAAGACTGCCTTTTGATTGCTGGGGAAGAGGATGGTAGTATATAAAATGTATTCTGCCTTTCGGGGTACTGAATTCAACAGTTGAGAAATAATATTGCAGTTTTATTGCACTCAGATTAGTCCACATTTGGGCATTATGGTTATTTCATTATAGAAAGGATGTGGGATCTTTAGAAAGGGTGCAGATAAAATTTACCAGAATACTGCCTGGGTTAGAGCATATGTCTTCTGATGAAAGGTTGAGTGAGGTAGGCCTTTGCTCTTTGGAGGAAAAGAGTTGACTTGATGTTTTAGGTGAGTAGAGGAAAGTTTAGGGGAGTTGTCAGAAACAGGTTTTTTTTACACAGTGTTGGTTGCCTGGAATGCACTGCCTGGGGTATTGGTAGAGGACAACACAATCGGGACATTGAAAAATCTCTAAGATAAGTACTTTTTAGGAGTGAAGAGATAGATTGATCATGATGTACGTTTACTGTGAACCCAATAAGTTTACATGAAGCTTGGAAAATGAGGACCTTTTCAATTTTTTTTAACTTTTAAACTTTTTTAAAACTTTTTTAGTTAATGATTTATTGATCATCAAGTACGTTTGTGTGACTAGGTGAGAGTAAGTGTTTGGCACGGACTAGAAGGGCTGAGATGGCCTGTTTCCGTGCTGTAATTGTGATATAGTTATATGGCTATATTGGTCAGTACAACATTGTGGTCTGATGGGCCTGTACTGTACTGTGCTGTCCTACGTACTGAAGATCATTGATCAGATATACATACCTGAGGGCTTTTCGTCATTACAGTTCAGAAGATTAGGATTTGCCTGATGCTTCAGAAGCAACTTCACAATAGCAATCTGAAAGGGAAGCAGAAATATCTTCTAGGTTTGTATTTTCATGATATGGTAAAAGGATGATCATCTAGTATCTGATTATTTGTGAATTTGTTAAACACATACAATTTCCATTTCACACCCTACACTCCTTCCCACACAGAGGACTTGGTTTCCATGTTCCTTTTCAAACACCAAAGTTCTGGCTCCTGTGCTCCCTTTAAGCTTACCAGGGACCCAGTTTCCATGCCCCCTCTAAAGTCATACTGTTCTGTTTCGTATATCTTTTTGAAACATAAGTTTCAAGGAATCAGCTATCAGGTCCTCATTTACCAAGCTCCATGTAAACTTACTGGGTTCACAGGAAAAATTATTTTTCTCTTGTGCAATGTCTAAAAATGCTGAATAACATCCAAAGGTGCAGAAAATCTGCAAATCCTGCACCTGCAAGTTTACATATTTACATTTTTAGTACTTCAGTATGCAGTGCTAATAAGAAGAAATTGCATTGTTTTTTCATTTGAGCAGCTCATCACCATGGTTCAGCTTCCCTTTGGTAGTAGTAGTAGTCTCTCGAAGTCTGAGGAAGATGAATGTGTTGCGCAGTCAATGTCTCTGGGCATGCATATGACTTCTGAGGCTGAAGTCCAAAGCGCAGATATTGTTGCAGATGGGGCAAGGAGCACTCCCTGTTGGGGCAGGAGCGGACACCTTCCTGTGTCTTTCTTGACTCACCTTGAGGCGCTGCATGTGCCAGTTGGCTTGGAAATTGTTTGCTGCCTTGGAGCATAGATTGCGCCATTTGGACCGATCAGCAGCAGAGTGTTCGAGATGGTGGGGCTGGAGTTTGGCCCACTCAAAGTTTGATTTGAGGTTGTCCTTGTACCTCTTCCTTGGGTGACCTTGGGCACGGTTGCCCTGCTCAAGTTGTCTGTAGAACAACTGACGCGGCATTCTGGACTCATCCATGCGGATCACGTGGCCGGTCCATCTAAGTTGAGCCTTCAAAACCTTGGCTTCAATGCTTGTGGAATTGGCTCGGTCCAGGACTGTCAGGTTGGAGATACGGTCTTGCCAGCGGATTTGCATGATTGATCGCAGAGCACAATTGTGGAATTGTTCAAGCTGTTTGACATGTCTGCGATACAGTGTCCAGGTTTCACAGCCATATAGAAGAGATGAGACCACAACAGCATTGTAAACCTTCAGTTTAGTGGAGAGGCGTATGTCTTTGTGCTGCAGAACTTCGACCTGGAGCCTTCTGAGTGCCTGGATAATTTACTTTGAACTTTGTTTAGTTCAAGAATGACAGGAACATGACAGCCATTTCTGAGTCTGTGCAACTCCATCTATTTAGATCTTTACTTCACATATCACTTCACCTGTTAATTTCATAATGCTGGAAAATCCAGAAAGAAGCTGAGCTAACTCAATGTTAGCAATTGGCATCCTAGTCTTGGAGCTCCAGATTCACACAAACCTTAAGTCTAAAATTGTTTCATTTCATTTCACTTTTCAATCTTTTTATTGATTTTCAAATAAAGAATATACAAATCAGAGGAGGAGTTTAGCAAGCAGATAATATAAAAGACATAAACAGCAATAATAAAAACAGAAAGTATATAATGTCAAAATCAAATAGGTAAACTATTACGCTGTTATATATACAATGGTCAAAAAAAAACTACAACTCCTAATAGCAATCATTAAAAAAAATTGGAAATTTAATTTGATAAAGGAAAAAAAACCCACTAACTAAACTGAAATAAAAAAGAGAAAGAAAAAAGAAAGAAAAAGAAGAAAGATTGGGCAGTCCAATTGAGGATAAAAAATTTTAAACGAGAGAGAAAAAAACATTCTTCCAGTCATCTCCGAACCTTCACAGATAAGGATTTTCCCAAAAGAGAATAAAGAAAAATAAATAAATAAATAAAATCATGTGAATTTATTGAATAAAGGGTCGCCAGACTTGTTCAAAATTAAAGGATGTATCAAATGTCTGGCTTCTAATTTTCTCCAAGCTTAGACATGACATAATGGAGGAGAGCCAATAAAAAACAGTAGGTGGGGGTTAGATTTTTTCCAGTGTAGCAAAATAGCTCTCCCAGCCAGTAAAGTTGAAAAGGCTATCACATGTTGAGCGGAAGCAGACACTTTGCTTGCTTCCTCTGGAATGTTCCCAAAAATTGCTGTAAGTGAACTAAGTTGAACATCCATATCTATAACGTTAGATAATATTCCAAACACATCCCTCCAAAAATTGTTTAAGCTTACACATGACCACAACATATGAGTTAGAGTTACAGATGCATTACATCTGTCACAAATAGGGCATATATTAGGAAAAATATGCGCTAATTTATCTTTGGACATATGGGCCCTGTGTACTATCTTAAATTGAATTAAGATATGGTGTGCGCAGATAGATGAATTATTGACTAGATAATACATTTTACTCTGAAAGTGAATGTTGAAGTTCTACTTCCCAGATGTGTTGAACCCTATCATTAAGCGACATGTGTGCATTCATTAACTGTTTATAAATGATAACTATTAATCGTTTTTGAAAAGGTTTAAGCTGAAAAATAGCATAAGCCAAATTTAAAGAGCAGGTCAAGGGGTAATTCGGTAAAAAATCACGTAAAGAATTCCTAAACTGTAAATATCTGAAAAAATGTGTATTAGAAATATCATATTTACCCATTAACTGTGAAAAGGACATTAAACAGTCCTGTAAAAACAAATCTAAAAATGCTTTTATTCCCTTAATTTTCCATGTTAAAAAAGCCTTATGCAAAGTTGATGGTTTAAAAAAGAAATTAGAATAAATATTACTAGAAAGTAGAAAATCATTTAATTCAAAAAATCTACAAAACTGAAACCAAATTTTTGAAGTATGTTTAACAATAGGGTTAAGAGCTTGTCTACCTATTCTGGAGAGCGAAAATGGAAGGGGAGCTCCTAATAAAGAAGCTAACGAAAACCCCATTACTGAATTTTCCTCCAACTGTAACCATGAAGGGTGATCTTGGTCGTCTATATCAAAAATCCAAAAAGTAATATAATGAATATTAATTGCCCAATAATAAAATCTAAAGTTTGGTAAGGCCAGTCCTCCATCTTTTTTTTGGTTTTTGCAACAAAAGTTTATTCATTCTAGAGCTTTTATTATTCCAAACGTAAGATAAAATCATAGAATCTATTTTATCAAAAAATGTTTTTGGAACAAAAGAGGGAACTGCTTGAAATATATATAAAAATTTCAGTAGAATAACCATTTTTATAGCATTTATTCGACCTATCAATGACATCAACATAGGTGACCATTTAGAAAGCACCTGTTGAGTATATTCAACTAAAGGGGAGAAATTATACCTGTATAAGTCTTCAAAATATTTTGTAATTTTGATACCAAGGTAAGTGAAATAGTTTTTGGCAACATTAAAAGATCATAATAATCAGAATAATTATTAATAGGAAATAATTCATTTTTATGTAAATTAAGTTTATATCCAGAAAAAATACCAAATTCCATAAATATAGATAACATAAAAGGAATAGATTTCCTAAGATTTGAAATGTAAACTAATAAATCATCCACTTATAATGAAACCTTATGTAATTTATCCCTTCTCCTAATACCCTGCGCAGAATTAGAATCCCTAAGAGCAATAGCGAGTGGTTCTAAAGCCAAATTAAATAATAAAGGACTAAGGGGTCAACCCTGATGGGTACCTCTATATAATCTAAAATAAGGAGACTTTTGATTATTAGTTATAACTGCAGCTACCGGGGCTTGATAAATCAACTTAATCCAGGAAATACATCCTGGACCAAAATTAAACCTCTTCAAAACCTGAAATAGATAAGGCCACTCCCCCCCATCAAAGACTTTCTCTGCATCCAAAGATACAATACATTCAGATTCTTTGGCTGAGGGGGAATAAATGATATTTAACAATCTTCAAATATTAAAATGTGAGTACCTATTTTTTATAAATCCTGTTTGATCATTTGAGATAACATTAGGAAAGATATTCTCAAGCCTATTTGCTAGAATCTTAGAGAGGATTTTAAAATCTACATTCAATAAAGAAATAGGTCTATAGGATACACATTCCAGTGGGTCTTTACCTTTTTTTGGAACCAATGAAATTAGTGCCTCATAAAAAGTTTTAGGAAGGTTCCCAGAGGATGTAGAATCAGTAAACGTTTGATGAAGATGTGGTATAAGCATTTCATGAAAAGTCTTGTAAAATTCTACCGTATAACCATCAGGTCCCAGAGCTTTACCTAATTGCATAGAGGATATAGCCTTGGCTAACTCCTCTTGTTTAATAGGTGCATCTAACATATCAACATCTTGAATCAAAATTTGAGGTATGTTTAACCTTTGCAAAAATCTATTCATAATAATAGTGCTATCAGAGAATTCAGATTTATAAAGATTAGAATAGAAGTCCATAAATATCTTATTAATTTCATAAGGATCTAAAGTTTCTGTTCTATCTGGTAGATGAATTTTTAAAATCAGTCTTCTGACCATCCCAGCTTTTAATTGACCCGCTAAAAGCTTAGCAGATTTTTCTCCATGTATATAAAATAAACTTTTAGATTTAAAAATTTGCTGTTCAATGGGAAAGTTCAGAAGCAAATCATACTGTGATTGAAGTTCGACCCTTTCTTTATATAGGTCTTCAGTAGGTTTAACTGAATACACTTTATCTATCTGTTTAATTTTATTAATAAGCACTGACAATTCCACTTTAGTTTTCATTCTCAAGGCTGCTGAATATGAGATTATCTGTCCCCTAAGATTTTAATTTTTTCCCATATAACCAGATTTGACATTCCTTTAGTTGTGTTAAATTCAAAAAAATATGGAAATTTTCTCCTTAATAAAATTAACAAAAGCTGGATCCTGTAATAATACAGGATTCAGTCTCCACTGTGACATTTTCAAAAATTATCCAAAAGCTTAAGGGTTAACTTTAAAGGCATGTGATCTGAAAGCACAATGATGTCATACGCACATTCAACAATGGAATTTAACATACGTGTATCCAAAAAAAAGTAATCAATTCAAGAATACTTGTGATGAACGTGTGAGAAAAAAGAGAAATCTTTATCATTGGGGTGTTTATATCTCCAAATATCGACGAGGCCATATTCTAATAAAAAAGAGTTAATACAAGCTGCTGCTTTATTAGGAAGCGATGGATTGGTTGTTGACCTGCCAATCGCTGGATTTAAACAACAATTAAAGTCACCACCCATGATCAGCTTATATTCATTGAGATTCGGTAACTCAGAAAAAAGTTTCTTAAAAAAATCAGAATTATCTACATTAAGTTTGTATACACACACACCAGTGCTACCTCTTGCTCGCATAATAAACCAGTAACAATTAAATATCTTCCAATCGAATCAGTAGTAGTATTAAAGAGTATAAAAGGGATTTTGGGGCTAAGAAATATAGAAACGCCTCTTGTTTTACTAACGGACAGCGAGTGGAACAGAGGCCCTTTCCAGAAAAGGAAAAATCTGTCCTCATCCTGTTTTCGTATATGACTTTCTTGCACAAAAATAATATCTGCATTAAGTGTTTTTAATTTCTTAAAAATCTTTTTACACTTAATAGGGTGATTGACACTGTTCCAATTCCAAGATATTATATTGATTTTATTAACATCCATGTTTAAAATTGAATTTAATATTATATAAAAGAAATGTTACGCAAGTACAGATTAAACCAAAAGACACGGGTACAACCAGAAGGAGTGACTCATTTACAAAAGAGAAATCCATCAAAAGAAATGCCCAATCAAGAAAAAAACCTACTCTAATAGACCCTTCCCCCCCCCCCTCCTGCCTCCCAAAAGATAAGAATTAAGGAACCGATAGGCTGGTCCCATGCTAACTAATAACCCTAACCCTGTTCACCATCTTACAGCTCCGTATATTAAAGTAAAGCAAAGATACCATGGAAAATAGCCATACTAAAAGATACAAGAAGAATTCAACTACTATAATGTTACGTCAAACAGTAATAAAAACATAATCAACAATGGCCATCTTAGAATCAGCTAAAGTAGCTTAAATACATATTCAAAAAAAAGGAATAAATCCGAGCAAATAATATTACAAACAATATTCTTTCTCTCAAAAAAGTAATTGAGTATATATATATATATATATATATAACAGACCTAAAACTATAAGTATTGAAACAAATAAAAGAAATAAAAAGATTAATACACAACAGGTCCTACACAGACCATTAAAGTACAATACTATAAAGGTTCCCTACAAAACAGTTATGTATATACTAATTATTAATAAGGTAAAAAAAATTAAATCAGTCACGTGCCATACCAAAGAATGAAAAGGTATAGAATGTAGAAGGTATGGAACTCAGAAGATCCATAAACAACTCATACAGCAAATACTTCAAAATTGCCTATTGAGTAATCAGAATAACTTGAATATTTTATTCAGTAGGCTTAACTTTAAGATTTTTAATATACTCCCATCCCTCCTGAGGAGAGTAGATTCTCAGTGACTGAGATTTTTCAGGAAAAATTATCAGCTTTGCTGGAAAGTGAAGGGAGGGATTTAAATCTAATTTATACATTTTACTCATAACTTTTCGATATTTCTTTCTTTCGGCAAAGATTTCAGGAGGATAATCTTCGACTATACGAATCTGTGTTGAATTAAAGATTAATTTCCGCTTCTTTCTGGCTTCTCGAAGAATAGCTTCTTTAGTCGTATAATAATGCAAAGAAAGTACAACTGGTCAAGGACATAATTCGGATGAACGCTGAGAAAATGGAATTCTGTGGGCTAGCTTTGAGGGTCTCATTAAAAAGTGAGTACAACATATCTGAGAAGAATTTTAACAGGTTGCCAGCTTCAGTATTTTCAGGCAGTCCCAGAATACGCAAATTCCTCCGACGCCCTCTACTATCTAAATCAACCATTCGTTTCTTCGTTTTAGATAGTTCCGAAGTAATTTCATTGATTTTCTTTTCCATCGAAGACATCTTCATTCCTTTATCTTTAATAGTTTGCTTGAATAGATCATGCTCATTATCAATTCGGGTTGTAGTCTGCTTAAGTGTTTGAAGTTTAGAGTCCAAATTTTTCAAAGAATCTTGTATCATAGAAATAGCTTTTTCAAGCTTCCCGTTTGAACTGGCCAGCTTATCAATTTTAATATTAAGTGATCTGAATTCTGATTTCATGTCTTGTACTGAAGAAAATATTCCTGCTAATGTAACAGATTCCTCCGTTTTCTTGGTTTGTTCTGTTTCAGGAAAAGTCTTGCCGCTTCTCAGTTCAATACCAGAACAACTTTTTTCAGCCATTGTAATTAAGTCATAAATCCTTCAGTAGAAATAATAAATCATCAAAGCTAAAAGGGATCTGTCAGTGGGATATAAAATATATTAAAAGAGAGAGTCACTAGGAATGCGACTTACTCCATATGCTACAAAATGGAGTATCTATTTCCTACCTGAAAAAGTATAGCTTTAGCTATAAAATTATATTCTTTGGTCTGTAGTGATGTGCTACACACAGTGCTGAAATAACAACATGCAGTCGTAAGTTGTTTCGAGACTAGTTTATTCAAACTTCATGGCGCTGGCATTTAATTCCTAGCGCCCGCCCTCTCCAGGCAGAAATGACGTCAGAGGTGCATTTCCAAAGTCTCCCCCCACGCGCTGGCTATTTGTGAGCCGGCTCGCCTGCGCAGAAAGTGGGTCGCCACATAACTCCCCCCCCCCCAGAACTGGCGATACACCCCCCCCCCCAATGTGAACAATTTGGATCAGCCTCTGTTTGGGAGGTCTGCCTCTGCGCCGCGGTGCCTGAACCTCGACCAGCTGCGCCAAACCAACATGGGCTGGTTTGAGTCGGTCCACCGTGAAAACCTCCTCTTTCCCCCCAATGTCCAGAATGTACGTGGACCAGTTGTTGTTGATCACCTTGAACTGCCCCTCATACGGCCGCTGTAGCAGCGCCCGGTGTCCGCCCCTTCGTACAAACACAAACTTACAGTTCTGCAGGTTTTTGGGTACATGGGTCGGGGTCTGTCTGTACTGTGAAGTTGGTACGGGGGCCAGGTTGCCGAGCCTTTCGCGTAGTCTGTCCAGGACTGCTGCGGGTTCTTCCTCTTGCCCCCTTGGGACTGGTATGAACTCTTCCGGGATGGCCAGGGGTGTGCCGCACTCGGCCGACGAGTCGTGCAGATCCTCTTTGGGCGCTGTACAAATTCCAAGCAGGACCCAGGGAAGCTCGTCCACCCAGTTAGGTCCTCTCAGGTGGGCCATGAGAGCCGACTTCAAGTGGAAGCGTTCCACTAGTCCATTCGACTGTAGGTGGTAGGCAGTTGTGTGGTGTAGCTGTGTTCCCAACATGCTGGCCACAGCCGACCACAGGCTGGAGGTGAGCTGGGTGCCTCTGTCAGAGGTAATGTGGGCCGGTACCCCGAAGCGTGCTAACCAGGTTGCGATCAGTGCTCGGGTGCAGGAATCGGCAGATGTGTCAGCGGGACTGCCTCTGGCTACCTCGTGAACCGGTCTACCATAGTTAGGAGGTACCATGCTCCTCGGGACACTGGTAGGGGGCCCACGATATCCACATGAATGTGGTCGAACTTCTGGTGGGTGGATTCAAACTGCTGCGGTGGTGCTTTAGTGTGCCGCTGCACCTTGGCTGTTTGGCACTGCGTGTACGTTCTGACCCATTCACTGCTTGCAAAGTCCATGCCACGCGAACTTGCTGGAGACCAGCCGGATGGTTGTCCTGATAGATGGGTGCTCCAAACCGTGTATGGAGTTGAAAACTCGCTGCCTCCAGGCTGCCGGGACGATGAGGCGAGGTTGGCCGGTAGCCATGTCGCACAGGAGGATCCTCTCACCTGGGCCTACGAGAATGTCCTGCAGCTGAAAACCCGAGACTGCGGTCCTGTAGCTGGACATCTCGTCATTGCCTGCTGCGCCTCCGCAAGTGCTACGTAGTCCACCCCCAGGGACAGGGCCTGGACAGCTGGTCTGGAGACTGCGTCCGCCACAACGTTGTCACAACATGCCGGATGTCCGTTGCGTACTTGGAGATGTAGGACAGATGTCACTGCTGGCGAGCCGACCAGGGATCAGACACCTTCGTGAATGCGAAGGTCAACTGTTTGTCATCTGTGAACTCGGTGAAGAAGTACCTGAAGGTGAAGAGTACGCCTTCTAAGAAGTGCCTGAAATGCCGGATTGCCACGTATAGCACCAACAGCTCCCGGTTGAAAGCACTGTACTTGAGCTCATGTAGTCGTAGGTGCTTGCTGAAGAACGCCAAGGGTTGCCAGCGCCCCTCGATGAGTTGCTCCATCACCCCATCGACTGCTGTGTCGGATGCGTCCACCATGAGTGCAGTCGGAACGTCCGTTCTGGGGTGCACCAGCATCGCGGCATCTGCCAAGGCTTCCTTGGCTTCAACAAAAGTGGCCGCGGCCTCCTCATCCTAAGTAATGTCCTTCCCTCTGTGTTGTGTGTGCCCCCCTGCCGGGCCTGATCTGGGCTGCTGTTGGGCACGTGGCCTGGTAATCTGACCAATGGATGCCACGCTCTCCCTCTTGGCTTTCCACTGCACGTCTGCCAGGGCCGCTACCTTCCGGGGGTCACTGAAATCTGCATCGGCCAGCAACAGATGTATGTCCTCGGGCAGCTGCTCTAGGAACGCTTGCTTGAACATGAGGCAGGGCTTGTGTCCATCAACCAGGGCCAGCATCTCGTTCATGAATGCTGACGGCAGTCTGTCTCCCAATCCGTCCAGGTGAAGCAGGCGGGCACCCCGCTCACGCCGTGAGAGGCCAAAGGTCCCAATGAGCAGCACCCTGAATGCTTCATATTTGCCTTCTTCCGGGGGCGACTGTATGAAATCCGCAACCCCTGGTCAAGGGTGCTCACCACGTGATAGTAACGCATGGAATCAGAGGATATCTGCCGAATCTGGAACTGGGCTTCTGCTTAGCTAAACCACACGCATAACTGTGTGAACAGATGAAGAATCGGTCATCTTTGGTCCAAATCCCATTCGGCCCTAGCGTTCACCCTCTCCAGGTGGAAATGACATCAGAGGTGCATTACCAAAGTCTCTCCCTGCGCGCTGGCTATTTGTAGGTGGTTCGCCTGCGCAGGAAGTGGGTCGCCACAGGTCTGAATTTCACATCAGTAAACTTCATCCATATCCACCCACTCCACTAAATCTCACTTTAAAAAGACTGATTAGTGTATCATCCAATCTTCCTTTTCAAGAAAAAACAAGTCTGATTTATGCATAACTTTAACAATTTAAACCTCATATCACTCTGGTGTAGCTATGCTGTACACAATCTAAGGTCCAAATACTGCTAATGTTGAAGTTAATGATAAGTTCCACATGAAAGATATAAACTACTGTTTCTATATTAATATAAACACTTCTGCAATTGTTTTCTTAAAGCATTCAAGTGCAGCACATTAAAGAAAAATCTAAATTATGTGTGCACAAGCAAAGTATAATAGGATTTCCCCTAACGTGGCAGGATTGCATTGCTTTAGGGGTTGCTTGTTCAAAAAATGTACTATGTATATATGGACATTTCATGTTCAATTATGGGACATAAGAAATTTCAAGCCACTCCATTCATTTTTCGCCAACTTCATTTCACAAATGTAAATTCTCTGAAACACAATCAATATTAAATTTAGTCTGCTGCCTCTTTGTGAAGCTTACATTTTTGGTGGGCTCTTGTTAATTACTTCTACAGGAAATAATTTTCTTTCAACAGTTAGGCCCCTGCATTGTTAAATTTTGACAAAGATTTGTGAATATATTAAAGATTGTGTAGCGAGAAAGGAACTCAAACTCATATAAAACTTTTAAAATCTGTACGATATTCCAAATGATTTTGCACCTAACAAATTACCTTTGAAGTGTAGCTGGTTGCTTGGAGATGCAAGTGGCTGCAGATGTTGGAATCTATGAGAGTTACCTTCACCTATTTGTAACTCATACATGGACAATGACTACACTGAAGTTTGCAAAGAATGGACTTTGCAGTATCAAAACAGGGGTGTTGGTTAACAAGTTATCGAAGAGTAAGTATTACTTTATGGTACTTCTTTCTAACACTGTACTATTGATTAAGTGTGGGAAAATGGAAGTACTAACTGATTGGATTGAATTTATTGGTCTTTTTGTGACTAGAGTTCAGGTAAGTTCAGGCTGAAAGAGCAGTCATATGGAGACAGCATACGGAAGAATTTGTCATTCAGGACACTGAGTATAGAAGTTGGGAGATATGGTGTAGTTGGACAAGATGCTGGTGGGACTACACATGGAAGTTTTCATTCACATTTGATCACCCTGTTATAGGAATATGTTATTAAACTGGAAAGAGAGCAGAAAAGATTTACAAGTGTGTTGCTAGGACTCAAGGGAATGGGTTATAAGGAGAAGTTGGACAGGCTAGGAATTCTTTTTCCTGGAGAGTAGGAGACTGAGAACTGATTTTATTGAGGTGAATAAAAGCATGAGGGGTATGAAAGGTAAATACATTCAGCCTTTTTCCCTAGGTTTGGGGTATCAAGAGCTAGATGATACAGGTTTAAGGTGAGAAGGAAAGTATTTAATAGGAACTTAGAAATAACTTTTTTTACACACTGGCTGGTATGTAAATTGAATGAGTTGCCAGAGGAAGTGGTTTTGGCCGGCACAATAACAGCCAAATGGAGGAAAATAGATGGGGCACCTTGATCAGCATGGACTTGTTGGATGGAAGAGCCTGAGTAGGTGCTGTATGACTCCGTCACTCTATGGCATCAACCAGGGCATTCCCACATTGTTGAATGGATGCCAGTGTGTAAAGTTTACTGTTAAGGTTTTGATAGAATGTTTGCCTTCGAACTACAAATCAATTTTGCCTACCTGGAAGGGCTGTTTAACTCCCTGGATGGTTGTGTTACACCTCCTGTGACTGCAGGGGTCAGTGCCTGATGATATTGCCAGATATTCTCCTTCTTCAATTCTGCCAAATGGAATGAGATCCCACCACCTGCAGCAGCTTCTCTCTCGACCCTGTTCCTTCTGCCAGGAGCACTCCTCACTTGACTTATTGTCTAATCATTCCTCCCATCCTTGAACCCTGGCTCTTCCTCTTGCAATTGCAAGAGGTGTAACACCACCCCCACCACCATCCAGGGACCAACCCTTCCAAGTAAAGCAAAGGATAATCTGTACTTCCTCCTTCCTTGTCTACATCATCCAGTGTTCCCATATGGCCTTGTCTACAAAGGCGAAACGAAGCATAAACTGAGCAACCATTTTCCAGAGCACCTACGTTCAGTCTGCCACGATCACCCTGACTTCACAGATACATGCTATTACAGTTTCCCTTCCCATTCCCAGACTGACCTGTACATCCTCAGCCTTCTCAAATGCCAGGATGAGGCCAACCAGAAACTAGAAGAATAACACTGAATACATTCACCTGAGTAGTCAATAAAATGAGCATTAATCTTGCAGATGTCAGGTAACTCACTCCTCCACCGGTTTATTTCCTCCTCCTCCCTTTCTCTCTATCCTTCTAATCCTCCACCAATTCTCCAATTTTTATCTCCTTTATGTCAACGACTTCCCCACCCTCTGCCCTTCCAACTCATCTTGATACCTCACACCTTTGTGGTTCCATCAACCTATGTAAATAGTCAATTCACCTACAGGCTTCACTCATACCTCTCCCTGTCTGGTTCTGGTTCCTCTTGCCTCATGGCTCACATGCTCAACTCTTTTACATCAGGCTCCATCACTGGTAATCTACTTATCTCCTATCAGCTGTCATCTCCAACTTTTCTATTCCTCTACCCCATCACCCCACTCCATCAGCATCTCGGTTTCTATGTTCTCTCTCTCTTTCTTTACCTTGATCTAACTTTCAGCACCACTTCCCTCACCTACCTGACAAAGCTCATTTTGCTTTACTCCTCCTCAGTCCAACAATTACCTTCAGGTCATGTCTTACACTCATCTTTATACAGGCATCTTGCTTCTCCACTCTCCACTGATGCAGTATTATGACATGAGATGTTGACCATTCCTTTCCTTTTCTTGATGCTGCTGTTTCCAGCAGTTTGCTTGTTGTTGCAGTATCTTGCTTTGTGACACACACTGGTCTATTTGATGTCTCCTATATAAAATTCGGGCAGAACGTGGTTGTAGATGGAGCATTTTCTGCTTGGATTCTGGTGACTTGTGGTGTCCTGCAGGGATCTGTACTGGGACCTCTGCTTTTTGCCATTTTTATGAATGACTTGGATGAAAAAGTGAAAGGATGAGTTAATAAATTTGCAGATGATAGGAAGGTTGCTGGAGACGTACATAATGAAGACGGTTGTCATATGTTACAACGGGAAATTGACAGGATGCACAGCTGGTTTGAGAAGTGGCAGATGGAGTTCAATCTGGAAAAGTGTGAGGTGATTAACTTTGAAAGGTCAAAATTGAAGGCAAGATAGAGGATTAATAGCAGATTTCTTAAAAGTGTGGAGAAGCACAGGATCCTGGGGACCACATCCATAGACCCTTTAAAATTGCCACACAAATTGATAAGGCTGTTAAGCAGGCAGATGGAGTTCTAATTGAAATTCAACTTTATTGTCATCCAGCCATGCACATGCATGCAACTAAACAGAGCAAAGTTCCTCAGGGACCAAGATGCAAAAAACAGTACTTATATTTAATACAGCACATATAATAATATTAACAGATAAAAAGTATTCTGTAGACATACAAGTTAACATAAATTGCATGTATGACATATAGTTAAATATATAACGTATTACTGCCACTGGAGCCGACATAAATAATATGGATTAGGTAGAAACAGGCTGTTCAGAAGTCTCGGAAGCTGGGAGAAGAAGCTGTCATCCAGCCTACAGTCCATGTTTTTATACTGTGGTGCCTTCTGCCTGATGGTAGGAGATCAATGAGATTTTGGGACAGATGAGAAGGGTCCTTGACAATGCTGGAGGCTCTGCAAATTCAGCTCTTTTGGTACATGTCCCGGATGGGTGTGAGGGTGGTAAGAGACCCCAATCTGTAACATGGTATTGCAGTCAGATACTTTGTAATTCCCATACGAGATGGTCAAGACACTCTCAATGGTGCTCCAAAAGAATGTGGTTAGAGTGAGGGGAGGAGCCTCACTTGCCTCAATCTCATCAGGAAATGGAGGCACTGCTGTGCTTTCTTGACTAAAGTGATGATGTTGAGGGACCAGGTGAGATCACTCGTGATGTGCATTCCAAGAAATTTGGTGCTCCTGACTCTCTCCACATAGAGCCATTGATGTGCTGTAAGGAGAGGTCACCCTGCACCTTCCTAATGTCCACAATTATCTCTTTAGTCTTGTCCACATTGAGACTCAAATTGTTGTGTACACACCAGTCCGCAAGCTACTCCGTATGCTGACTCTTCACTGTTGCTGATGAGGCCAATCATCAACCAAATATTGAAAGAATACCTACCTTCATCATCTACTTTCTCAGACTTCCCTTGATATCATGATCACATTTGTGTGGGTGTCAAGTTTCCTTAGTTAGGTTGAAGCACTGAAAAAGTAGAAATGCTTATCTAAGTGGATGCAAGCAGTTAGCCCTCATCATCTCCATTCAGAGCTTGCTGTAGAAGTTTGTCAGGAAGACAAGCAGGATGTTTTTGCAGTTTTATGCACTGTACTCAGTTCCATTCATGACCCTGTTAACAAAACAATCTATGGTTAAAAGCAGCTAAAGTCCTCACAATATTCAGGTGTGAGTTCATATGTGACAAGTAACATTCATGCCAGATAAATGCCCAACTTCTAATATCCTCTAGTTTCCATTCACTGTTATTAAACCTTATTAAATGCACAATGTCAATAAGGATATATAGTCACAATTTCCTTCATGTTGGCCTAGAACATCTCACCCAATAGTACCTTCTCCACTTAGAAAGCAATGGGATTGGAATTGGTTTAATATTGTCATATGCACTGAAGCACAATGAAAACTTGTCTTGCAAACTGTTCACACAGAACATTACAGTAGTGCTTTGGGGTAATAGAATGTAGAAGGAAGCTAATAAGGTGCAAGGTCATGAAGGGTCAAGAGTCCATCTTATTGTACCAGGAAACTATTAAGCAGCCTTGTAAGAGTCAGGAAGTTATGTTGTAGCCTTATAAAACTTTGGTTAGGCCATTTCTGGATTATTGTATTTAATCGGTTCTGAAATCAAGAAGAACATGAAGGCTATGGAGAGGTGTAGAAGAGGTTTACCAAGCTTCGTCCCGGATTAGAGGGCTTGCACTATGAAAAGAGTCTCAACAAACTAGGGTTGTTTTCTCTGGAATAGTAGAGGCTCTGGGGAGACCTGATAAGATTATGTGACAGAGACAGAGTTGCAACAGCAAGCTCATATCCAACATCAGAAAGACCAAGCAACTGATTGAGGACTTCAGGAGATCACACAGCATACCTTATAGAGGGGACATCCATATCTCATAGGATTTATCCTTGGAACAACACTTTGATGCAATCACAAAGAAGGCATGTCAGCAGCTAAACTACATTAGGGGTTTAGGAAGGCTTGGTATGTCACCAAAAAGATCTTGCAACATTCTACAGATGTATCATGGAGATAATTATGACTTGTTGCATCATAGCCTGGTGTGGAGGCTCCAATCAATGTGCAGGATCATGAGGCTTAGCAATTCATAGACTCAGCCAGTTCCATCTCCCCCTCCATCATCAGATTTCCAAACAGTCCATGAACCCATGAATATCATTATTCTTCTTTTTCACCCCTCATTCCTTTTGCAAAATTTATCTATCTTTGTAATATTTTTATGTGGTACTCCGTACCGCTGCTGAAAAACAACTTTCATGACATATTTTCATGAAATAATAATAAATCTAATTATGATACTGATTCAAAAGATTACCGCACAGGCCCAAAAGTTAAGACAGCTTGCAATACACCACCAAACATTTTCAAAACAAAATTTATTTTAACATTAATCAGTGACTACACACTTTCATCCTTTTCCAAAATCTATAGTGCCTGACATTGTTGCATATAACAGAAAGCTGCACTCTTGTTGATCTTCCTGGTGTAAGGTAGAAGATTTAGACAACAATCTACCTGTCCATACTTTGCAGCTAAATGAAGTGGTGTCCAGAAGCAATTATCATAGACATCAGGGTCAGCTCTGTTCTCCAGAAGTACGGCAGAGACATCCATATAGCCACTAGCACATGCCATGTGTAGCTGCAAAGAGTGGTAAGATTAAGTAATAATTACAATGCAAACAAAATTGGTAACCATAATTACATAAAATTACCAGAGATACATAATTATGCAGAGGAAATTGCCAAAGAATATGGCTAACATTAGACATACTTTGAAGAAGATTACTTGTCATTGCTTAAGACAGATTTTCAGCTGAAGGGAAACCATAATGATTGGAAACATGGCTGGGTGGCAGTAATTAGTTATATTTCAAGGAATTGCAACACCTTCCATATTTTCAGCATTTTTAGCATTTTCAGCAGCAGACTTTAGAAAATACATTTCAATGGAATACAGTCGTAGTCATAGAGCATGACAACACAGAAACAGACCCTTCAGCCCATCTATTCTGTGCAAAAGTATTAATCTGCTTGGCTCCATTAACTTGCACTCAGTCCATGGTCCTTCATACACCTCCCATCCATGTACCTAGTCAAATTTCTCATAAATGTTGAAATCGAACCTGTACTGACCACTTCCACTGGCAGCTCATTCCACACTTGCACCACCATCTGAGTGAAGAAGTTCTGCCTATTATTCGCCTTAGACATTTCACCTTTCACCCTTAACCAATGACCTGCAGCTCTAGTCTTACCCAACCTCAGTGGAAGAAGCCTGATGCCTTTAACCTGTCTATGTACCTCATAATTTTGAATATCTCTATGAAATTTTCCCTCATTCTCCTACACTCTAGAAAATAAAGCTATTCCCTAACCTATCTAACCTTTCCTTAGAACTTGAGTACTCAGTTTTGGCAACATCCTCATAAATTTTCTCTGTACTCTTTCAATTTAATTGATAACTTTTTTGTAGGTAGGTGACGAAAATGGTACACAGTAATCCAAATTAGGCCTCACCAATGTTTTAAACAATTTCAATATAACATCCCAATTCCTGTACTCAGTACTTTGATTAATGAGTTAATGTGCCAAAAGCTAACTTTACAACCCTATCTATCTGTGATGCCACTTAAAGTAATACTAGTCCTGTGTTTCCATATCCTTCTGATCTACTACACTTCTCAGTACCCTACTGTTCACTGTGTAAGTCCTACCCTGGCTTCTCCTCCCAAAATGCAACACCACACATTATCCTGTATTAAATTCCAAGTGCCATTTTTCAACCCATTTTGCAGCTGGTCCAGATTCTGCTGCAAGCTTTGATAGGCTTCCTTGCTGTCCACTACACCACCAATCTTGGTGTCACCTGTAAATTTACTGATCCAGTTTAACCCATTTTCATCCTGATCAGTGATATAGATGACAAACCACTATGGACCCAGCACCAATCACTGCAGCACACCACCAGTTAGAGAAGCAAACATTAGAGGAACCAACTGACTGGCTCCTTCTGCAAAACCAATGGCTAATCCAATTTACTACTTGTTCCTGAATGCCAAGCAACTGAACTTCCTTGGATGTTTCCTATGCGGGACTTAGTCAAAAGCTTACCTTACAGAAGTCTATACAGATTACATCCACTGCCTTCCTTTCATCACGTTTCCTAGTAACCTTCTTGGAAAGCTCTATAAGATTGACCCCTATGCACAAAGCTATGTTGATGATCCTTAATTAGAATAACTTCTAATAATTAATCCAACAGGCTGACCAGCCTGTAATTTCCCTACAGACCTCATAATACATATACATACACATAATACATATACAGACTGTATAAGCCTACAGACTTTCACAGCTATCTGGACTATTCCTCTTCCCACCCTGTCTCTTGCAAAAATGCTATCCTCTTCTCACAATTCCTCCGTCTCCGCTGCATCTGCTCTCAGGATGAGGCTTTTCATTCCAGGACAAAGGAGATCTCTTCCTTTTTTAAACAAAGGGGCTTCCCTTCTTCCACCATCAACTCTGCTCTCAAACGCATCTCTCCCATTTCCCGCACATCTGCCCTCACCCCATCCACCCACCACCCCACTCAGGATAGGGTTCCCCTTGTCCTCACCTACTTCCTTGTACTCAGCCTCCAGGTCCAACGTATAATTCTCCGTAACTACCGCCACCTCCAACGGGATCCCACTACCAAGCACACCTTTCCCTCCCACACTCTTTCCGCTTTCCGCAGGGATCGCTCCCTACACGACTCCCTTGTCCATTCATCCCCCCCCATCCCTTCCCACCGATCTCCCTCCTGGCACTTATCCTTGTAAGCAGAACAAGTGCTACACCTGCCCTTACACTTCCTCCCTCACCACCATTCAGGGCCCCAGACAGTCCTTCCAGGTGAGGTGACACTTCAACTGTGAGTCGGCTGTTGTGGTATACTGCATCCGGTGCTCCCGGTGTGGCCTTTTATATATTGATGAGACCCGATGCAGACTGGGAGACCATTTCATTGATCACCTACGCTCAGTCCGCCAGAGAAGGCAGGATCACCAAGTGGCCACACATTTTAATACCACGTCCCATTCCCATTCTGATATGTCTATCCATGGCCTCCTCTACTGTCAAGATGAATCCACACTCAGGTTGGAGGAACAACACCTTATATACCGGCTGGGTAGCCTTCAACCTGATGACATGAACACTGACTTCTCTAACTTCCATTAATGCCTCTCCTCCCCTTCTTACTCCATCCCTGACATATTTATTTGTTTGTTTTTTTTCTCTCACTCTGCCCGTTCACCATCTCCCGCTGGTGCTCCCCCCTCCCTAGGCCTCCCGTCCGATGATCCTTTCCCTTCTCCAGCTCGGTATCACTTTCGCCAATCACCTTTCCAGCTCTTAGCTTCATCCCACCTCCTCCGGTCTTCTCCTATCATTTTGCATTTCCCCCTCCCCCCACTACTTTCAAATCTCTTAGTATCGCTCCTTTCAGTTAGTCCTGACGAGGGGTCTCGGCCCGAAATGTCAACAGTGATATAGATGCTGCCTGGCCTGCTGTGCTCTACCAGCATTTTGTGTGTGTTGTCTGTAATTTCCCGACTTATTCTTACAACCCTTCTTAAACAATGGAAAAACATTAGCTACCCTTCAATCCTCTGGCACCTCACCTGTGGCTAAAGATGTTTGAAATACTTCTGCTAGAGCCACTTGAAACTATTGCACTTGCCTCCTACAAGTTCTGATGGGACGCCTTGAGAAGCCCTGGGTGTTTACCCACCAGAGTTTACCTTGAAACAGCAAGTACCTTTGCTTCAAGTGGATAGAAAAACTCTGATAATACAGATGAATAAACTACATTAGGGCTAGCCAGATATGATGCGAACGGAGAAAAGGAGTTACCAGAATTTGTTAAATTTGATATTGAGTCCAGAAGGCTACAACATACTCAGAAGTGTAGTTGCTATTCAAATTTACATAGGGCAACGCTTTCTACTGACATTACCTAAACTGCTGGGCATTTTCTACAACTCAGATGTGAAATTCACAGACTTTTTGTGTATTCTGTCTCTCTAACCTCCTTCATAAATGTATCAACTGGATGGCTGCAACAACAGTTTATCAGCATGAGAAACTTAGCTTCCAAGAGAGGTATTTTCAATGTACTATCTATCTCACTTCCACACTTTATGCAAGTTAAATATAACTTATTTTCTATCTTTTCTATTTTTGGCAAAGGGTCTTCAACCTGAAACATTACATCTACTTGTTATGTGGTCATAGAAAAGTACAGCACAGAAACAGGCCATTCGGCCCATCTAGTCTGTGGCGAGCCATTTGAACTGCTATGGCCCTCAATAGCCCTCTCATTCTTGTACCTATCCAAACTTCTCTTAAAATATTGAAATCAAAATGGCACCCAGCACTTGCTTTAGCAGTTTGTTCCACATGGCTCACTACCCTAAATGAAGTTTCTCATCATGGTCCCATTTAACATTACACCTTTCATCCTTAGAACCCTTAAGTTCTAGTTGTAGTCCCACCTATCCTTAGTGTAAAAAGCCTGCTTGCGTTTACCCTTTCTCTACTCCTCATAATTTTGTATGCCTCTGTCAAATCTCCCTTCAATCTTCTATGTTCCAAGGAATAAAGTCCTAACCTATTCAAGCTTTCTTTATAACTCAGGTTCTCCAGACCTGGCAACATCCTTGTAAACTATTTACATCATTCCTGTGGGTATGTAATGAAAATTGTACAGATTTCACCAATGACTTTTACACCTTCCACATAACAACCCATCTCCTGAACTCAGTACTTCAACTTATGAAGGCCAATGTGCGAAAAGCTTTCTTTACGACTTGCGTCAGCAATTGAAATGAATTATAGGTTTGTATTCCCAGATCCCCTTGTTCTACTGTACTCCTCAGTACCCAACCATTCACTGTGTAAGGCTGACCCTAGTTGATCCCACCGAAGGGTAACACCTCGCTCATGTCTACATTAAATTCCATCTGCCGTGTTTCAACCCATTTTTCCAGCTGGTCCACGTGCCACTGCAAGCCATGTTATTCTTCCTCACTGTCCACTAATCCCCAATCTTGGTGTCATCTGTGAATTTGCTGACCCAGTTCACTACATTATCATCCAGTTCATTGATATAGATGACAATCAACAATGGATCTGGCACCACTCCCTGTAGCACACCACTAGTGACAGGCCTCCAGTCAGAGAAGCAACCATCTACTACCACTCTCTGGCTTCTCCTGCAAAGACAATGTCTAATCCAATTTACTACCTCATCTTGAACCTTCTTGACCAGCCTCTCATATGGTTCCTTGTCACCACCCACTGCCTTGCCTTCATCAACTTTCCTGGTATCTGCCTCAAAATATTCTACAAGATTGGATAGACATGGCCTACCATGCATAAAGCCATGCTGGGCATCCCTAATCATTCCATATCTATCTAAATTCACATATATCTTGTCCTTTAGAATACCTTTCAATAACTTTCCCAATACTGATGTTAGGCTAACTGGCCTATAATTTCCTGATTCGTTTTCAGAGCCTTTCTTAAAGAGCAGAACAACATTAGCTATCCTTCAATCCTCTGGTAATTGACCTAGTGGGAAGATATGCTAGTGCTGCATGGGGCTGGGCATTTAAACTAGAATTTTAGGGGATGGAAATTGGGATGCCAGAACAGATAGTGGAGAGGTTGTGAAGACAGCTGTTAAGATTTCAGACAAAGTTGGGAGTCAAAATATTGTGCATGATTCAACTAATGTCTTGATCTGCATACATTTCAATGCAAGAATATTTTAGGAAAGCCAGATGAGCTCAGGGCATGGATCAACACATGGAGTTATAATATTATAGCCATTAGTGAGATGTGGTTGCAGGAGGGGCAGAGGCAGGCAGCTCAATATTCTGAGGTTCCAGTTTTTTTAAACACGACAGAGCAGGAGTGATTAAAGAAAGGATGGTGTTACTAGTCAGGGAAAATTTCATAGCAGTGCTGTCAGGTTGGGCTGGAGAACTCATCTTGTGAGGCATTATAGATGGAAATGAGGAATAATAAAGATATTACCAATTTTATTTGTGTATATTACAGACAACCTAACAGTCCGCATGATTCAGAGGAATAAATCTGTAAAGAGGTCGCAGGCTGTTGGAAGAATCATAAGGCTGATTTTAACTTTCCACATATTGACTGGGTTTCTAATACTGCAAAAGAACTGGATGGGATATAGCTTGTCAAGTATGTTCAGAAAAGTTTCTTCAATCAGTACAGAGAAGTCCTAATGAGAGGGTGAGATACTCGATCTCTTAATAGAGGAAGAGACAGGGCAGGTGACAAGGCCTAGACAGAGTAGATGTGGAAAGGATGTTTTCCATGGTGGGAGACTCGAGGACAAGAGCCTCAAAACCCTTTCAAAACAGAAATGTGGAGAAATTTTTTAGCCAAAGGGTGGTGAATTTGTGGAATTTGTTGTAACATGCGGCTGTGGAGGCCGGGTCATTGGGTGTATTTAAGGTAGAGGATGATAGGTTCTTGACTGGACATGGCATCAAAGTTTATAGGGAGAAGACCCGGAAATGGGGTTAAGGAGGGGGAAAAAGGGATCAGCCATGACTGAATGGTGGAGCAGACTCAATGGGCCAAATACCCCAATTCTGCTTCTATGTCTTATAGTCTTAATTTCAAGGCAATTATGGAGAAGGACATGTCTAGTCATCAGATGGAGCTTCTAAACTGGAGAGAGGCCAACTTTGATGATATCAGAAAGAATTTGGCAAATGTGGTTTAGGACAGGCTGGTTTCTGGAAAAGGTGTACTCGGTAAGTGGAAGGACTTCAAAAGTAAAGTTTTGAGAGCCTGTGCTTGTATCTTACCTGTCAGAATGAAAGGTAAAAATAACAGGTGTAAGAAACCTTAGTTAAGTAAAAAAGGAGGTGCATTGCAGGTCTATGTAGGTAGGAACAAGTGAGGTGCTTCTGGACTATAAGAAATGCAAGAGAATATTTAAGAAAGAAATCAGGAGGGCTAAAAGAAGGCATGGTTGCCCTGGCAGAGAAGGTGGAGGAGATTCTTAAGGGGTTCTACAGATATGTTAAGACAAAAGGATTGCAAGCAACAAAACTGGTCCTCTGGAACATCAGAATGGTAATCCACGCTTGGAGCCAAAAGAGATGGGGGAGATCTTAAATAGTTTTTATGCATTTGGATTTACTCAGGAAACAGACACAGAGTTTAAAGAAGTGAGGTGAAACAGGATCAAATTCATGGACCCTACAGAGATTACGGAGGATAAAATGTTTGCTGTCTTGAGACAAATTAGGCTGGATAAATCCCAGGAGACTGACAAGGTGTTCCTTTGAAACCTGGAGGAGGCAAGTGCAGAAATTGCAGGGGCCCTAGCAGAGAGTTTAAATCATCTTTAGCAACAGGCGAAGTACCAGAGGATTGGCTTTCCACAGATCCTGTCAAACATGCTGAATCGAATCTGCCAGCATTTTCTGGTATTATTTCAGATTTGCAGCATCTAAAGATTTTTGATTTTCTTTCATGGTTGCAATGTCATAGAATCACAGAGTTTTACAAACACAGCAACATGTTCAACTTCAGCCCTGCTTGTCCCTGTTGACCAAAATGCCCATCTCAGCTAATCCCATTTGTCTGTGTTTAGCCCATGTTTCTCTAAAGTGTCTCTATCTATGTATCTGTTGAAATGTCTTTTAAACTTTGTAAATGTACCTGCATCTGTCAGGTTGCTCCATATTCTCATCACACTCACTGTGAAAAAAAACTTGCCCTTCAAGTTCCCTTTAATCTTATTCTTTTCACCTTACTTCCCTGCCATCTAGCTTTTGATTCCTTCAACCTGAGAAAAAGAATCTGACCATTCAGTCAGGGCCCGGTCCAGTCCAGAATCCGTGTTCCGGGTCTCGATCCGGTCCAAGGGCTCCGGATTCCGGGTCCTGCAGTTGTCCCTCCCGTCACCCGTGAACTAGTTAGGACCCACCTGGCTCAAGGAGGCACACCTGTGACTCATTGAGCTGCAGGTGTTTATAAGGGACCTTGGGACTGGAACCAGGCAGGTGGTTGTTTTGTTCTGTTTACTGTTCTCCACCGGCTCCGAACTCTTCTCTGCATTCTGTTATCCTGTCCGGGCTCAGATCTACTCCTCATCCTGCTTCTCTGCCATGTACCAGTACTGCCAGGTTGGTCCGCTCCCCCACGTTTCCTCCCATGCGCTGGTCCCGCTTCTCTGCTCATTTGTGTTGTTCGTGCGGTCGTACTGTCTGCAGGCTGTTCCCGATTTTCCTGTTATCATGACTGTTGTGTTGGTCACTCTGGACCTATGCCTGTTCCTACCCCTTGCCTCCATCGGGCAGGCCCGGCCGGTCAGCCACTGCCCGGCAGGGGTTCTGCCCTGTCCTCCTCTTCCGCCCGAACCCTGGGATTGTGCCCCGCACCTGCCTAGGGGTCTGCGTCGTGCCCAGGCCTCTGATGTTTCCACCTGGGAGGCAGACCTACCCGGGATAAAAGCGGCCTGTCCAGGGAGGGCTCTCCGCCAGCTTATCTAGCCACCTAGACCTGCCTGCCTGAACCCCAGGGACCTGTCTGTCTGCCTGCCTGAACCCCGGGGACCTGACTGCCTGAACTTGATCCCCGGGAGCCCACTCCGCTCTGCCTGCCCGAGCCCCGGGAGCCCGCTCCGCTCTGCCTGCCCGAGCCCCTATCGACCTGAATCCCAGCTGTACCCTTAAATGCCATGGCATCCCCATCCTGTCCTCCCCCTAGTACTTCAGTGTCTGCATCCTACATTTGGGTCCACCCAGCTGCATTCCTGACACATTCACCTTATCTGTTCCTGCCATGTTTTTATCTACATCTATAAAGTCACTCCTCAGTCTCCTATGTTCCAGCTAAAATAGCCTTACCTTATCTAGTTTCACCTTAACACAGTCCCAGCAGCATAATTGTGATTTTTTTTTCTGCACCTTCTCTAGCTTAATTACATACTTCCTACATTTAAATGACTAAAATCACTTTCAAGATTCCAGGTATGTATGAAAACTCTTTTCTGAAAGAACCTCACAAGTTTGTATGTCTACCATACGAAAGGATAGGCATACAGTACACAGGAACACTATCTTCTTCAAGTTCCCATCCAGGCCATGCACCATCCTGACATAGTATATCATCATTGCTCCTGGGTCAACATGTTGGAATCCTTTGAGGGGATCTGTGTGGTAAGTTTTCTTCAACAAATGTTGGCCAATATCTGAATCACTACCAGAATAGGTACTGGATTCAGATACAATTACTATGCTACAATTACTACGATGAGATACAATTATCAGATTACTATTACTATTATCAGATACAATTACTATGTTTAAGGACCAATCAAAAAGATACTAAAATAAGCCAGATAAAGAAAGGTACGGGTCTGTTGTAGGCAAATCAGACTAGTGTAGAGGTCAGCATGGATGTGGGAAAAGGTCCTATGATTCTTTCATCAAGGTGAGAATATCTTCACTACAGGAACTGCAATAGTCCAAAAACGAAGGCAATCAATATCTTCTCAAAAGCACTTAGGGATGAGCAGTATCTGTAAACCTCATCAGATTTTGTTTTCTCTCTTTACATCCTCAATAACTTAACATCTTATCTGCACAATAAATAATGCTCATATACCATGGAATTGTCCTCGTTGGGTCTCAACACCTCCCTCTGTAACTGGATCCCGGACTGCTTGACATAATTATGTTGTAGATTTGTTAGTTTACTTGTGGTAATGTTACTTTATGTCTTATGTGTGTGAATTACATTATATGTCATGTGTTGTGCATCTTAGTTGAGAGGAACATTGTTTCATTTGGTAGTATACATGTGTATAGCTGAATGACAATAGATTTGAACTTGAAAAGGGTAAAGTTCAAATGAACAATATAGTATCGAATTTATATTAAGAATGAATTCCTCTAAACTTTGATTTATATACTCTTTTCAAAATGACATACAGAAAAAAATGTGGCTAAAGGTTGAAAAGGTAGTTTGCTTTCCACAGGACAATGACATCAGTTTAAGCTATACTTCTGGAAATAGACCCAACTGAACCATTCGCAATAGGGCCCAAGTAGAATGACTTTAACAGGAAGGTGATGAAGATTTGAGTCTAGAAAAATCTTAAAGGCTTTCTCAAGTTGATATGGAAACCCAAATACAATTGTAATTGGAAAAGGGAAGACTGGAGAAAAGAAAGAAGACCTTGGCTAGAAAATGGATTTCACTCATTCCTGGTACATGAAATTAATGCCATATTTTTGCCCTTTTGCAAAGCTGGGTATCTGAAAATTTGCAGAAGTAAGATGTCTCCTGCTATAAAATAATCATTATTGTGACATTTTCCCTTTACTATTGATTTATGTTTAAAACAGTTGCATTAATTCTCTTTAATGACTTAGGTGAAGTATTTTAGCCTAGCTATCACTTTTTTAGAGTACAATCTCTTAATTCACTGAAATTCATTAGTCCAATAGTGAGTTACGTAGAAATGAGAATATAGAACAGTTCAGCATGGACCAGGCTCTTCAGCACATAATGTTTGTCCCCAAAGTATTTAAAAATAGCTCCTAATTAATCTATTCCTATTGCCCATACATTGTTCTTATCCCTCTTCTCTCTATATGTTGATGTGCCTGTCGAAAACACTCCTCTGTTTTTGGACTTCACCTCCACCCCTGGAAATGCATTGCAGGCCTCTACCACTCTTTGCATAAAAACCTGCCTCACAAATATCCTTTTCATTTCTCTCTCTGACCTTGTCTGCATGCACTCTAGTATTAGACAGGTCAATCCTAGGAAAAACAAGATAGTACCTGTTTAACTATGCCTTGTATAATTTTGAAAATTTCTATCAAGTCTCCCCTCAGCCTCAGTAGCTCTAAGGAAAATAGCCGCGGTCTGGCCAATCGGTCCTTACAGTGTGTGTCCTCTATACCAGGCACCATTCTGGTAAAACACCTTTGACCCTTTTCTTAAAGCCTCCAAACCTTCCTGTAATGAAGCAACAAGAACTGAATGCAATACTCTAAAATGGGAGTTTTATAAAGCTAGAACATAACTTCCTGGCTCTTACATACAATACTTCAACTAGTAAAGTTTACCACTCTATCAATCTGTGTGGTCACTTTTGGGGAGTTAGGTATCTGGATCCCATGATATCTCTATGATTCAACACTGTTAAGAATCTGACCATTAACCATGATCTCCCTGAATGTCAATTCTCCCAAGGTGCAGTAGCTCTCTCTTCTGCCACTTTTCCACACACACCTGCACCTGATCTACATCACGCTATATCTGCCTCTAATCCTACCCGCTATGGGTAAGTTGATTTTGCATCCAAACAGCCAAGTCAGAATTGGACACAGCAGCAGGCTAGTCTGGAGATTAAATTTGGGTGTACAATGGCAAATACCAGTGCATGTTCAAGAACTCATTTGAGGATCTGAACGACTACACCGGGCTCATTACAGACTTTATTAAAACCACTATGGATGAGTGTGTTCCCACAAAATCATTCAGGGTTTTCCCCAATCAGAAGCCCTGAATGAACAATGAAATCTGGAACCTGCTGAGAGCCAGATCAGAGGCATTCAAGCCTGGTGAGGAAGAATGATACAAGAGGTGTTGGTATGATCTCTGGAAAGGCACATTTCCGGTGAAGTAGAGATTCTGAACTAGAATGGAATCAATGATGGACGCTTAACAGCAGTGGCAGTGTTTGAGTGCTTTAACTTCCTACAAAGCTAAATCTTGCAACATGAGGGACAGCAGAGCTTCACTTCCAGATGAGCTCAATATCTTCTATGCTCACCCTGACCACCAGAACAGGGAGGAATCATTGCCATCACCCAATGTTTCCCAATGATCCTTTGGTCTCATGTAACCCAGGCTAATTAAACTCAAAGATGTAATGTTAGAAAACTCCACCTGTGGAGGGATGAAAATGAGGTTTACCAAGTTTAAAAAAAAAACTTGTGAAAAAAAGGCTATGCAGGAACGAGGGAGGGCAATGCAGGAAAGTGAGAGAAACGCAACAAACTATTAGAAACTAAAGATATAAAACTGTTAAATGTGAAATTAGTAGCAAGTACCTCTACCCTACTTACTTGAAAACCTCAGGGTGAAACCCTTGGAGAAGAAATGATAGCGATAAAAGATCTATTGAAGTTATGACTATAATGAGCAGCAGCTATAACAAGACAATATCGGCAGAGGCAAATGTCCAAGATCTCTACTGTGTAACTGGGAATTAGTTCTGTTAAATCACACCAAGTGATTTGGTCAGGTTTTTTTTTGAATAAGTTTGTGAATCGACATTCCATGGATGATCAACTATTTCATCCAACAAAACAAGAAACAGATGGCGAGCCATCCAAGATGAAGAACCAGCACGGGAACAAAATGTTTCCTGACGTAGAGGATGGTTCGATGTACAAGATTATTTTCATTTGAAGGATCTGAATTAGATTTTCTGCAAGAATTGATTACTTTTGCAAAGACTTTAATGTTACTGAATGAAATTTACTTTAAATGTTGTGATGTTAATAGATAAGCTGTATAGATAAATAATTTAGTTATAGATAAATAATGTAGTTAAGCTGTATAGATAAATAATCTTTGAATTTTAATTTCAATTTGTGACATACTTAAGAATAGGAATTCAATTAATTTTCTAACTAGGGATGAATAAAAAGGAAAAGTTAGTCTATTAACTAGGGAATAGCACTACATCTAATTAGTTAGAGAAATTGGTGTAACAAAGGTTATTCTAATGAATATCACTGATTCTAACTAAACAAGACTTCGGTTCTTGTTGATAACTGGGATTTGGAACCTCAACAGAATGCTGGAATTTTGAATTGTTCTTACTCATGTGAATATTTTGTATATCTTGTTTTTTTATAAACAAAACTTACCTCCAGAAGTGTGTATTTTCTATTCACTGCCTCCTTTCAATGTCTAGAGCTTCTGATGGCCTACTAGCTCCTAGTGTAGTACTATGTAATTTGATTTTTCTCATGGAGTGCAGTGACCAGTCAAACGAGATAAGAAAAGTGTTACACACAGTATCTGTAGATGATGTGCAGGTTGCGATCAAGGGAATGAATCCAAGAAAAGTATCTAGTCCGGATTTAGAAAGGAGTGGATCTATTAGACAGACGCAGCATGGATTCAGAAAGGGTAGGTCCTGTTTGACAAATTTACTGGAGTTCTTTGAGGACATAATGAGTGCAGTGGATAGAGAAGAACAGGTGGATGTCATATACTTGGATTTCCAGAAGATGTTTGATAAGGTGCCACACAAGAGACTTATAAATAAGATACAGATTCATGGAGTCGGAGGAAGTGTATTGGCATGGACAGTGGATTGGTTAACCAATAGAAGGCAGAGTTGGTATAAATGGGTATTTCTCCGGTTGGCAGTCCCTGGTGGGTGGGGTGCTGTAGGAGTCGGTAATGGGCCCACAGCTGTTGATGATTTGGAGGAGGGGACTGAGTGTGGCATAGCAAAATTTGCTGATGACACTAAACTGAGCGGAAAAGAAAATTGTACAGAGTATGTTAAGAGTGTGCAGGGGGATATAGATAGGTTAAGTGAGTGGGCCAAGGTCTGGCAGATAGAATACAATGTTGGTAAATGCCAGATCATCCAATCTGGAAGGAGTAATATAAGATGAAAGATTGCAGCAAGCTGTTGTGCAGAGGGCCTTGAGAGTGCTTGTGCATGAATTGCAAAAAGTTGGCTTGCAGGTACAACAGGTTATTAAGAAGACAAACGGAATGTTGGCCTTCATTGCTAGAGGGATTGAATTCAAGAGCAGGGAAGTCATGCTGCAACTATACGGGGTACTGGTGAGGCCACACCTGGAGTACTGTGTGCAGTTCTGGTCTCTGTACTTGAGGAAGGATATACTGGCTTTGGAGGCAGTGCAGAGGAGGTTCACCAGGTTGGTTCCAGAGATGAAAGGGTTAACCTGTGAGGAGAGATTGAGTTGCCTGGGACTACACTCTCTGGAATTCAGAAGAATGAGAGGAGATCTTATAGAAACATACAAAATTGTGAAAGGGGTAGATAAGATAGAAGTGGGTAAGTTGTTTCCATTGGTAGGTAAGACAAGAATTAGGGTACATTGCCTCAAGTTTCAGGGGAGAAGATTTAGGATGGAGATGAGGAGAAACTGTTCTTCCCAGAGAGTGGTGAATCTGTGGAATTCTCTGCCCAGGGAAGCAGTTGAGGCTTCTTCACTAAATATATTTAAGATACAGTTAGATAGATTTTTACATAGAAGGGGAATTAAGGGTTATGGTAAAAAGACAGGTAGATGGAGCTGAGTTTACGGACTGATCAGCCATGAGCTTATTGAATGGCGGGGCAGGCTCGATGGGCCAAATGGCCTACTCCTGCACCAATTTCTTATGTTCTTATATGAGTGTCTTGCCGAGTACTGAAAACCTGTGCCAACCAACTAGCTGGTGAATTCACGGATATCTTCAACCTCTCACACCGGCAGTATGTGGTACCCACCTACTTCAAGCAGGCTGCATTCGTACTGGTGCTCATGAAGAGCATGGTAGCCTGTCTAAACGACTATCACCCAGTGGCACTTCCATCCACAGTGATGAAGTGTTTAGGGAGGCTGGTGTTGAAGCATTTCAGCTCCTATCTGAATGGCAATTTGGATCTGCTCCAATTCACCTACAGCAGATACGATCTTGTTGGCTTTTCACACAACCCTGGAACATATGGATAGCAGAGATGCATACATCAGGATGCTCTTTATCATTAAAGCTCAGCATTTAACACTATCATCGCCTCAAAAGTAATCAGTAAAGTCCAAGACCTGGGCCTCAATACCCCATTGCGCAATTGGATACTGGATTTCCTCACCTGTAGACCCCAGTCAGTTCTCCTCCACAGTCTCCATCAGCATCGGAGCACTGCAGGGATGTGTACTTAGCCCCCTGTTCTACTCACTTTACACCTGTGACTGTGTGGCTAAGTACAGTTCCAACACCACATACAAGTTTTCTTATGACACCACTTTTGTGGGCTGTATCAAAGGGGGTGGGAGCATACAGGTGGGAGATTGAAACCTTGGCCAAGTGGTGTAATAACATCACCTCTCACTCAATGCCAATAAGACCATGGAACTGATTGTGGATTTCCGAGAAGGAAACCAGAGGTCCATAAGCCATTAATCGTTGGAGAATCAGAGGTAGAGAGGGTGAGTAATTTTAAATTCCTGGGTGTCACTATCCAGGATGTCCTGCACCCATCATATAAGTAGAAATGTGCAGTAAGCACAACAGCACCTCTACTTCCTCAGGAGTCTGTGGAGCTCCATGTGATTGAAAACCTTGGCAAGCTTCCATAGATGTGTGGTGGACATTGTGCTGACTGGGATGGGAACATCAATGCCTTTGAGCGGAAAATCCTACAAAAGGTAGTGGATTTGGCCCAGCACACCATGGGTAAAACCCCCCCAACTATTGAGAGCATCTACATGAAACATTGTCATAGAAAAGTAGTACCCATCATCAAAGATCCTCACTATCAAGGCCATACTCATTTCTCGCTGTTGCAATCAGGTAGAAGGTACAGGTGCCTCAGGACTCACATCACTAAGTTTAAGAACAGTTACTACCACTCAACCATAAAGCTCTTGAACAAATGAGGATAACTACACTCATTTAACAATTCACTTATGGATTCTGTTATCTTGTTTTTTCATTCCTGTTGTTTATTGCTATTTATTTATATCTGCATTTGCACAATTTATTTACAGTTAAGTTCCTGATATTTACAGTTTATAGTTACTGTTCTATAGGTTTGCTAAATATGCCCACAGAAAAAGAATCTCAGGGTTGTATGAGATGACATGTATGTACTCTGATAATAAATTTTACTTTTAACTTTTAAGTATTACAAAAGCAAATGACCCCACATCAACAACATGGAAATTATATCAGAATCAAGAGGAATGCCTTGGCCAGCATAGATTCCTTTTCAAGGGCATTATCTTTTTTATTTTTTGATCATTCGTGGAGGGGCTGAGAAACATGAAAGGCATAGAGATTTGTAAATTCATGTATTACTCCAAGGAAGGCGATGGGCCCAGATGGCGTCTGGGGACGGGTTCTCCGGGCCTGTGCAAGAGAGCTAGCTGGAGTGTTTGCTGACATCTTCAACTGCTCCCTGCTTCAGTCTAAGATCCTCTCGTGTTTTAAGAAGGCAACGATAATCCCGGTGCCAAAGAAAAGCATGGTGGCATGCCTGAATGACTAGAGACCTGTGGCTCTGACATCAATTGCTATCAAGTGCTTCGAGTGATCGGTTATGGCACACATCAACCAGAACCTACCGGTCAACCTCGACGCTTTGCAATTCGCCTACCAGAGCAACAGGTTAATGGCAGATGCCAGCACTCTGGCACTACATTCCTTCTTAGAACACCTGGAGAATAAAGACACATATGTAAGGCTCCTTTTGATCGACTACAGCTCTGCCTTCATTCCAAATAAACCGCTTCCTAAGCTCTGTACCCTGGGTCTTAGCACTCAGATCTGCAGCTGGATCTTCAACTTCCTCACAGAGAGGAACCAGGCTGTAAAAATAGGGAACAAGCTCTCCTCTACAATCACTCTGAGCACCGGTGCCCCACAAGGCTGTGTACTCAGCCCCCTGCTGTACTCACTGTACACCCATGATTGTGTAGCCAAGTTTCCATTGAACTCAATATATAAGTTTGCTGATGACACCACAATTGTAGGTAGTATCTCGGGTAATGATGAGTCTGAGTACGGAGAGGAAATTAAGAACCTGGTGGCACGGTGCGAAGACAATAACCTATCCCTCAACGTCAGCAAGATGAAGGACTTGGTTGTTGACTTCAGAAGGAGTAGCGGACCGCACAATCCCATCTACATCGGTGGTGCGCAGGTGGAACAGGTCAAAAGCTTTAAGTTCCTCGGGGTGAATATCACAAATGACCTGACTTGGTCTAACCAAGCAGAGTCCACTGCCAAGAAGGCCCACCAGTGCCTTTAATTCCTGAGAAAGCTGAAGAGATTTGGCCTGTCCCCTAAAACCCTCACTAATTTGTATAGATGCACCGTAGAAAACATTCTTCTAGGGTGCATCACAACCTGGTATGGAAGTTGACCTGTCCAAGACTGGAAAAAGCTGCAGAAGATCATGAACATAGCCCAGCACATCACACAAACCAATCTTCCATCCTTGGACTCACTTTACACCGCACACTGTTGGAGCAGTGCTGCCAGGATAATCAAGGGTAAGTCCCACCTAACCAACACACTTTTGTCCCTCTTCCCTCTGGGAGAAGGTTCAGGAGCTTGAAGATTCATACGGCCAGATTTGGGAACAGCTTCTTTCCAACTGTGATAAGACTGCTGAACAGATCCTGACCCGGATCTGAGCCGTACCTTCCAGCTAACCGGAGCTGACTTGCACTACCTTACTTTCCCTTTTCTATTTTCTAATTATTATTTATAATTTAATTTTTTATTCTATTTACTTCGATTTGTATTTCAGGGAGCGCGAAGTGCAGAATCAAATATTGTTGTGATGATTGTACGCTCTAGTATCAATTGGTTGGTGACAATAAAGTAAAGTAAGTATTTATTGACTGAGCTAATAAAGGTAAGTCAGTAAATACAGATTCTCTCTGTGCCTAGCAGACCATTATTGTCGAGAATTAATGCTTGTAACAATATCAAGAGTCTCAGAAGCAGGAGTGAGATGGATGACATGACTCATCTGGCAGAAGTCTGACGGAATCCACAAGTTTTACAATACTGCATTTTAGCTAGAACTTTAGGGTTAACAACATCATGAAACAGAAGGAACCAAAGATTATAGCATCAATGGTTAATATACACATGTAAATAATGACACATCAGATGAAAAATAGTAAAACGTAAGTTAGACTATGTGAGGTTATGCAATTGAAGAAGGAAGCTTACCAGTGTGACTCCTTCGTCATTCTTTTCATTGACATTTCCACCACAGGCCACGAGATTCCGAACATCTGCCAACATTTTTGAAGGACGTGCTGTCTTTATCTGCTGTAGGGAGTTTATATCAATACCTGGATAGAGTAATATCTGAATTAAAATGCATTACTGGCATATCTTGCACAATAGCCTAAAAGGAGAGAAAATGCTTTTTCTGATCTTACACTTATGCAGTTAGTTTGTAAAGTAACCCTGAAATAGCTTTCATTAATGGAGCAGCTTCATGCCAATCTTCAGCACTAACATCTTACAGGAGATTACCAGAACAGCACATGAGATATATTAAACCAGAGGATAATCCAGAATGTAGGGCAACACACACTAAATGCTGGGCGGAACCCAACAGGGCAGGCAGCATCACTGGAGGGAAATGAACAGTTGACAATAGCAGAAGCAGAGGCACTAATGCTGAAATGACAAATATTAGCGATGTGTGAGAGAGCAGATGTGAAGGAGATCAGAATCAGAAACAGGTTTGTTATCACTAGCATATGTCATGAAATTTGTTAACTTAGCAGCAGCAGTTCAATGCACTACATGATAATATAGAAAGAAAAATATAAGTAACTATATATATGTACTCTATATTGAATAGATTAAAAAGTGCAAAAACATAAATTATACATATTTTTGAAAAAGTGAAGCAGTAGTGTTCACAGGTTCAATGTCCATTCAGGAATTGATTGGCAGAGGGGAAGAAGCTGTTCCAGAATTGCTGAGTGTGTATCTTCAGGCTTTTGTACCTCCTTCTTGACGGTAACAACCAGAAGGGGGCATGTCCTGGGTGATGGGCAGACTTCTATGTCAGAGGAAGTTACATTGGAGGAGAGGAGAAAACCAAAGGAGAGGTCTGATGGCTAGAATGAGAGTTTTAAAACTGAGGTAGTGTAGCGACAGAAGCCACAGAGGCCACTGTGTACAGGTACTGATGTAAATTGGGACGATTATTTCAACTGGGGCAAAGGGAGGGATAATGAGTGATTAACAACCTCAGTAATGGAGACGCAATGCTCAGACCTGATCAAACACAGCAATCGGCGGTGGGGGGGGGGGGGGGGGGGGGAGGGTAAACAATACAGACTGATCCTGAAACCTCGAGACACAAGAGCCTGCAGGTACTCAAATCTGGGGCAACAGACAATCTAGTGGAGGATCTCAGCGGTTTGAACAGCTTCCAAGAGAACAAAGGAATTTTAGACATCCTGATGATTGGCAGATGCAGACAAGTGGGTAAGAGGGAGCAGGAGAAGAACAGTTGGGAGAGAGAAGCAGATGGGTGAAAAGTGGAAGTTGTTGTGTCTTTACAACTAAATATCAATTAAATAAAAACACATGAGGAGGGTGAGCTGAACTGGTATCTTTGCAGCAAAAGAGAGCATCAGATCAATGCGCATGGGTAAATTATCAGTCCATAAGTAGTTCTAAAGGGAGTCATTGCTCTAAAAGAAATAGACCAGTGCATTCCACTTCCTCCTCCTTTAGATGAATGTAACATAAAACTGTATATGTAACAATAGACAGTAGGTGCAGGAGTAGGCCATTTGGCCCTTCTAGCCAGCACTGCCATTCACTGTGATCATGGCTGATCATACACAATCAGTACCCCGTTCCTGCCCTCTCCCCATATCCCTTGACCCCGCTATCTATAAGAGCTCTATCTAACTCTCTCTTGAATGCATTCAGAGACTTGGCCTCCACTGCCTTCTGGGGCAGAGCATTCCACATATCCACCACTCTCTGGGTGAAAAAGTTTTTCCACATCTCTGTTCTAAATGGCCTACCCCTTATTCTTAAAACTGTGGCCTCTAGTTCTGGACTCACCCATCAGCGGGAACATGCTTCCTGCCTCCAGCGTGTACAATCCCTTAATAATCTTATATGTTTCAATCAGATCCCCTCTCATCCTTCCAAATTCCAGCGTATACAAGCTCCAATCTTTCAACATATGACAGTCCCGCCATTCTGGGAATTAACCTTGTGAACCTGCGCTGCACTCCCTCAATAGCAAGAATGTCCTTCCTCAAATTTGGAGACCAAAACTGCACACAATACTCCAGGTGTGGTCTCACCAGGGCCCTGTACAGCTGCAGGACTTCTTTACTCCTACACTCAATTCCTCCTGTTTTAAAAGCCAGCATGCCATTAGCTTTCTGCACTGCCTGCAGTACCTGCATGCTTGCTTTCATTGACTGATGTACAAGAACACCTAGATCTCATTGTACTTCCCCTTTTCCTAACTTGACTCCATTTAGATAGTAATCTGTCTTCCTGTTCTTGCCACCAAAGTGGATAACCTCACATTTATCCACATTAAACTGCATCTGCCATGCATTTGCCCACTCACCCAACCTGTCCAAGTCACCCTGCATTCTCATAACATACTCTTGACATTTCACACTGCCACCCAGCTTTGTGTCATCAGCAAATTTGCTAATGTTACTTTTAATCCCTTCATCAAAATCATTAAGGTATATTGTTAACAGCTGCGGTCCCAGCACCGAACCTTGAGGTACCCCACTGGTCACAGCCTGCCATTCCGAAAGGGACCCGTTAATCACTACTCTTTGTTTCCTGTCAGCCGGCCAATTTTCAATCCATGTCAGTACTCCGCCACCATTACCATGTACCCTAATTTTGCTCACTAATCTCCTATGTGGGACTTTATCAAAAGCTTTCTGGAAGTCCAGGTACACTACATCCACTGGCTCTCCCTTGTCCATTTTCATAGTTACATCCTCAAAAAACTCCAGAAGATTAGTCAAGCATGATTTTCCCTTCATAAGTCCATGCTGACTCGGACTGATCCTTCTACGACTATCCAAATGTGTCGTAATTTCCTTTTTTATAATTGACTCCATCATCTTTCCCACCACTGACGTTAGGCTAACCGGTCTATAATTCCCTGTTTTCTCTCTCCCTCCTTTCTTGAAAAGTGGGACAACATTAACCACCCTCCAATCAGCAGGATCTGTTCCTGAATCTATAAAACATTGGAAAATGATTACCAATGCCTCTACAATTTCTAGAGCCACTTCTTTAAGTACCCTGGGATGCAGACCATCAGGTCCCGGGGACTTATCAGCCTTCAGACTCAACAGTCTATCCAACACTGTTTCTTGCCTAATATAAATTTCCTTCAGTTCATCCTTTATCCTAGTTCCTTTGGCCACTATTACATCTGGGAGATTGTTTGTGTCTCAAAGTACCTGTTCAACTCATCTGCCATTTCCCTGTTCCCCATAATAAATTCACCCATTTCTGTCTTCAATGGCCCAATTTTGGTCTTAACTATTTTTTTGCTATTCACATACCTAAAGAAGCTTTTACTATCCTCCTTTATATTCTTGGCTAGTTTACCTTCATACCTCTTTTTTTCTTGGCGTATTGCCTTTTTTGTTATTTTCTGTTGTTCTTTAAAAACTTCCCATCCTCCGGTTTCCCGCTCATCTTTGCTATGTTATACTTCTTCTCTTTTATTTTTATACTGCCCTTTACTTCCCTCGTCAGCCATGGCCACCCCTTACTCCCCTTAGGATCTTTCTTCCTCTTTGGAATGAACCAATCCTGCACCTTCTGCATTACTTCCAGAAATACCTGCCATTTTTGTTCCACTGTCTTCCCTGCTAGGGTATTGTTCCATTGAACTTTGGCCAGCTCCTCCCTCATAGCTCCATAGTTCCCTTTGTTCAACTGTAATACTGACACATCCGATTTTCCCTCCTCCTTCTCAAATTGTAGGTTAAAACATATCATATTATGATCACTATCTCCTAATGGTTCCTTTACCTCCAGGTCCCTGATCAAGTCCGGTTTATTGCACAACACTAAATCTAGAATTGCCTTCTCCCTGGTAGGCTCCAGTACAAGCTGTTCTAAGAATCCATCTCAGAGGCACTCCACAATCTCCCTTTCTTGGGGTCCAGTACAATTCTGATTCTCCCAGTCTGCCTGCATGTTGAAATCCCCCATGATAACTGTATCATTACCTTTGCGACATGCCAATTTTAACTCTTCATTCAACTTACACCCTACATCCAGACTGCTGTTTGGGGGGCTTGTAGATAACTCCCATTAGGATCTTTCTACCCTTAGAATTTCTCAGTTCTATCCATACTGACTCTACATCCCCAGATTCTATGTACCCCCCTAGCAAGGGACTGAATATCATTCCTCATCAACAGAGCCACCCCACCCCCTCTGCCAGTCAGTCTGTCCTTTCGATAAGATGTATATCCTTGAATATTCATTTCCCAGGCCCTGACTGCTTGAAGCCATGTCTCAGTTATTCCTACAACATCGTACTTACCAATTTCCAACTGAGCCTCAAGCTCATCTACTTTATTCCTTATACATCATGCATTCATATATAATACTTTTAATTCGGTACTCCCCTCTCCTTTCATATCAATTCCTATCTCACTTGGCCATACTGTATTATCTCTTCTTGAGCTTTCTACTCCATTGATTCTGTTGTCCTGTTTAACTTTTTTTATTTTCACTTTCCCTTTAACTCCATCTTTATATTTCCAGTTCATCCCCTCTCCTCCCCACTACTTAGTTTAAACACGTGTGTTGCAGTGGCAAACATGTCCGCCAGAATGCTGGTCCCCGCCTATTAAGGTGCAACCCTTCCCTTTTGTACAATTCATCCCTACCCCAAAACAGATCCCAGTGGTCCAAGGATGTAAATCCTTGCTTCCTGCACCAGTTCCTCAGCCACACATTCAGATCCATTGTCTCCCTGTTCCTGCCCTCTCCAGCACGAGGAACTGGAAGCAAATCAGGGGTAACCATCCTGGAAGTCCTGCTTTTCAGCCTTCTTCCGAGTTCTCTGAAGTCCCGCTGCAGAAAGTCCTTCCTCTTCTTCCCGATGTCATTTGTGCCAACATACACTACCACTTCCAACTGTTCACCTTCACCCTTGAGGATTCCCTGCAATCGGACCATGATGTCCTGGATCCTAGCACCAGGGAGGCAACACGCCATCCTTAAATCTCACCTGTTGCCACAGAAACCCCTTTCCGTACCTCTTACTATGGAGTCCCCTACTACACCATGGCTCTTCCTGATGTCTGACTCCTCGGCTCTGCTTCTGCACCAATTTTCGGCTCACAGACCTGTCCGCCTCTCAGACTGGCAGTAACTTCTGTCCTGACAGCTTCCAAGAAGGTGAACCTGTTTACAAGAGGTACATCCCCTGGGGTCTCCTGTACTTCAAGCATCCTTTCCTTCCTCATAGTCACCCCCTTTCTCTCTTCCGATATCCTCGGTGTAATGACCTCACTGTAGGTCCTGTCCAGAAAACCCTCGTTTTCGCAGTTAAACCCAAGGTCATCCAGTTCTTTCTTCAGTGCTGCAATGTGCTCCTTCAGAAGCTGAATCTGGACACTTTCCACAGCTGTAGCAGCCAGGGGCACCATCAGCGTCCCTGACCTCCCACATCATGCATGTAGCACACTGAATCAGCTTAGCGGTCATGTCTTCACCCTCTGCAATTGTGCCTGGTGTAGTCTCCTCACCGAAGACTCTCGAGCACTTTTCACACCAGGCACTTCCCTCGACCAGGCCAGTTCCCGACAAAGCATTCAATTTTCCTTTAACAAACCATATCTAAATAAACATGCTTTAACAATAACGGTCCATAACTACACTATACTCACGATTCAGTCTTTTGGGAGGTATACTGGCTCCTTCAGGATAGTGCCTTTGGACCCATGGAGTGGCATCGGGTTTCGCAGGTGTCTTGTCAAACACAACTTTCTCTGTTGCAGGTGTCACATTGCTGTCAGTGACATGTGTCATATACCCCTGTAGGGGTCATATTTTCTGTGGACTGTCACTTTAGAATGTTGAGAGAATGAGACTGACTTTTAGACACTGTTGGATTTCTGCTGACTATAAAAATTGCTCTGTTGCTATGGTGAGCAGCTCGTGTTTACATTTCTCTGGACTTAAACAAGGACACTACAGAACTGCTGTCAGTTTCTGGGTTGCCATGGTGAGAGAGAGGTGGAATTATTTGATGGACAATGAATGTTTACATTTTTCCACGGCTTGTTTAGAATATACAAGGACACAGAGACACACAGTCAGAGTCGAGATGGTTTCGGTCAATGAAAGACACCAGTGAGTCTGGTTGCTGGTTTAAACTTTCTCTCCAAGTAGCCCGTGAGGGTGAGTTGGTTTCCATTCAGATACGAAAGTGTGTTTGTCACAGAGTTAACCCGCAGGAGTGGGTTCTCTGGTGAGGGGAAAACCTTTGTGAATACGTGTGTGTTTACCCTTTGTCTGGGTGTGGTAGTTCACTGAAGAAAGGCACCCCTGTGGCAAATCATTGGTGGAGTTATTTCGTATGTCGTGCAACTGGATAAGTGGCTATCACATTGTGTGTGATTGGGGTAACCTTGTGGAATCTACCGGTGTGTCAACCCTTGCCTGGGTGGTGGTTCCCTTGAAGATGGTCCCCTTTATGATAAGCTACTGTTGGTGTTATTTCGTGTGAGGATTCGGAGGACAACGGGAAGGTTGACAACACCTGTTTGCTTGGATTACATATCTCTCTCTCTCACTTCAAATTTTGTGAACTGAACAGAACTTTCTTACATACCATCGTAAAACTGTAACTCTTGCCACCTGAGCTTGAATGTGTTTGGGAACCTTAGTTTTACACCTACATCTTGATTATGTCAAGATGGCAGTGCGACGCAGCGCACAGCGGCCACTCCAGGAATGAATATCCGTTCTCTGTAAGTAGGGGCCATGTACAATCCTGATTTGATGGAGATGGACGTGTGAAGCACGGAGGAACATCTGGTGAAACTTTTGAAATGTCTGTTTCGCTGCCACTGCTACTGTGTGATCGGAAAAATCTCCGGGAGGAAGGCCCCGAATCCTCAGCTTTGCCTGTTGCTTGGCGGTTGGTGCCGAGGTTGAAGCGCTCAGCAGAGATGGTGCTCGGTGCTCGGTGCTCAGTGTCGGAGGGCTGGTCGGAGGCTCGAAGTTTTCGGACTGACTCGGAGTTGGCTGTGGTCGGAGCTCCCAGAGTGCTGTATCGGCAAGCTGCGGCGCTGGAGGTTCATGGCAGGAAGAGTTTTTCTTCCTTCTACCGTCTGCGTGAGATGATGGGCTGTTGGGACTTTGAGACTTTCTTTTAAACCATGCCATGGACTGCTCTTTATCAGATTATGGTATTGCTTTGCACTGTTGAAACTATGTGTTAACTATAACTATATGTAATCTATGTGGTTTTGTGTATGTCTTGTAGCTTGAGGTTTGCCTGATGGGTTTGTAGTTCCTTTTCGGGGAATGTGCTAAGACGGTAGCACGATATCGATACGTAGCAGCCTCTCCAGACTCTGGATTGGGGATTACCAAACATTATGTGGTTTTTCTTGTGTGGTCTGTTTTGTGCTTTTTCGTGATATCACTCCAGAGAACGTTGTCTCATTTTTTAACTGCATTGCATTTGTGGCTTATAAATGACAATAAACTGAATCTGAATATATGTATACCACTGGTAACCCTTGGTTTACCTAGTTTAAGCTACTATATTACGTAGTTACTAATAAAATAGATTGTTAACAGCCAAACCAGACTCCAGGTGTGTTCTATTGTTGCTGAAACTTTTACAGTGTTGCGTGCACGTAAGAGGTACTTTCCCCAGGATTGCGTGTATGTAACGCATGATCATTACTGAGAGGCAAGTCCAGTGGCTGAAATACGTCTGTCTTGTTGGATGCAATCGACTCAGATGTGCTCTTTGGCTGAGCATCTAATATCTGATGTCTAATACATGATGTCTCCATGTATGATCTCCAACATCTAGTGCTCCAGTTTTTGTAGCTATCCTACCCGGAGTCTATTTGTCTTCTTGGTAATCACACACTAGGTCTTCTGTCCAACCTTGAAGCTCCATGCTGATTTACTTGGCAACTGGCTGAACTGTTTATTCTGCACTTCCCTCCCTAGGTCTGGTTACAGGAGGTCTATGTGGGATCTCAGGTTCCTGCCCATTAACAGCATTGCAAGTGTTTGACTGTCGTTGTATGAGCAGAATTCCAATACACCAAAAGGAAATGTCCACCTTGTGCTATAGAGAAATGCCCTCCCTGTCCATAGCTTTCATGGACTTCTTGAAGGTTTGGTCAAACTTTTCAACTAACCCATTCATTGCCAGGTGGTGAGTAGCTGACTTGAAATGTTTGATGCCATTTTTCCTCATGAATGGTCTGAACTCCTCAGATATTCACTCACAATTTTTTCTGGTAAGCCAGTTCTGGAGAAGATAGTCCTCAGAACGGAAGCAGTCTTTTCTGAGATGGTTGACTTCATTGGTATGACTTCCAGCCAGTTTGAATGAACAGTCACAGCAATCAGAAATATGGAATTCATGACTGGCCCAACAAAGTCAATATGTGCTCTTTGCTATGGTGAAGATGGCCACTCCCATGGGTATAATGGTGCCTATGGAGGTGCATTTTGAATTTTGTGGCATCCTGATCAGCTTTTGGTCAAATCTCCAGTCTGTCTCTTTATTCCCAGCCGCTACACATAGCTCCAGGAGAGATTCTTCATCTTGACTATGTCTAGGTGCCTTCATGCAGATTCTCCAACATTCTGGTGCACAGCTTAGAGGGAACTACAACATAAGATCCACACATCAGCATTCTTTGACATAGAGACACTTTCTTGGGTCATTCATTGTTTCTTTTTGTATTTCAAAATTTGTTACTGACAACTGGTCCACCAATGCAGTGTGGAACAGTCCTGCTGGGTCAGTGTAAAGACCTTTCTTCTTCAGTTGCCAACAGTGGAGGACATGACAAGCCATTAGCATTGCTGTGTTGTTTGGTACCTTTGAACTCTATGTCATAAGAGAAAAAGTGCTCAATGTCATAACCGGGTAGCAGATGTCACTGGAATTCCCTTCCTGGGATGTATACTTTATACAACCTTGAGATTTGTCTTCATACAGACAGCTATGAAACAAAGTAACCCAGTAGAATCCATTAAAACAAAAGACCATCAAACACCTACCATACAGAGGGGAAACAAGATAGGAACAGTGCAAACAATGAAAATAAGCAAATAGCATTCAGAACTGAAGTTCACAGAGGTGAGTTCACGCTGTGTTATTTGCAGGCCACAACCATGTTTGGTACAGAGATGGTCACCAGGGCTTGTCGTCTGTCACTTGCGTAAACTTATGGCTGTAGAGGTAGTGGTTGAACGTCTTTATTCCCCATACTAGTCTAATGGCCTCTGGGTCAATCTGTGCATTGTTGTGTTCTGCACTTCTCAGTGATCTTACAGCAAGTGCAATCAGATGTTTAGATCCATCTTTCATAATGTGTGACAAATCAGCACCAATGCCATAAGGGGACGCATCACCTACCAGTCTGATGAGCAAAGATGGATCATAATGGGTGAGCAGTTCATCTGAGGTTATTCTTCTCTGTTTCCTTAAAAGCTCTTGCACATCTTTTTCACCACTCCCACTTTTCTCCTGTTTGCAACAGTGCATTCAATGGGTGCAGCACTATAGCAATGTTTTGAGAGAAACATTGTAGTAGTTTACAAGGCCCAAGTATGATCAGAGTTCTGACACATTTTCCATTTTGGGTGCCTGCAGCACTGCTTCAATCTTCTCTTCTGACTTATGCAAGCCATGTCTGTCAATAACATGTCCACAATCTGAGATTTCATTCTTGAAAAGCTCATATTTCTCTCTTTGCACACAGACCATACTCACTCAGCCCGGTAAGCATTTTACCAAGGTTCTGGAGGTGCTCTTCATTATTCTTGCCAGTCACAATGATGTCACTGTGTTCCTGGGATATCTTGGAGCACTTGATCCATTGCTCTTGATTGTGAGGAACTTACTGCTTGAATCCTCCATTTATAGATAGGCTTGTGACAAGTCAATCTTTGAAAACCTCTCCCAGCCTGCCAAAGATGCAAAAACGTCTTTTATTCATGGCAGGAGATACCGCACAGAATGCAGCACAGGGATGATGCACATTTTGAAGTCCCTACATATACAAACAGCTCCAGCCTTTCGCCAAGACAATGGGTGTGGCCCATTTGCTCCACTTAACTTTGGAAAGAATAGCAGATTCCTCCAAGTTCTGAAGTTTAGCATTCACTCTAGGACATAAAGCATAAGACACTGGATGCACATTATGGATTCTTAGTGTTGCAGCTTCATCCAGTTCAATTCTGGCCTTCATGCCTTTGAGCTTACCAATTCATTTCTCAAATACCATCTCATTAGCATTAAGCACCTGTGCCAGTCTCTGGTTCATGCTATCATTTGGGCTGCAGTTGCCTGTTGATGACACATTGAGAGCTTTGATTGTGTGCCAGTCCAGTTGGATTTTTCTCAACCATTCACATCTGAAGTGCTGTCTCTCCACTTTCCAATATATAAATCTCTAAATGCTGTGTTTGGCCTCTATACATCACCTTCACTTTCAGTTTGACTTTTTCACCTGTGTAGGTCTTTAGCATTGCTGAAGTCTTTTCTAAAGGTGAAAAACAACCTGTTTGTAGGCAGCCTCTGAAATTATAGATAAAGCTGACCCTGTATTGAGCTCCCTTTTCAGTTTTACACCAGGCACATCTATTGTGATCCATATAATCCATATGATCTGCTTCAGTAATGCTATGCAGTTCTAGGCATGACAGGTCACCTTTATCAAACTCTGTGTTACCTGATTGTTTCACATTCAGTAACTTTTTGCATTTGTTTAGTTTTGTGTTTGAAACTTTTCACTCCAGTGGTTTTCCTCTTTGGTTGTGCTTTTTGTCTCATTTGCACACTCTTTTGATGTGACTTTGTGACAGTTACTGCATACTTTTTCTTTGAATTAACAGTCATTTGCATCATAGAAGGATTTGCCACATCAATAATGTTTTTGGCTTTTTGCACCGTTCAGGGATACTTTGTGTGTTTCACATTTTAAACTCTCTTTCTGTTGTTCTGCTGCATTCTTTGCTGCAGTTTCTAATGATATTGCAATGGTCAGGTCAGGTCTTTTTCTGACAGTAGCCTCATTTCAGTGCTTTCACTATGTATGCCACATACAAGTCTGTCCCTTAATGCATCTAAAAGCCCATCTCTCATGTCACAGTATTGGGGAAGTTTGCACAGATCTGCAATGTATTCAGAAATGCTTTCATCCTTTGACTGGCTCCTTTTGTAAAATCTAAATTTCACATCCATTACTAGTGTGACAAGTTAAAGGATAAGACACTAAAGATCTGTTAAGTTCAAAAATTGTTTAAAAACAGTGAAAACACATGTTAAAAAGGGCTAAAATACTAAAATGTATTGAATTCATTTCATTGTTTCTTTCATTTTTTATTGTGTAAAGTTAAGCCCTAGTAGTATTATCAGTGATCTGCAGAGTAGCCTTCATCTGCTAGCCTGAGGTTGATTGCTTCTGTCTCCACCCACAGAGCCGGGGACATTGCGGTACTTTCTTAACACAAAAATACAACTTCAGATGCTGTGGATCAAAGAATATGTACACAATGCTGGAAGAACTCAGCAGGTCAGGCAGCATCTGTGAGAAAAGAGTAGCCAACGTTTCGGGCCGAGACATTTCAGGAATAGGGATGAAGGGTCTCGGCCCGAAACGTTGGCTACTCTTTTCTCACGAATGCTGCCTGGCCTGCTGTGTTCTTCCAGCAGTACTATCTTCACTTGAGTAAAGTTCTCAATGAAGACACATCACGTCCCTGTCGTGATTATTTCTCCCCTTTTTTCAGGTATGTTGTCAGTAATTTACGTTGTTAAAAGGGGTCATAACTTTCTATTATATGTAAATTGTCAAGAGAGTTTGACTAAGAGTAAAGTTCTGCCGAGTATATTAAAACGCATGTGTGAGCAGAGCCACCGCCATTTTGTGTAACAATACCGCGTGTTTTACTGCTTTGTGAGTTTACATGTGCACCTATGTAAATGCATTTTGCACAGTTGTTTGTGTATTATTTATTTAGTAACTTTAAGTTGTGAGAGTTTACTGAGCTAATGCTACATATTATTCACCAGTAACAGTAGAGAAAATGTGAATTATGTCTCAGGGAAATTCTATGTATTGCTGTAATTTACAGAGGGTATGTATTCTGCTATGACCAATTTGTTGTGATTTTTTTTTGTAATTTGTGATATTCTTGATGACTTGAGTAAAGTTCTCAATGAAGACCCTGTCATGATTATTTCTCCCTGTTTTTCAGGGGCATAACACTAGCAGTTTTGAGCTCAAGTGATTTTATAAAATTTCAACCATTTCATCAAACATCCTGCTTGCTGTCTTTTCAGGAGTTACTAAATTGTGTAATATTTTAGTGCTCATTAAGTAAAAAGCATGGATACTTTCTTTCCCTCATCTACTTCATTTGCATTAAAATACAGTTTAGCCCTCTCGATACACGATTTCCAGTCCTCATTAGCACTATCAAATTCATCAAATTTCCCAACTAAGATTATCATCACTTTATTTTCACTTTAACTTTGCTAGTTCTGTGTCTCTCACTGTGTACAGTGCATTGTTACTCACGCATCCCTTTGTTAGCGTCCATGACAGCCTTCTTCATATTAATTCAGTCTTTTCTCACACTGTCTCATTCCCTTCTCTGAATTCTGATATTCCCTGATATTCATCGCTAATTTGTTGGGTCTTTTCAACTACATAACATTCAAATAAAAGCACTCATGCGGAGAGTGAGGTTAATTGCTATCTTTACTTTGCAGTTTGAGAGCAAACAATCAATGTGCATGGCTGAGTTATCAATCAGTAGAAAGTGCTGAGTCAGTACATGGTGGGGGAGTCATTGCGCACAAAGAAATTGATCCATACATTACAGAAGTAGACAAGGAGAAAAAAAGCAGGGGAAGAGAAGGTGAAAGTGAAGACCTTGCCTGCTCTCCTCTCCACCCAGAATAGATATGCAATATTCTATTCAATTCATACTTATCTCAACCTAGTCAACAAACTATTGTGGAGCAACTGTAGTCTGCCATACTGACTTCTACCTTACAGAGGCCAAATGGCAGCTTTTGGCTATGTCTTTAGAAAGTATTCACTCCTCCAAAGAATGTAAAGCCATTGTCTTCCACACTGTTGCAAATCTCATCATATTAGCAGATTTCTCTTCCACAGCCTTCAGTCTGATAGTGCCCTACTTACCTCTTAACCAAGATCCATAGACAGGACAGTCCTAGTAAGCTCACTGTTTCTGCCTGCTCTTACCCACTGAATTTATTGCCTTATATCTCAACTCCTTTGTGTCTCCCTTTGTCCAGACCCATCTCAGCTATATACGGGACACCTCACCACCATACCTAAATAGCCCTTCCAGGTGTGTCAGAGATTCATGTGCATTTGGGACATCTGGTGTGGCTTCCACTACATCAGTGAGACCAAGTGCAGACAAGCAACCAATTTGCACAAGCAATGGGCATCCTGAACTTTTGGCAGCATGCCATTTCAACACCCCCTCCGACTCCCAAATTGGCCTATCCATCCCAGCCATTTCCACTACCAGGGTCTAATGCGGTCTAGAAGAACAATACTTCATTTTCTGTCTGGGTACTTGTCCACCTCAATTTTCTTATTTCTGATAATCCTCATGTCCTGAAACCCCCTCACTCTCCTTCCAATCTACTTCTGATTTTTGTTCTCTTTCCTATACCACCCTTTCAGACACCTATCACCCATTTATGTCTCCTTTTCTCTCCAGTTCTATCCTCTGTCATGCAGGTGAGAAACTGCTAGAAAATTCAGCAGTCTAATCAACAAGGAAGCAATTAAAGGAGAGAGAGGACTCTGACTTAGGACCTGGCACCGATCCCTGTAGCACATCTTTAGTAACAGGCCTGCAGTCAGACAGCCAACCATCTATAACCATCTCTGACTTTTCCAACAAATCCAATGTCTCATCTTGAATTCTGAGCGACTGAACCTTCCTGGCCAATATCACATGTGAGACATTGTCAAAAGCCTTATTAAAGCCCATGTAGACAACATCCACTGCCTTTCCTCGTAACTTACTCGAAAAACTTTATAAAATTGGTTAGACATGATCTATCACACACAAAGCCATGTTGATTATCCTTAATTAGTCCGTGTCTATCTACACCTGGAATTGTGATATTGTAGCCATTAGTGAGACTTGATTGCAGGAGGGGCAGGTCTGTCTCTCAATATTCCAGGTTTCTGTTGTTTTAGACAACTCAGAGTGGAATGGATTAAATGAGGAGGGGTGGTTTTACTAGTCAGGGAAAATGCCACAGCAGTGCATAGATATATGTGAACAACCAAATCTCAAGGTTGTATAATTAATGCATTTTTTGAAAATAAATATATTTAAATCTTGAATATTTGATATATCTAGTCCCTTAGAATACCTTCCAATCACCTTCCCACTCTGATGTCAGACTCACCAGCATATAATTTCCTGGTTTATGTTTGGAGCCTTTTTGGAGTGTAACAACACTGGCTATCTTCCAATCCTCTGGTTCCTCTGATACCTCTCCTGTCAATAAGGATGATTTAAATATCTCTGTTAGACCCCCCTGCAATTTCTGCATTTCCTTCCTGTAGGGTCTGAGGGTCCATCTTGTCAGTTCTGGAAATTTATCCATCTGATGTGTCTCAGGCTAGCAAATACCTCCTCTTCTGTAATCTACACAGGGCCCTTGAAGTTGATGTCACATTGTCTCTCTTCTATAGACTCTGTGCCCGTCTCCTGAGTAAATACAGATGTGAAGAATTCATTTAAGATCTCCCCATCTGTTTTGGCTCCAAACATGAATTATCATTCTGGTCTTCATGAGGACCAATTTTGTCCCTTGCAATCCTCCTTTTCTTAACATATCTGTAGAATCCTGTAGGAATCTCCTTCACCTTGTCTACTAGAGCAACTTCATGTCTTCTTTTAGTCCTCCTGATTTCTTTCTTAAGTGTTCTCTTGCATTTCTTACACTCCATACGCACCTTATTGATTCCTGCTCCCTATACCTGCTCTGCACCTCCTTTTTTCTCTTAACGAGGGTCTCAATATCACTTGAAAGCCAAGATTCTCTGCACTTGTTTTCTTTACCTTTTATTCTGACAGGCAACTACAAACTTTGTGCTCTTAAAGTTCACTTTTGAAGGCTTCCAACTTACCAAGTATACCTTTTTGAAAAAACAGCCTGCCCTAATCCACACTTGCCTGAACGTTTATGATACCATAAAAATTGGCCTTTCTTCAAGCTAGAATTTCAACTTGCAGACCTATATTTTTACATATTTACTTTGAAACTAATCGCATTGTGGTTACTGGATACAAAGTTTTCCCTTACACGAACTTCTGTCACCTGCCCTGTCTCATTCCCTCATAGTAGATCAAGTAGATCACACACTGTATTGTTGGGACTTCTACATACTAATGAAGGAAATTTTCCTGAACATATTTGATAAAACATTATCCCATCTAGTCCTTTTGTAGTAGATTCCCAGTCAATATGTGGAATGTTAAAATCACTACAAGACCATAAGAAATAGGAGCAAAATTATGCCATTCAGCCTATCAAGTCTGCTCCACCATTCCATCATAGCTGATCTGGGATCCCATTCAATACTATGCACCTGCCTTTTCGCCATATCCTTCGATGCCCTGGCTGATCAGGAAGCAATCAACTTCTGCCTTAAATATGCCTACAGACTTGGCCTCCACCACAGTTTGTGGCAGAGCATTCCACAGATTCACTGCTCTCTGGCTATAAAATTCCTCCTTATCTCTGTTCTAAAAGGTCACCCCTCAATTTTGAGGCCGTGCCCTCTAGTTCTGGATACCCCCCCCCCCCCACCAAAGAAAACTTCCTCTCCATATGCACCCTATCTAGTCCTTTCAACATTCAGTAGGTTTCAATAAGATTCACCTCCTCCCCCATATTCTTCTAAATTTCAGTAAGTACAGGCCCAAAGCTGCCAAACACTCTTCATATGTTAACCATTTCATTCCCGGAATCATCCTCATGAACCCCCTCTGGACTCTCCAATGACAACACATCCTTTCTGAGATATGGGGCCCAAAACTGTTGACAATACTCCAAGCGCAGTCTGACTAGTGTCTTATAAAGCCTCAACATTATCTCCTTGTTTTTATATTCTATTCCCCTTGAAATAAATGTCAACATTGCATTTGCTTTCTTTACACAGACTCAACCGGTAAATTAACCTTCTGGGAGTCTTGTACGGGGACTCCTAAGTCGCTCTCTACCTCTGATGTTTGAACCTTCTCTACATTTAGATAGTAGTCCACACTATTGTTCCCTTTACCAAAATGCATTATTATACATTTCCCAATACTGTATTCCACCTGCCTTTTTTTTGCCCATTCTTCCAATTTGTCTACGTCCTGCTGCAATCGCATTGCTTCTTCAGCACTACCTACCCCTCCACCTATCTTTACATCATCCACAAACTTTGCCACAAAGCCATCAATACCATTGAAAAGAAACGGTCCTAATACTGACCCCTGAGGAACACCACCAGTCACCGGCAGCTAATCAGAAAAAGCCCCTTTTATTCCCACTCGCTGCCTTCTGCCTGTCAGTCATCCATGTCAGTATCCTCTCTGTAACGTCACAGGACGTTATCTTGTTGAGCAGCTTCATGTTATCTTTGTTGAGCAGCCTCAACAAATGCCTTCTGAAAATCCAAGTAAGTGACACCCACTGCCTCTCCTTTGTCCACCCTGCTTGTTACTACTATCACTTACTATAGTAACCTTATGTTTCTTGCAGCAATCTGCAATCTCTTTACAAATTTGTTCCTCTAATTCCCTCGGACTGTAATGTAGCTCCATTAAAGTGATCATATCTTTCTTATTTCTCGGTTCTACCCATTACCACAACAGATCAGTTCTCCAGCCTGTCTTGATGGAGCACTGCTGTGATATTTTCCCTAACTAGTAACACCACCCCTCCTCCTTTAATCCCTCCTACTCTGTCATGTCTAAAATAAGAGATCCCCAGAATACTGAGCTGCCAGATCTGCCCTCCTGCAACCAATGGTCACAATGTCATAATTCCAGGTGTTGATCCACATCCTGAGCTCATCCATCTACATTACTTCTTGCATTGAAATATACACAACTCAGGACACTAGTTACACCGTGCTCAACCTTTTGAGACCTGGCATTATCTGAGGTCTTACCAACATCTGTCTCCACAACCTCTCCACTAATTGTTATGGCACTCTGGTTCCCATCTCCCTGAAACTCTAGTTTAAATGCAACCATGCAGCATTAACAAACCTTCCCACTAGAATATTAGTACCCCTCCCATTCAGGTGCAAACCATCCCTTCTGTGCATGTCCCACTTTCTGTGGAAGAGAGCCCAATGATTCAAAAATATTTTGCTCTCCTTCCTACACCAAATCCTCAGCCACATATGAAACTGTACAATCTTCTTAGTTCTGGCCTCACCAACATGTGGCATAGGTAGCAATCCAGAGATCACAACCCTGGAAGTCTGCCTTTTAACTTAGCATCTAACTCCCTGAACTCCCTCTGCAGAACCTCGTCACTCGTCCTTCCCATATCATTGGTACCTACAGAGACCACGATTTCTGGGTGCTCACCCTTCCACTTATGAATGCTGAAGACTCGATCTGAGATATCCTAGATCCTGGCACCTGGGAGGCCACACATCATCCAGGAATTTCATTCCCACCATAGAACCTGCTTTCATAGAACCCCTAACTAACAAATCCCCTATCACCATAGTGTGCCTCTTCTCCCCCATTCGCTTCTGAGACACAGAGGCATACTCTGCCAGAGACCCGACCACTGTGATTTTTCTGTTTAATTATCCATCACCCCCAACAGTCCCCAAAGCGATATACCTGTCATTGAGAGGGATGGCCACAGGGGTGCTCTGCACTGGCTCCCTTACCCCTTTCCTCTTCCTGTCAGCCGTTTCCCTGTGTTCTATGCCTTGTATATGTTTATACATCTCTATATGTCCTACTTATCACCCCTTCAACCTCTCAAATGATAGAAACATAGAAAACATACAGCACAATAAGGCCATTCAGCCCACAAAGCTGTGCCAAACATGTCCCTACCTTAGAACTACCTTGGCTTTAACCAAGCTCTCTATTTTTCTAAGCTCCATGTAGCCATCCAGGTGTCTCTTAAAAGACCATATCATTTCCACCTCCACCACTGCCACCGGCAGCCCGTTCCATGCATTCACCACTCTCTGTATAATAAAACTTACCCCTGACATCTCCACTATACCTACTTTCAAGCACCTTAAAACTATGCCCTCTCATGCTAGCCATTTCAGCCCTGGGGAAAAGCCTCTGAATATCCACACAATCAATGCCTCTCATTATCTTGTACACCTCTAGCAAGTCACCTCTCATCCACTGTCACTCCAAGGAGAAAAGGCTGAGTTCATTCAACCACCTGCCCCAATCCAGGGCAACATCCTTGTAAATCTCTGCTGTACCCCTTCTATGGTTTTCACATCCTTCCTAGAGTGAGGTGATCATAAATGAGCACAGTACTCCAAGTGGGGTCTGAGCAGGGTCCTACATAGCTGCAACATTACCTTTTGGCTCTTGAACTCAATCCCACAATTGATGAAGGCTAATGTGCCGTGTGCCTTCTTAACTATACAGTTAACCAGTGTAGTCAACTGGAGTTCATCCAGTTCCAGCTCCAGCTTCTTAACACGGATTGTTAAAAGCTGCAGCTGGATGCACATCTCACAGTTGTAGTCATCTGAGACACTGGATGTCTTCCTGCCTTCCCGTGTCCCACAAGAGGAGCATGATCCTGCCTGATATCTCTGCTGAGCCATTATAAAGAAGGGGAAAAAAAACTTAACCTTGAGCTTTTCTTTTCTTTGTTTTCTCTGACTGAAGCCTCTCTTCGCTGAAGCCTTGAAGAGCTAAAGCCTCACTCTCACCACTCTGACTCTGTCCACTCAGATGGCAGTCACTGTGATGATGACAATTGTGCTGCCCCTGCCTTCCTTTATTTTGTTCTAGCTAACCAGTCCCAACTGCTGATTAGTTGCTGGTCAAATTTCTATTACAGTAGGTTAAATCCCCTCCTCTCAAGCTTCCCATGTCCGGATTGGTCACTGGTCAACGATCAATTATGTTGCGTGATCCACTGCTCTCTTTATCTACTTGGGCAGTGGACCTGAGTGAAATCCCCTCCTCTGACGTCTGGATTGTTCACTGGTCAAAGCTCTATTACTGTATTGTGGAATTACCTTTCTAAAGGACTGCAATGGTTCAAGAACTTGTCTCACTGCCATTTTCTGAAGCATAATTAGGGACGAGCAGTAAATGATAGCCTTGTTAGTGATATCCACAATAAAAAAAATTAAAATCATGGATATTTAGAAAGGAGCCATTCCAATATGTCAATGGAATCCAAAACTAAGCTACTTTGGCTTCTCCCATTCTCCAGAATATTCCCATAAGAGCAAGAGAGAAATAAGCATAGTATATTTTCATTTGATTTAGAGAGTCCTTCCAGTCCCTTCAGCTGTGCTGCCCAGCAGTCCCTGACAATCCTAGTTAACCCTAAACTAATAACATGGCAATTTGCAATGACCTATTAACTTTTTTGGTACAGCTTTAGACTGTGGGAACAAACCGGAACACTCAGAGAAAACCCACACATTTCCCAACAAGGTCATTCAGAGACTCCTTATGGAGGACACCAGGATTAGTTTATTTTTTTACTTACAGATATGTGCAAAATAGTCCTTTCCGGACCTTTGAGCTGCACTGCCAGCAACCTCCAATTTAACCCGAGCCTAATCACAAGACAACTTACAATGGCCAATTAAGCTGCTAACACAGACTTTGGATTGTAGGAAGAAACCAGATCACCTAGAGGAAACATACACAGTTACAGCGAGAATGTACAGAATTCTTATGGAGGATGCCCTGACTGAACTCTGAACTAAGCTGTCATAACATCGCACTAGCCACTTCACTACCATTGCTCCCAGACAGTCCCTTGTGCATACTGTTATTTGATAAGATTATGTTATGCTTTCACCTTAGTGCCACTTTTCTTCACAGACCTGATGTCTCTATTTTCCCTAAATATCTAAAAATCGCAACTCAATAATGCCTGAGTGCCCTTTTTCTGTTTGTGTGATTCTGTTTGTATATCGGCTTACTGCAATTTTCCCGATCATAGAAAAAATAATTTATAAATTTACTTTGCAATGACATTAAAATTTCAATGCAGCAACACAATGCTCAATGTTCAAATGTTGGTATTTCAATTACAGGTTTCTAAGAAAGGTAGAATGCCAAGATCAGAGCATTCCTAACTCAGTATATTTCATCAACAGAAGAGTTAGTATATCTGTGAGATGCAGAAAAATATTCAAAGTATTCAACAGAAGATGATTGCATTTATTCTGGAATCATGATATAAATCTTCAGTCCCCAATGCCAGCGGAATCCTAATCTGTTCAAGTGCCTGTCCTGATTTATGCATCCTGACATTTCAAAATTCAATGTTTAAAGATTTAATCTTCACATTAAATCATCATCAGCATATATATCCCCCAAAGCAAAAACATTCAAAGTCAGCAGCTATATAAGTTTATGTTTCAAAACCTGCAGAAATGGATCATTAACACGAGGAAGTCTGAAGATGCTGGAAATCCAAAGCAACTCACACAAAACACTGGAGGAACTCAACAGGTCAAGGAGCACCTATGGAGAAGAGTAAACAGTTGACATTTAAGGCCAAAACCCTTCTTCAAGAGTCAATATGGGTCATTATCATTTACATATTAGCAATGAATTTGAGGATGGCACAGCCTCTTGAAATAAACAACTGAAACCCCCTTTTACTAGGTGTCTCCAGAAACACGGCTAGTTAGCTCCTTGCTAACAACCCAATGGACTCAACAGTGCAAAAACCACCTTTCTCAAACTACATACATCTACGGTCGACCAGACCAGGAGAGCTGAGATGTTTCAGCCATTTGCACCCTAATGTGAACGTATGGTGTGTAAATGCTGCCCACTTGCAATTATCTGTCAGCAAGAAATAGTGTATACAATTATAAGAAATATGTATTTATGAATGTCACTTAATCAAACAGTTATTAAAGAAGAAAGGAAAAAAGGAAGAAAAAAATAAAAGGACCCAATATAATTGAAACAGTCAAATATGCACAAAGTGGGGGTTCAGATCTTCTGGAGGTGTCCACGTACTCGTGGTGCCCATTCCAATATTCAGACCAATGATAGAGTTTTCCATCTTAGACTCCATTGAATCACATGTTCTAGTTGGATTGAATCCTACCGCCAGTTCTCTCGATCATCTTATCTCTCCATCTCCCATCAAAAAGAAAGACCTCGTCCCCTTTAGTGTCTGTCACAAAACCTCTCCACCCAGTTTTCTCTCCAATTCTACCATCCTGATTGGCTGTCCTGACATCCCTAAACCGAACATCAGAACTCCTTTAACAGTAACCCAAATACTACCAGCTGAACACATTGCTTCTACATAAAACTATTAAATGAAATAATCTACAGCATTAGCTGTAAAATCTTAACCAAAAAAAGTCATGTCCTCGTAACATTGAAATTTACCAATCCATCATTAAAGTTTTCAAAGGAATTTAGTGATGTTAGGACCTCCAATCCATTTGTAAATGGTAGTGACATATCTCACTAGGGGGATAGATGCAACACTCTATTCCCCCAGTGCATCATATGCCAGCCTATCTGGGGGTTTCCTGACTCTCTAAGACCTCCTGATCCCATCTTCAGCTTTTTCAGCCTCAAGCACCCCTTGGGATCTTCACTGTCTATTTGGAGATGCCTCACCCTGTCCATTACTCATGCTTTCGGCAACTCAGATTCCCCAGTCACTTGATGGCGCTCTGCTGCATCCCCAATTACAGTGGAGCCCAGCTTCCCTCTTCCCTTCATTATCTATCATTCAGTCTGCTTGTCCCCCCACCCCCAAAGTCCCCACTACCTCTGTATCAGTGTGGGGAGGTTCTGAAATTTCTTCATCAAACTATTGGGAAGTTTGCAAAAGTTAATGTATACCACACCCTACTTCCTTATCCTCTGAGTCCACACAACATTCAGTGGCTGGGTCCCTTTCAGGTCTCTCCACTGATGGTCCCACTTTGGGGCAGAGTCCTAGTACTAGGTGCAGAGCCCATGTCAGGCTCTGAGTCAAGACATATTTCCTGCCCTAGAGGTAAAAGGTGATCCTGATGGAGAGTTTTGGCAGGCCCATTCCCGTTTTCTGGCTTCACCTGGAAAACTGACACATTTGGCATCCGACTTTCCATTACACAAGGCATACCACCCAGCAGTCAGCCAACTTATGCTTCCCTGGTGGCCCCAAATTCATTATTAGAACTCTGTTTCCAGGTATCGGTTGGGAAAACCTAATCTTTTGATCATATTTCCTGTTTCCTTGATTCTGCTTGGTAGCAGAGACCTCTGGTAGTTCATAATCATTTTACAGTTTCTTCCTCATGTCGGACACATGTTTAGATAGATCTTCCATGGCAAGTTCTTCACCAGTCCCAAAGCAGAGGTCTACAGGCAATCTCGCTTCACACCCAAACATCAAATAGTATCCAGTAGCTTCATTCTGTGTACAGTTGTAGCAGTGGACCAGATGTCTAATATGCTGACTCCACTTGTTCTTCTTGCTGATCTCCAGCGTTCCAAATATGTCTCACAATGTCTGGTCAAACCTCTCAGGCTGGGGATCACCCTGAGAGTGATAAGATATAGTCCTCAACTTCTTGACTCCAGGCATGCCCAGTAACTCATGTATGAGCCTATTCTCGAAATCCCTTCTCTGATCATTGTGTACTCATCGTGGAAGGCCATAATGAACAAAATACTTCTCCCATAACACTTTGGCCACAATGGACACCTTCTGGTCCTTTGTAGGTGTAGTAATAACCAAGACATTCTCAGTGTTGCTGGAATCAAGCTCTATAGAGAGGAAATCCATGCATAGCAAATCAAGTGGCCTCGCATTCTGTAAATGGGAGAAGGGACTGACCCTCATAGGCAGCGCTTTCTTCCAAGTGCATCAAATGCATGACCTACAGTACTCAAGAGGAAGGAGATGTTCACCAGAAAGAACTATAGTCTGAAAATCTGTGAATTCAGATGAATCAAGGATAGCAGAAGCAGACAGATCTTTGTTCTTGCTGTGAGGGAGGAGATGGAGGCTGCCATTTTATGAAGAGAATGTTTTGTGAGTTGATTGCTAAGCTTGATCAGTGTTTTAAAGTTGACACAATGATGCCTCAAGTAATCTGCTGAACTAAGGATCATTTCCAAATAAGAGGTTATTTATGAGTTGTTCTTTGGTTGGATATAACATGCATGTTTTGTCTGCTGGAGTCTTAGTCTGTTTTGCGTGATTCAAGCTGGATGCTGATTGAGAGTAAATTACTAATTGTCATTTGCTGGGAAGAAGACAATAAATGGATGCTGGCCTACAGCAGAGCCAATAAAAAGATGTCAAAAGTCAGACATATGATCTACAGCCAAAGACACTGGAATATGATATTTGAATTGATAAAGAGTTAATATAAAAGCCAACACTTTTGGGGGTGATGGGGGTGATCAACAATCGAGAATATGATTGGCTGCCAGTGACCAGTGGTATTCCACAGGGGTCTGGGCTGGGACCGCTTCTTTAAATTTTATATGTCAATGACTTGAAGAAATTGATGGGTTTATGGCCTAGTTTGCAAATGATGCAAAGATTATGTGGAGAGGCTGGTAGTGCTGAGGAAGTAGAGAAGCTACAGAAGGACTTAAATAGATTAGGAGAATGGACAAAGAAATGGCAGATGGAATACAGTGTCTGTAAGTGTATGGCCATGCACATTGGAGAGGAAATAAAAGTGCAGTCTATTCTCTGAACAAAGAGAAAATTCAAAAATCTAGGTGCAAAGGGACTTGGAAGTCCTTGTGTAGGATTCCCTAAAGGTTAATTTGCAGGTTGAGTAGGTAGTGAGGAGGGCAAACATCATATTCATTTTCAGTGGATTAGAATATAAAAGCAAAGCCGTAATATTATGTCTTTATAAGGCTCTAGTGAGACCTCATTTGGAGTATGCTGAGCCGTTTTGGGCTCTTTATTTAAGAAAGGGTACGTTGACATTGAAGAGTACTCAAAGGAAATTGACAGAGATGATTTCTGGATTGAAAGGTTTATCATACAATGATCATTTCATGGCTTTGGGCCTGTACTCACTGGAATTTGGAAGAATGAGAGTGATGTCATTGAAACCTATCTAATGTTGAAAGGACTCGGTAGAGTAGATTTGGAGATGATGCTTCCTATAGTGGGGGAGTTTAAGGCCAGAGGACACAGCCCCAGAATAGAGGGACGTCCATTTAGAACTGAGACAAGGAGGAATCTCTTTAACCAGAAACTGGTGAATATGTGGAATTCATTGTTACAGGTGGCTGTGGAAAACAAGTCATTGGGTATATTTAAGGCAGAGTTTGATAGATTCTTGATTGGTCAGGGCATGAAGGATTATGGGGAGAAGGCAGGAGACTGGGGATAAGAGGGATATAGATCAGCCACTATGAAATGGCGGAGCAGTCTCAATGGGCCCAGTGGCCAATTCTGCTCCTATATCTTATTTAAGTGGCATCTGGACGGGTATCTGAATGAACAAGGCACAGAGAATTAATACAGGTAAGTGAGATTAGTACAGATAGCTAGGATTTGCATCCCGGGGAAGCTGAGATAAAGGGGCTGCTTCAATGATGTACATTCTATGTCTCTATAACATGTAGTTATCAAAAGGGAAGGAGATTGCAGATCATGAAATAGCATGTAGTTTGTAGAATCAGTATGCAGGAGAATCTCATCAACTTGTGGCATTACTGTCATTTTGATTTACTTGTACTTTTTAAGAGATAGAAAAAGACGAAAAGTCATTGCACTTTAATAAAAATGTAACCCATGTGCTGATTGCTAACAAATGCCACTCCCCAAACTGAATTAAATGTCAAATCCATGCACTCATTGTCAAATTTGTTCATTTTGAATGGGATTAAACAGCAAATTTATATGAGAAGCAGACCTAAGTAAATAACTGAGAGGTGCAATCTCAGATTTATGACGGAAGCAATGCTAGAAAAGAGGATGCTTTCATAAGGCTGAAAAGCAAATTTAATCATTGTAATTATGTTAATTGTAGCAAATAATAAACTACTTTCATTGAACAATGCTGGACAACCAGAGCCATTTCTGTAACAAATTCATCAAGGTGAATCACACTTCCTTTCATAATACTGAGAGAAATCATTATACTTGTTGATTGCTAACCAAAAAATAACAATATATCAATATAAACACGGTTTCTTAGATGGCACCTTCTAGAGAATTGTAATTGCTCTCTTTGTAAGTGACTTAAAACCTTTGTGGACATATGTCATTTCACATAATGATAATCCATATGCCTTCTTGGTTTCAGCAAAACTAATGATTTTATGCTTGTTGCCATAGATTTTGAATAATGTTTTTTTTATTTGCCATCAACACAACCAGAAGCCATTATGGTTAATGAGGAAACAGATGTTAATGCTGACAAATTGCTGCTGTGAGGTTTATCTTCTGCATGTAATGATGATGATAGTCAGCCAGAACTTATGAGATTTGCCACTTCCATTGTTTCAGTAAATGTCTTCAGTGCTGAAATGTGCGATTTTTACCTAATGTTGGAGAAAGGGCAATTCTAGAGAGCTTGCTGCAGCGATGTTTCAAGAGTATGAAGCAAGAATGATTTGGATTAACGTCATGCTTTTATGGACCTTAAAATGCCATGCGTGACTTAACAACAAGCTAAACCTCTATGGAAAGATGTTACAGTTGGGCTCCTTAAGGTTGTTATAGCCAGGGGTGGTAGTGTGGACAAGCTCCCACTACCTATTAAATGGTCCCAATGGTGTGCATCTCAAATAGCCTCTGACAGCCAAGTCCAGTTCCAGGTCTTCACATGTAGCTTAGGTAGTAAGCATGCAGAACTATTCCTCCTGACAGAAGGCAGAGTAAAGGTGAGTTATAGGTGCCTTAAAACCAGTCACTTCAGGCAGCTGGGGCTCATCAGCCGTGGTTGGCAGCTCATCGAGGAGAAGGAAAACTCTGATCTGCCTTGCAGCTACACCAACCCATGAAGAAGGCTTTGGGAGTAATCTCCAAGGAAAAGTCCAGAGCAGTAGTCCCTAAGGCCACCTACGTTGAGTTCAAAACTGATTAGCAACTCCTGATACTATCAAACTTAGCCTCCCTCCAATTTAGAATCTCAACCTGAGTACCAGACATATCCTTCTCCAGAATAATCTTGAAATTAATGGCATTTTTAATCACAAAGTGTTCTGCTACACAAACTTCTGTTACCTGCCCTGTCTCGTTCCCTAGTAGGAGATCTAGTATTACACTCTCTCTAGTTGGGACCTCTATGTACTGTTTGAAGAAACTTTCCTGATCATGTTTGACAAACTCCATCCCATCCAGTCTTTTTACAATATGGTGATCCCAGTCAATATGTGGAAAGTTAAAATCAGTGACTATCACAAACTTATGTTTCTTGCAACAATATGTGATCTCTACAAGGAGTTTGAGGAGATTTAGTAAGTCACCAAAGACTCTAGCAAATTTCTACAGATAGACCATGGTGTATGTTCTGATTGGCTGCATCACGTCTACTATGGAGGCACCATGCACAGAATCATAAAGGACATTGGAGGTTGCAGACTCAGACACCACCACATGCCTCTCCACCACTGGTCATTTTCAAAAAGCCGTGCCTCAAGAAAGTGCCATCCTTCACAACAGTCCAAGAGATGATGAACTCTACCTCAGTGTTCCTCTTTTGCACTACTTGTTTATTGTAACATGGTAATTTGCTCCTCCTGCAGTGTACGATGCTACAGATCAAATTTCACAACTTATGTCAGCAGCAATAAATATTCTGACTCTGAGGGGCCTGAGGCAAAGGTCTGGCAGAAAACCCACCAGGGAAAGAATGGTGGAGACCCGGTATATATGATAACAGTCTGACATTGTGAGTACTCTCTGTTGTAAAAGCCATCTGAGGCTTTAACATGAACGCCTCACTATGCCAAGAATGGAGATAACAGGAAATGAAAAGCAGTTATCACTGCTGGAAGGATTACTTCAAAGACTTCCATAAATGTGACTCCATCCTTGCCGTGAAGTGCACAAATTCTATCTCACAGGAATATGTTGAAACCAAGCTATGTTGCCAATTCTGATGAACAAGAGTTGAAAATGTCATATTGTAACTGCAAAAATAACAAGGCATCCCCCGTGAATCTAAAACTTGGCAATAAAGTGCTTCAGTCACAGATCAACACTCTTATTTTCTGTAATCAGGATGAGGAAGATATCTCAAGTGTCACTGGAGATTCCATAATTTGACTACATTTAGAAAAGACATAGGTTTGATTTTGGTACAGCAGAAATGGTGCATTGGGAAAGTCATCATCAGCTTCCTTCCCAGACACCTCCAAGTGGCAGAGGAGCTGTGTCTTGAATTACAGCATGCATTCCTTTCAGCTTGTGGGCATTCATAAACAATGAACTTCATTGATGCTTACTAGTTCTTCCATTGCAATTGCTAAAAGGTAACATCAATTTAATTATGACATAATAGAGATCTGCTCACATTTTGTGATTAACTCAACTCAAATTTACAGCACCTATTACATAAAAATCCATTGAGGATCAATATTGAGGAAATCAAATAAACTGTACACTGAAGGGATGACAGTATGAGCCATGGAGGTTCATTGCAGATTTTAAAACTAATCTTATACAATGTCTTTAAGGTTTTGGCATTTGCATAGGGCATGTTCATGCTTTGCTAAGGAATTTGCTCTCTACAATTTGATTGCTACATTTCCTAGAATTTAGACATTTCTGGATATCTTGATTTCTTGAAAGGAATTTCTTTCTTTTTTTCTCATAAGCCTACTGTTGCAATGAGTGAAGGAAGCGAACCCAAGTGCAGGACACAGGCACAGAGATTCAGTTTGTATGCTTACACGGGCATAAACGCCGAACAGCAAACCAGAGGAAGTTTGACACGGAGCCCCAATATGGAGCCTTAACACAGAGCCTCAACTCAGAGGGACAAATTCTCATAAGTAGACCTTGAAACTGGAGTGCAACTTAGAACAAACGGTTCTAAGTGATCGGGAAACATAGTTATCACACAGGAATAAGACTAACGAACTGGCGACTAGTGGTTGTGACACCAGGGTTCTTGTACTGCATTCTTGGTGGAAACCAGGTGTGCCATCATCAAAGAGAATAGGAAGCAATTGGGGACTTAATGATCGGGACCATGGTATAATCAAAGAAAATTAGGAGCAAGATAGGGAAGGAATTATCGGGACCATGACACCTATATGTTGTTGCAAATATAGTTTACCTTAATGAGTTTTGAAAATAAATGTTAAATATTTAAATTTTTAAAGCATTTTATTTTCCGGTGGTAATACAACTTACAAATCTGCCACATCTTGGAAAATGATTTAAGCCAATTAGGTCAAGATAGATTTAAAAATACAGTGTATTCCAATTAATTAGGCCACATTGGGACCAGTATATTTTACCCAATCAGCTGAAGTTTCATGGAAATATTTAAGAAGATATAAAAAGGCAAACTGCCATTTAATTGAGTAATAATTTATGTTTTTAAATGAAATACAGTATTTAAATAAAATACAGAACAAGTTAAAACACTACCTATACTACAGTACTATAAAGCTATGTATTAGTTCTTAATAGTTATCAGCGGAAAAACTCTGCCGTGTTCTTTTGATTGACTGTAAATGAACAAACTCAGCACAGATGCCTAGTGCAGTTAACAGAATGACATTGTACACACTTCTGATGAATGCATCCTCCAAATCTCCATTTTTATTGTAACATTTGAGATGATTGTCAATACTTTCAAATTCTTTATAGTTACTGACTTGTTGAAGTAGTGAAATTGTTTCATTTTCACTGCCATCATACTACCATTACTGCGTGACCAAATAAAACTACTCTTCTTTGACCCCTTCAGCAAGCAATGATCCTAGTAAAATGTTCATACCTTATGTAATCCATTTATAAACACATCTGCTTGCCAATCAGTATTGTGGGTAAATATATATAAAATGTTAACAATGGTAAGCCGGGAACATGCATACAAAACAGGGCAGGGGTGGGATGTAAATTCCTGAGCATGGCAGTTACGGTATTGTTTTAAATATGAAGTGGTTGGACAAAACTAATTTTACTTATTAATATTAACCCAATATTATTTATTCACTGGTTTTCTCTCATGACTGATCTCTCTGTATTAGATTCCAAAATTATGCCAGCTAAAACAAATTTAAAAAGTAAATGGTTCACAACTAGTAAAGAATTATCCCAAACAGAAAACTAATCTTAAGTTTTAAATGTGTCTAGGACTTCGGCTGAATTGATATAATAATGTACCATTATCTTCCAGATGTCGAAGTAGGATGAAACTTGTTTCTGTGCCTTCTATAGCATAATCCAATGAAATATGTCCATTAACATCTTGGAGTAAAACATTAGCTCCAGCCTGAAAAAATAACATGAAAGGAAAATTATCAAACTACATATAACTTTGTTTCTGATATGAAAATACACATAAAGTATAATCTTTTTTATGCTAATTCTATGCACATTTTTTAACAATTTATTCTAATAAGACAGTAGTCTTGGCCTCATGTAATGGAATTTCCTTATGACAGTGTAGCGATGTACTACATACGGAGCAAGAGACAACGACACGCAGTCGGTAAATCGTTTCGAGACTAGTTTATTCAAACTTCGTGGCGCTGGCATTTAAACCCTAGCACCCGCCCTCTCCGGGCGGAAATGATGTCAGAGGTACATTACCAAAGTATCCCCCCGCACGCTGGCTATTTGTGAGCCCGTTCGCCTGCGCAGAAAGTGGGTCGCCACATAACCCCACCCCCAGAACCGGCGATACACCCCCCAATGTCCACAGTCTGGATCAGTCTCTGTTTGGGAGGTCTGCCTCTGCGCTGCGGTGCCTGAACCTCGACCAGCTGTGCCAGGTCCACATGGGCTGGTTTGAGTCGGTCCACTGTGAGAACCTCCTCTTCACCCCAATGTCCAGAACGTATGTGGACCCATTGTCGTTGATCACCTTGAACTGCCCCTCGTACGGCCGCTGTAGCGGTGCCCGGTGTCTGCCCCTTTGTACAAACACAAACTTACAGTTTTGCAGGTCTTTGCGTGCAAGGGTCGGGGCCGTCCGTGCTGTGAAGTCGGTACGTGGGCCAGGTTGCCGAGCCTTTCGCGTAGCCTGTCCAGGACTGCTGCGGGTTCTTCCTCTTGCCCCCTTGGGGCTGGTATGAACTCTCCCGGGACGGCCAGGGGCGCGCTATACACCAACTCGGCCAACGAGGCGTGCAGATCCTCTTTGGGCGTGGTGCGGATTCCGAGCAGGACCCAGGGAAGCTCGTCCACCCAGTTAGGTCCTCTCAGGCGGGCCATGAGAGCTGACTTCAAGTGATGGTGGAAGCATTCCACTAGGCCGTTCGACTGTGGGTGGTAGGCAGTTGTGTGGTGTAGCTGCATTCCCAACAGGCTGGAGGTGAACTGGACGCCTCTGTCGGAGGAATGTGGGCCAGTACCCCGAAGCATGCTACCCAGATTGCGATTAGTGCTCGGGCACAGGAATCGGCAAATGTGTCGGTGAGCGGGACCGCCTCTGGCCACCTCGTGAACCGGTCTACCATAGTTAGGAGGTACCGCACTCCTCGGGACACTGGTAGGGGGCCCACGATATCCACATGAATGTGGTCGAACCTCCGGTGGGTGGGTTCGAACTGCTTTGGCGGGGCTTTAGTGTGCCGCTGCACCTTGGCTGTTTGGCACTGCACGCATGTTCTGGCCCATTCACTGACCTGCTTGCAAAGTCCGTGCCACGCGAACTTGCTGGAGACCAGCCAGACGGTTGTCCTGATAGATGGGTGCACCAAACAGTGTATGGAGTTGAAAACTCGCCGCCTCCAGGCTGCTGGGACGATGGGGCGAGGTTGGCTGGTAGCCATGTTGCACAGGAGGGTCCTCTCACCTGGGCCTACGAGAAAGTCTTGCAGCTGCAAACCCGAGACTGCAGTCCTGTAGCTGGGCATCTTGTCGTCAGCCTGCTGCGCCTCCACCAGTGCTGCATAGTCCACCCCCAGGGACAGGGCCTGGACAGCTGGTCTGGAGAGTGCGTCCGCCACGACGTTGTCCTTTCCCAAGACATGCTGGATGTCCGTCATGTACTCGGAGATGTAGGACAGATGTTGCTGCTGGCGAGCCAACCAGGGATTGGACACCTTCGTGAACGCGAAGGTCAACAGCTTGTGGTCTGTGAACGCGGTGCCTTCTATGAAGTACCTGAAATGCCGGATTGCCAGGTACAGTGCCAACAGCTCCCGGTCGAAAGCACTGTACTTGAGTTCGGGTGGTCGTAGGTGCTTGCTGAAGAACACCAGGGGTTGCCAGCGCCCCTTGATGAGCTGCTCCAGCACCCCACCGACTGCTGTGTCGGATGCGTCCACCGTGAGGGCGGTCGGAACGTCCATTCTGGGGTGCACCAGCATCGCGGTATCTGCCAAGGCTTCCTTGGTTTTAACTAAAGCGGTCGCGGCCTTCTCGTCCCAAGTAATGTCCTTGCCGTTACCCGACATCAGGGTGTACAAAGGGAACATGATACGGGCTGCTGAGGGGAGGAAACGGTGGTAGAAGTTCACCATACCAACAAGCTCCTGCAGGCCTTTGACCGTGTTGGGCCGGGCAAAGTGGCGGATCGCGTCTACCTTGGCGGGCAGAGGTGTTGCCCCATCTTTGGTAATCCTGTGGCCCAGGAAGTATCGAGACGGAACTGGCATTTGGCCAGGTTGATCGTGAGGCTGAAATCACTCAGGTGGGAGTAGAGCTGGCAGAGGTGGGACAGATGCTCCTGACAACAACTGCTGGCTTATAAGGATGTCATCCAAATAGATGAACGCAAAGTCCAGGTCACATCCCACTGTGTCCATTAGCCGCTGGAACGTCTGTGCAGCATTCCTCAGGCCGAACGGCATTCGGAGGAACTCGAACAGGCCGAATAGGGTGATGAGTGCTGTTTTGGGGATGTCTTCAGGGTGCACCGGGATTTGATGGTATCCCTGGATGAGGTCTACTTTGGAAAATATTCTTGCCCCGTGCAGGTTTGCTGCAAAGTCCTGTATGTGCGGCACGGGGCAGCGGTCTGGAGTTGTAGCCTCGTTCAGTCTGCAGTAGTCACCGCATGATCTCCAGCCCCCGGCTGCTTTGGGCACCATGTGCAGGGGGGAGGCCCATGGGATGTCGGACCTCCGTACGATCCCCAATTCCTCCATCCTCTTGAACTCTTCCTTTGCCAGGTGGAGCTTTTCAGGGGGGAGCCTTCATGCGCAGGCGTGGAGGGGTGGTCCTTGGGTCGGAATGTGGTGCTGTACCCCGTGTCTGGGCATGGCTGCCGTGAACTGCGGTGTCAGAATCGATGGAAAGTCCGCCAGGATTCTGGTGAATTTTTTGTCCGACAGCATGATGAAGTCCAGGTGTGGGGCCGGCAACTTGGCTTCGCCCAGGGAGAATGTCTGGAAAGTCACGGCATGTACCAGTCTTTTCCCTTACAAGTCGATCAGCAGGCTGTGAGCTCACAAGAAGTCCACCCCCAGGAGTGGTTGGGCCACCGTGGCCAGTGTGAAGTCCCACGTGAACCGGCTGGTGCCGAACTGCAGCTGCACTGTGCGGGTGCTGTAGGTCCGTATCGTGCTGCCGTTTGCGGCCCTCAGGGTGGGTCCTGGCTTCCTGGTGTGGGTGTTGTACCCTGTCGGGGGCAAGACACTGATTTCCGCTCTGTCCTGACTGTTTGTCCCAGACATACAAGAGTCTGTCCTGTTGGCCAGCCACCATAGTCATTAGCGGCAGCTGGGCCTTGCCCTGGTCCTGGCCCTTGCAGGGCGGGCGACAACGGCGGGCTTTTGTGCCCCACCGCTGGTGGTAGAAACACCACTGTTCACTGTCCTCCTCACTCCTGCCTCTGTGTTGTGTGCGCCCCCCTGCCGGGCCTGTTCTGGTCCGCTGTTGGGCTCGTGGCCTGGTAATCTGACTGACAGACACCACGCTCTCCCTCTTGGCTTTCCACAGCACATCTGCCTGGGCCGCCACCTTCTGGGAGTTGCTGAAATCTACGTCGGCCAGCAGCAGACCTGTCCTCGGGCAGTTGCTCTAGGAACGCTTGCTCGAACATGAGGCAGGGCTTGTGTCCGTCAGCCAGGGCTAGCTTCTCGTTCATCAATGCTGACAGCAGCCTGTCTCCCAAACCGTCCAGGTGAAGCAGGCGGGCACCCCACTCACGCCGTGAGAGGCAGAAGGTCCCAAAGAGCAGTGCTTTGAATGCTTCATATTTGCCTTCTTCCTGTGGAGACTGTATGAAATCCACAACCTGGGCGGCCGTCTCCTGCTCAAGGGTGCTCACCACGTGATAGTAACACATGGAGTCAGAGGATATCTGCCGAATCTGGAACTGGGCTTCTGCTTGGCTAAACCACACACGTGGTCGCAGCGTCCAGAAAGTCGGCAGTTTTAGCGAAACTGTGTGAGCAGATGAAGAGTCGGTCATCTTTGGTCCAAATCCCATTTGGACCATCGGGGTCACCAATGTAGCAATGTACTACAAACAGAGCTAGAGACAACGACACGCAGTCGGTCAATTGTTTTGAGAATAGTTTATTCAAACTTTATGGCGCTTGCATTTAAATCCCTAGCGCCCACCCTCTCTGGGCGGAAATGACGTCAGAGGTGCATTACCAAAGTCTCCCCCCGCACGCTGGCTATTTGTGAGCAGGTTTGCCTGCGCAGAAAGTGAGTCGTCACAACAGCTTCTTTGGGAATAGAAAAATATATGCAGGAAATGTGGCTAACTGGATGCATTGCAACAGTGCTGGGCAGCTGTACAGTAAAGATATTTAGCAACCCACAATTTTAGAAAAATCCAGATTAAGATTTAAAATAATCTCTACAAGGTTTCCTTACAAATTCCTTACACTACAAATGTCTCCAGAAAGGAGGATGACATCATCTGATTTCCTAATTGCATGCTGTACTTGCATCCAAACTTTTGATAGTTCATTGGGAAGAGTTTAATATTTATTAATCCACTTGCAAAAAAATGCATTGCTTTCCATTCTATCTACCAATAATTTGATGTTTTCCCACACCAGTTGTCACTTGTATCTGATCAATTAACTGGTTATGTTGTGGTGGCCCGCACACGTGGGACTCGAACCACCATCGGGAGCCGCAGGCAGACATGCGGTAGCGCGTTTGGAACTACCCACTCGGGGCGGACCTTCCGGGGACAGTCTGAGCCCGCAGGGGCTCATGGGAGGGGAGTTTTAAGCACACGATTTTGAATCAGTAAAGGCATTCTGAGTTCAGCTCTCTCTGCCTCTGTGTGTTTCTTTAGTAGCGCGTTGCACGCGACTACATTGGTGACCCCAACGTTCCAGACGGCATCTGGAGCCGGCGACTCAGTGACCAGCCATGAGTTTGAGCAACGCACACAGCGCGGTCTCTCTGAAACTCCTGATTTTCTGGGCCACTCAGTTCCACGTTTGGTTCGAGCAGGCTGAGGCCCAGTTCAATATCAGACACATTACAGCCGACACCACGTGGTACTACTATGGTCAGCTTGCTCGACCAGGAGACAGCAGGCCGGATCATCGACTTCCTATGCCAGCCACCAACGGAGGACAGGTACATTAAGTTTAAGGTGCTCCTGATTCGTACCTTCGGACTTTCCCACCATGAACGCGGCTCCTACACATGGACGGCCTGGGCGACTGCACGCCATCCGAGCTCAAGAACGATAAGCTGGCGCTCATGGACGGCCATAAGCCATGCCTTTTATTTGAACAGTTGTTCCTTGAGCAAATGCCAGAGGACATTCACCTCCTCTGGAGGATATCAGCTGCCCACACAGGGTCGCGGCTATAGCAGACGTCCTTTGACAGAGCAGGCAACGTGGAGCAGCTTCCATTGGCCTAGCCACGATTGCACGCCCCAAAGCCCAGGCCCCGCAACCAAAGCCGTCGAGATCCACGGGGGAAAAAGACAAAAGTTTCACTTGGACTTTCACGTTGGCAGCGGTGTCACAGCCACTACTAGGGGCAGGTTTCCTACGAGCCAACTGCCTCCTGTTCAACCTAAAAGGCCGGCGTTCGGTCCACGCCGAGACGTTCCAGACTTTCCAGCTCGGAGAAGCCAAGCTACCGGCCCTCCACCTGGATTCTGTGACCCTCTCGGCTAACGAATTCACCAGGGTGTTGGTGGAATTCCCCTCCATAGTCACCCCAGCAGCTCTCCACGGCCGACCCCAAGCACGGCGTGCAGCACCACGTCCCCACGCAAGGACTGTCGCTGCCCACCCGAGCTCGCAGGCTCCCACCCGACAAGCTCCACCTCACCAAGGAGGAGTTCCGTAAGATGGAAGAACTGGGGATCGTACGCCACTCAGACAGCCCGTGGGCATCCCCGCTGCACATGGTGCCCAAGTCCACAGGAGGATGGAGGCCCTGCGGAGACTACAGAAGGCTCAATAACGCCACAACCACCAACAGATACCCGGTACCCCACATCCAGGACTTCACGGCGAACCTGCTCTGAGCGACCATCATCTCGAAAATCGGCCTGGTCAGAGGATACCATCAGATCCCAGTGCACCCCGACGACGTGCCCAAGACAGCCCTCATCACCCCGTTCGGCTTGTTCGAATTCCTGAGGATGCTTTTTAGTCTCAAGAATTCAGCCTGAACTTTCCAAAAGCTCATGGACTCGGTGGGACGTGCCCTGGATTTCGTTTTCATTTACTTGGACGATATCCTGGTGGCCAGCAGTTCGCACCAAGAGCACATGGCACATTTGAGCCAGCTCTGCCAATGCTTGAGCGACCATGGATTTTAACCCTTTTCCCCTTCCTGACTGCCACCCAATTTCCTACATTCTGCACCTTGGGTGTAGCTACCTCTCTATATATCTTATCTATCACCCTCTCAGCCTTCCAAATGATCTAGGGTACATGCAGTTTCAGCTCCAACTCCTTAACAAGGAGTGTTAGAAGCTGCCACTGGATGCACGTCTCATTGGTGTCAGGGGTACTGGAATTCTCCGTCTTCCCCCATCCCGTAAGAGGAATATTCCACTATCCTGCCTGTCACCTCTAATATTCCGAACTGAGCAACTATAAAGAAGGGAAAGCAATAAATTGTGAGGGAGAAAAAAATTCTACCTGCAGCTTTTTTGCCTTCTCTCACTCAAGGCCCTCCTCACTGAAGCCTCAAAGAGCTAAAGCCTCTAAAACCTCACTTTAACTTTGGACACTCCTACGATGGCCGCTCCACCACTCTTGCCTCTGCCTTACTTTAATTTCTTCTTGACAATCAATCCCAAATGCTGATTGGCACTGCTCAAAGCACCAAACTGCCTTTTCTACTCAATCTGTGAACCTCAGTGAACTAAATCTTCTCAGGTTTCCAAACTCCAATTGGACACTACTCAAAGCCTTAATTTTCAATGAGACACTGAAGAGGCACACAAAGCTCCAAAGAGTTGCTCTGCACAATGGCAATGCTCCATTATGCTAGAAGTCTCCATTTAATATGTTCTCACAGAAAGAGAAATAATTGATTGAAATCCAATTATCTCAAAAAAGGTCAGACGATCATGGCTGAAAGAGGACATCTTAAAATTGAACAGAAAGAATTCTTTTACTATGTCATTTCTGTGATATCCTGATGTTTAGGAAAGAGCATTAGTACTTACCAACATGAGAAGCAGAACAATATCAGGATTATCACAAGCACATGCCACATGCAGTGAGGTCCACAAGTCTTCATCCTGGTGATTGACATTTACTCCCTTTTCAATCAGAATCTCTGCAGCAAACATGTTGCCGTATCGAGCACACTGTTCAAAGGAGAGGTAGCATATTAGAAAATATTTTTCAGTTCTTCCCAAACGACACCAAGCTGATAAATGTAGGAACACCTAACATCCACCTCATTATATTTCCATTTAATGGGTCCAAGTATGTATATTTTTACAATTATACTATTGGGGTGTAATAATAACAGTGCTGTCATGATTGGAGATTTTAATTTCCCAAATATCGATTGGCATCTCCCTAAAGTGAGGGGTTTAGATGAGGTGTAGTTTGTTAGGTGTGTTCAGGAAAGTTTCTTGCCACAATATGTAGATAAGCCTACAAGAGGAGAAGCTGTACATGATTTGGTATTGGAAAATGAACCTGGTCAGGTGTCAGATCTCTCAGTGGGAGAAAATTTTGGAGATAGTGATCACCGTGATCATAATTCTATCTCCTTTACAATAGCATTGGAGAGAGATAGGAACAGATAACTTAGAGAAGCATTTAATTGGAGTAAGGGGAATTATGAGGCTATCAGGCAGGAAGCTGGAAGCTTAAATTGGAAATAGATGTTCTCAGGGAAAAGTACTGAAGGAATGTGGCAAATGTTCAGGGAATATTTGTGTGGAGTTCAGCATAGGTACGTTCCAGTGAGACAGGGAAGTTATGGCAGAGTATAGGAACCATAGTGTACAAATGCTGTAATAAATCTTGTCAAGAAGAAAAAGATCAGAGAGCTAAGTAATGTTAGAGATCTAGAAGACTATACAGCTAACAGTAAGGAGCTTAAGAAGGAAATTAGCAGAGCCAGAAGGGGCCATGAGAAGGCCTCGGCAGGCAGGTTTAAGGAAAACCCCAAGGCATTCTACAATTATGTGAGGAGCCGGAGGATAACACGTGAAAGAATAGGACCTATCAAGTGTGACAGTGGGAATGTGTGTATGGAACTGGAGGAAATAGCAGAGATACTTACTGAATACTTTGCTTCAGTATTCACTATGGAAAAGGATCTTGGTGATTGTTGTGATGACTTGCAGTGGACTGAAAAGCTTGTAGATATTAACAAAGATGACGTGCTGGAGCTTTTGGAAAGCATCAAGTTGGATAAGTCACCGGGACAAGATGAGATGAACCCCAGGCTACTGTGAGAGTAATGGGAGGAGATTGCTGAGCCTCTGGTGATGACCTTTGCATCATCAATGGGGACGGGAGAGGTTCTGGAGGATTGGAGGGTTGCGAATGTTGTTCCTTTATTCAAGAAAGGGAGTAGAGATAGCCCAGGAAATTATAGGCCAGTGAGTCTTAACTCAGTGGTTGTTAAGTTGATGGAGAAGATCCTGAGAGGCAGGATTTATGAACATTTGGAGCAGTATAATATGTTTAGGAATAGTCAGCATGGCTTTGTAAAGGGCAGGTCGTGCCTTACGAGCCTAATTGAATTTTTTGAGGATGTGACTAAACACATTGATGAAGGAAGAGTAGTAGATGTTGTGTATATGGATTTCAGCAAGGCATTTGATAAGGTACCCCATGCAAGGCTTACTGAAAAAGTAAGGAGGCATGGGATCCAAGGGGACATTGCTTTGTGGATCCAGAACTGGCTTGTCCACAGAAAGCAAAGACGAGTTTTAGACGGGTTATAATTTGCATGGAGGTCGGTCACCAGTGGAGTGCCTCAGGAATCTGTTCCGGGACCCCTACTCTTCGTGATTTTTATAAATGATCTGGATGAGGAAGTAGATGGACGGGTTAGTAAGTTTGCTGATGACACAAAGGATGGAGGTGTTGTAGATAGTGTGGAGGACTGTCAGAGGTTACAGCGGGACATTGATAGGATGCAAAACTGGGCTGAGAAGTGGCAGATGGAGTTCAACCCATATAAGTGTGAAGTGGTTCATTTTGGTAGGTCAAATATGATGGCAGAATATAGTGTTAATGGTAAGACTCTTGGCAGTGTGGAGGATCAGAGGGATCTTGGGGTCCCAGTCCATAGGACGCTCAAAGCAGCTGTGCAGATTGACTGTGGTTAAGAAGGTGTATGGTGTATTGGCTTTCATCAATCATGGAATTGAATTTAGGAGCCAAAAGGTAATATTGCTGCTATATAGGACCCTGGTGAGACCCCACTTGGAGAACCGTGCTCAGTTCTGGTCTCCTCACTACAAGAAGGATGTGGAATCCTTACAAAGTATGCAGAGGAGATTTACAAGGATGTTGCCTGGATTGGGGAGCATGCCTTATGAGAACAGGTTGACTGAACTTTGCCTTTTCTCCATGGAGAGACAGAGGATGAGAGATGACCTGATAGAGGTGTATCAGATGATGAGAGGCATTGATCGTGTGGATAGTCAACATACACAGGTTTAAGGTGATTGGGAGTAGGTACAGAGGAGATGTCAGGGGTAAGCTTTTTACTCAGAGAGTGGTGAGTGCGTGGAATAGGCTTCCGGCAACAGTGGTGGAGGCGGATACGATAGGGTCTTTTAACAGACTTTTGGATAGGTACATGGAGCTTAGAAAAATAGAGGGCAATGGGTATACCTAGTAATTTCTAAGGTAAGTACATATTCAGCACAGCATTGTGGGCCGAAGGTCCTGTATTGTGCTGTAGGTTTTCTATATTTCTATTTTAAACTGAGGTGATCGTGGAACATCCAGCAAGTCTGTCCTAAACACACGAGATTTCAGATATGTCATACTGAGGGATTACAATCAGACAAACTAATCTGATTCATCAAAAATTAACCAGTTATCTTGAAGAAGAAATACTTTACCTCATACGGCTGTCAGAGCATTGCTGACAGCAGAACCACATTGCAGGCATGATTAAAAACCAGAAATGCTTACATTCATGGAAGAAACTGAGCTAACACGAAAAGGAAGATTTCTACCCTGCCTGTTCTGGTAGCCCTCCACTCCATCCTGTAAGCTTCAATGAAATATTGTTCAAATTTCCTCAGTAACAAATCAAATTCTTAAATTTAGAACTCTGTGGCTAAATGAAAAAAAAAATAATTTAATGAAAAAAATGTAGAAAATACAACAGATGTCCATGTAACATTTTCAAGAAACACCTGGATGTTACAAGATACTTAACACTGTACATTACCTGTAAGTTCAGTGGAAAGTAAGCCAGGTAATCTAACACTGGTGGTAGGGAAATTCTGGTGCACAGAATTGATCTGCGCTTGGAAAAGCAGGGATTGATCAGAGATAGTTAAGCACAGTTGGTGGGAGATTATGTATCATCTATGGAAATGAAGAAATGGTTGATGTTTTGGCTCAAGACCCTTCATCAGGACTGGAAAAAGCAGGGAGTAGAAGTAGGAATAAGAAGATGTGGGGAGGAGAAAGGGCACTGAGTCTGGTGCTGTGACTCAGAAGTGGAGACAGGTGAAGAGGACTGCAGTGGTGATGGGAGATTCCGTAGTCAGAGGAACAGAGACAAGATTCTGTGGGCGGATACAGACACCCTGATGGTATGTTGCCTCCCTGTGCCAGGGTAAGGGATGTCTCATATCCAGTCTTATGGCATTCTAAAAGAGGAGTGTAAGCAGCCAGAACTCTTGGTACGTATGGGCACCAAGGGCATAAGTAGGAAAATCGAGGAGCTCCTAAAGAAGGATTTTAGGGAGCTAAGTAAGAATAGGATGATAGGTAGATGAATGTGTGGCTAAGGAACTGGTGCAGGGGGGAAGGGTTTCAGCTTTCTGGATCATTGGGATCTCTTCTAGGAAGGTACAACCTGTACAAAAGGGACGGATTACATCTAAATTTGAGGGAGAGAAGTACAGGTTTCCCCTGCTAACCGACAGTAGTGCATTCCTATGAAACAGTTTGTAAGCTGAAATGTTGTAAGGTGAAGAAGCAATTACCATTAAGTTATAAGGGAAAATTTTTGAGCGTTGCCAGACCCAAAAAATAACCTACCAAATCAAACCAAATAACACATCAAACCTAAAATAACACTAACATATAGTAAAAGCAGGAATGATATAAATATACAGCCTATATAAAGTAGTAATATTGTATGTATGGTGTAGTTTCACTTATCAAAATTGGGAAGACAGTGAGCTAAAATTGATTTGGCACGTACACGCATGTGCAAACAACTACCCGCACAAGTCTTCATGGTCATTAGAGTCTTTCTCAGGGTAAACACACGATTAAAGCAGGCATTTTTTTTTCATAAAAGTGAAAATCCGCTTTGGTTAGCGAAAACAGGTACTAATGTAGGCCTTTCATAACAGCGAGCTTTCGTAAAGGGAACGTTCGAAAATCGGGGGGGGGGGGGGGGGTGGTCACCTGTATCCTTTTGGGCAGGTTTCCTAGAGCTGTTTGGGAGGGATGAAACTAGTTAGGTAGCAGGGTAGGAACGAGAATGATAGTGTTGAGTGTTACAGCTTGGCATCTGTGGCATTGTGGGCATCACTGAATCATGGCTGATAGAAGATTGTAACTCGGAGCTTAATGTCCAGAGATACACACTTTATTAAAAGGACAGGCACATCAGCAGAGATGGTGGCATGGCTCTGTTGGTAAAAAATTAAATCAAATCATCAGAAAGAAGTGACATATGGTCCCAGTGTCAACGAGTTAATCCATTGTGGGTAGAGTTAAAGAACTGCAAAGATAAAAAGACCGTGATGGGAGTTGCATACAGTCCCTCAAACAGTAGTAAAGATGTGGTCTCAAATTACAATGGGAGATAGAAAATGCATATCAAATGGGCAAGGTTATGATAGTCATGTGGGATTTCAAGGTGCAGGTAGCTCAGAAAAGTCAGGTTGGTGTTGGATCCTATGAGCGGGAATTTCTAGAATGCCTACAAGATGGCTTTTCGGAGCAGCTTGTGACTGAGCCCAGTAGGAGCTCAACCCAGCTAATCTGGATTGGGTGTCGCGTAATGAACTGGAATTAATTAGAGCTTAAGTTAAAGGAGCCTTTGGGGTCAGTCGTCATAATGTGACAGAATTTATCCTGCAGTTTGAGAAGGAGAAACTAAAGTCAGATGCATCAGAATTACAGTCAAATAAAGTGAATTACAGAGGCATGAGAGAGGAGCTGGCCAGAATTGATAGGAAAGGAACACCAGAAGGAACGACGGCAGAGCTGCATTGACTGGAATTTCTGGGTGAAGTTTGGAATGTGCAGGACAGATACATCCCATACATCCCAAACAAGTATTCTAACGGAAAGATGACAAAATCTTGGCTGAGACGGGAAGTGAAAAGCAACATAAAATCAAAAGAGAGGGCATATAATGCAGCAAAAAATTAGTGGGAAGTAAGAGGATTGGGAAGCTTTGAAAATCCAGAAGGAGGCAATGAGAAAAGTCATTAAGAAAGATAAGTTGGAATACAAAACTAGGCCAATAATATTAAAGAAAATACCAAAGGTTTCTACAGATACATAAGGTGCAAACTTAGATGTGAAACTGAATATCAGACCACTGGAAAATGTTGCTGGAGCAGTAGTAATGGGGGAACAAGGAAATGGCAGAAGAATTGAATAAGTACTTAGCATCAGTCGTCACTGTGGAAGTATCATGGAAGTTCTTGAGTGTGAGGGATCTGAAGTATATGAAGTTGTCATTACTAGGGAGATGGCGCTTGAGAAACTAAGATCTGGGTAGATAAGTCACCTGGACCAGATGGTGTACACCCCAGGGTTCTGAAAGAAGTTGCAGAAGAGACTGTGGAGGCATTAGTGGAATCAATCGATTCTGGTATGGTTTCAATAAGACCATAAGACAAAGGAGCACATTTAGACCATTTGGCCCATCAAGCCCACTCCACCATTCCACCATTGCTGATCCCAGATCGCACTCAACCCTATACAAGCGCCTTCTCGCCGTATCTGTTGATGCCCTGACTAATCAGGAATCTATCAACTTTTGTTTTAAATATACCAACAGACTTGGCCTCTACCACAGTCTATGGCACAGCATTCCACAGAATCACTACACTCTGGCTAAAAATAAAATTTTTCCTTACCTTTATTCTAAAAGGTTGTCCTTCAATCTTGAGGCTGTGCCCTCTATTTCTAGATAGCCCCACCAGAGGAAACATCCACCCATCTTATCAAGTCCTTTCAGCCTTCAGTAGGTTTCAAGAAAATCTACCTACATTCTTCTAAATTCCAGTAAGTACAGGCCCAAAGCTGCCAAATGCTCCTCTCATATGTTAAATCTTTCATTATAGGAATCATCCCCGTGAACTTCCTTTGGAGTCTCTCCAATGACAGCACATCCTTTCTGAGATATGGGGTTAATCATCCAAGTGTGACAATACTTCAAGAGTGACCTGACTAGTGTCTTATAAAATCTCAGCAATATCTCCTTAATTTTATATTCTATTCCCCTTGAAGCAAATGCCAACATTACATTTGCTCTCTTTATCACAGACTCAACCTATAAATTAATCGTCTGGGAGTCCTAAGTCCCTCTGCACTTCCGATATTTGAATGTTTCCCACCATTTAGGTAATAGTCTGTACATTTTTTCTCTCACCAAAATCCATTATCATACACTTCCCAACACTGTAATCCATCTACCATGTTTTTGCCCATTCTTCCAATTTGCCTAAGTTCTACTGCAATCCTGCAATCCCTACCCCTCCATCTTTTTATGTGCCACCCACAAACTTTGCCACAAAGCCAATTCCATTATTGAAATCATCGACAAACAATGAGACAAGTATCAGCCCCAATACTGACCCCTGAGGAACACCACCAGGGGTCAGCCAACCAGAAAAGGTCCCCTTTATTCATGCTCACTGCCTCCTGCCTGTCCGCCATTCCGCTATCCATGTCAGTATCTTTCCTGTAATGCCATAGGATTGTATCTTGTTAAGCAGCATCATATATGGCACCTTATCAAATACCTCTGAAAATCCAAGTAAGTGATATCCACTGCCTCTCCTTTGTCCATCCTGCTTGTTACTTCCTCAAAGGGCTCTAACAGATTTGTCAGGTAAGATTTCTCTTTACATGATGATTTTGATGTATTTTATCATTAGTCTCCAAGTACCCGAAATCTCATCCTTAATAATAAACTCCCAATACTTTCCCAACCACTGAGGTTAGGCTAATTGGCCAATAATTTCCATTCTTTTGCCTTCCTTCCTTCTTAAAGAGTGGAGTGACATTTGCAATTTTCCAGTCCTCTGGGACCATGCCAGAATCAAGTGATTCTTGAAAGATCATGTCAAATGCATTTGTTATCTCTTCAGCAACCTCCCCAGGGCTCTGGGATGTAGTCCATCTGGTCCAGGTGACTTATCCACCTTAAGGCCTTTGAGTTTGCCTAGCACTTTTTCCGTTGTAGTAGCAATGGCATTCAGTCCTGCTCTCTGACACTCATGGACCCTTGGCACACTGCTAGTGTCTTCCAGAGTGAAGACCAATGCAAAGTACTCATTAAACTTATCTGTCATTTCTTCGTCCCCCATTATTACCTCACCAGCATAATTTTCCAGTGGTCCAATATCAACTTCACCTCCCTTTTACTGTGATTAATCAAAAAATCTTTTAGCTTTGGCCAATTATATAATTGGCTTGTTTTTAGTAGCCTTTTGTTGGATTTTTAAAGCTTCCCAATCATCCAATTTCCCAATCACTTTTGCTACATTATATACCCTTTCCTTGACTTTTATGCAGTCCTTAACTGCCATTGTCAGCCACAGGTGCCATTTGAGAACAACTTCTCTCTGGGACATATCTATCCTCTGCCTTGTGAACTATTCTGAGCAACTTCAACCACCTCTACTCTGCCATCATCCCTGCCAGAATCCTCCTCCAATCCACCTGGGCAAGCTCCTCCCTCATGCCTCTGTAATTCCCTTTATTCCATTGTGATACCGATGCATGTGACTTATGCTTCTCCCTCTTAAATTGAAGCCTGGAACTGCAGTATGGAGTATGGTTCCTGAGGAATGGAAAATTGCAAATGTCACTCCACTCTTCAAGAAGGGAGAGAGGCAGAAGAAAGGAAATTATAGGTTTGTTAGTCTGACCTCAGTGACTGGGAAGATGTTGGGATTGATTGTTAAGGATTGTTGGAGGCACATGATAAAGTAGGCCATAGTCAGCATGGTTTCCTCAAGGGAAAATCTTGCCTGACAGATCTGTTGGAATTCTTGAAGGAATAATAAGCAGGATAGATGAAGGAAAATCAGTTGATGTTCTTGTGCTTGGATTTTCAGAAGGCCTTTGACAAGGTGCCACATATGAAGCTGCTTGACAAGTTAAGAGCCCATGGTATTACAGGAAAGATACAAGTGTGGATAGATCATTGGCTGATTGGCAGGAGACAAAGAGTGGAGGTAAAAGAGTGTCCTTTTAGAATAGAAATGAGGAGGAACTTATTTTGCCAGAGAATTGTAAATCTGTGGAATTTGTTGCTATAAGTTGCTGTAGAGGCCAAGTCATTGGGTATACTTGGAGGGACTTTCGGGTTCCAATATTTAACTGTTGTTCATTCTTTGGGGAACTCCTCTGTTTTCGTGGACATTTGCAAAGACAAAGCATTTCAGGATGTATATTGTATACATTTTTCTGACATTAAATGTACCTTTGAAACCTTTGATATTTAAGACAGAGTTTGATAGATTTTTGATTAGTCAGGGCTTGAAGGGGTATGGGGAGAAGGCAGGAGATTAGGACTGAGAGGGAAAATAGATCAGCCATGAAGAAATAGTATGGCAGAGTCGTTGGGCCAATGGCCCAAATGGCCTCTGTCTACTCCAATATCTTAGGTTTACCATCTAAGTTGGAGGCTGATAGGTTAAGCCATGATGGTGGGGAGGGGGTATGATGTAAGAAGCTAGGAGGTGGTAAGTAAAAAAGGTGAAGGGATAGAGAAGAAGGAATTTGTTAGGAGAGGAGAATGGACCATAGGTAACAGGGAAGGAGGAAGGGCACCAGGGGGATTTGAAAGGCAGGTAAGCAGAAGAGAAGAGGGGACAGGGGGCCAGGGTAGGGAATTGAAAAAGACGGGATGGGAAGTGGAGGAAAATTGCTGGAATTTGGAGAAATCAGTGTTCAGGTTTGAGTCTGCCCAGATGGAATATGAAGCGTTTCTTCTCCAACCTGAGAGTGGCCTCATTGTGACAGTAAAGAAAGGCATGGGCCAACATATGTTCTGAACAGTGAATTATGTCTCATTCTCTGTCTTTACTGTAACCTTGTTCCCCTGGCTATTCTGCATACTAAACTTGCTCTCGCTGGCTGCTGCTTTATCCAATGACTTGTTCCTGTGTAGAATCGCACACTCCTGCTAATCCCATTTCACCCTCCTTTATGTAGTACAAGCGGATTTCCCTGCAAGGATATTAGTCCATCTCTGATTCAAATGAAACTCATCCCTCTTGCACATATTGCCTCATCAAATACATCTTGGGGACAGCCGGTCAATTCATTCTGCACTTCACATCCTCCCAGAGAAGACTAGATATGGGAGTAGGAGGGCAGGAACTCCCATTGCCTTTATGATCAATGGAAATGTTGAACCCTGCGCTAGAATTAGTGCTCAGATAAATTTGAAACATAATCAGAATCTACTGCTAAAATTGCCAAGTAAATACTCCTTTGTGCGTAATCAACATTTATGAAGTATCTTAACTAATTTAGCATACAACTGTTTGGATAATTTACTGCAATAGATTTTACATCTTGTTTCCCAGTCTCTGCCATCAGTAATCTGCATTGAAGGATTATTTTCATGTGTTAACCAAACTACTGCATTTATTACAGAATGGCACAAGATGGGTGTTCTTACCAGGTGCAGCAGTGAACCACCTGAGGAGATCAACGTGTTCGGGTCAGCACCATCCTTTAACAGCTTCAAAACTATAAAAATAAACAACATCTTAGCATAGAACAAAATATTTCTCACTAGTTCGCTTGGATTAAGAATGCAATTCATTGATCAATGTAATATTTTATCAGCGCACCCAATATGTATGTTCGAATCTTGATTCACGTTGTTACCTCATTTCAAAACTTTGCATCCTTCTCTGTTACAGCTGCTGGAATTTGCTGATTGTTGACATGATGTACAAAATATATGTTTCCACTTCAACTCTAATAAGCACCACAGAGGAGTGGCAAGAGAAAAAAAAAAGGAAAGGAGGAAATATCCGGATGAACTTCCCACTATTCAGGACACTTACAAAGACAGTGTGTAAAAAGGGCCCAAAGGATCATTGGGGACCTGAGTCACCGCAACCACAAACTGTTCCAGCTGCCACCATCTGGGAAACATAAAAGCCAGGACCAACAGGCTCTGGGACAGTTTCTTCCACCAGGCCATCAGACAGCTTAACTCATGCTGACACAACTGTATTTCTATGTTATGGTGACTATCCTGTTGTACATACTATTTATTATAAATTACTATAAATTGTACATTGCATATTTAGACGAAGATTGTTACTCCTCATGTACATGAAAAATGTAAGTAATAAAGTCAATTCAATTCAATTGAAATTTGACAGCAAGACACCATTTTAAAGAAACACCAAAAATATTCAGTAGTTGGAAGATGATGCTTTTAACAGAAAAGGTAAAAAGCCGGAGCTGGAACACACAGAGACTTCTCAAACATTTGTAGAAACTCCGTCTAGAGGCTTGCATATTAAACTTGTATAGAACTCAGCATTTCCAAGTGGCACTCAGATGTCTGGTCCCCATTTTGTTTACCCTTTCCTTCATTTTACACTGAACAAAATACACGCAATGCCTTTTCTGTTGATAAATTAGTTTAAAGCTTGAAACTGTGCCAGAGCCATTGACAACAAGCAAGTCAATGAAAAATGATAAATTATTGATTGTTCAAATATTTTGACATTAAGTCAAAAAGTAGCTGAATGTAAGATTGCAAAACTTATTTTTTAAAGCTGAAAACAATAACAGACATGTAGAGATTACATTTTCACCTACTTTAATTTAAATTCTGCTGCCTGCAAAATATTAACATTGATACTGAACAATGCCATTTGTTTGTCAGATTCACTGGTCTGAACAATTACACTAGTGATCTGGTAGACTGTAATAAATGGAATACTTAGGCATCATTACAAATCTTGGCAAATGGAAAAAAAGCACCTTTATTAGTGTAGGCCACAGCTTCTCCTCCACTCGCATTAGTTTATTGAAATATGTTAAAGACTTTAATTCTACCTTGCACTATATTTTGCTCAGCTTGTACTAAATTGTACTAAATTCATACCCTGGGTACAATTAACTGTAACTGCTTTTTGAACCCCAAGTCTACTAACAGGGAGTATTAAAAAGGACCACAGAAAAACATGACTGTATGTTGGGACAGCAACTAATTTAAAAACTATGCACAGGTTCACTTATCAGCAGGGAGACAGGGAAGCAGGTCTTGCTCCTTTGAACTGCAACATTCTGAGAGAGTGAGTAGGTAGGACATCCTCATGTCAGAGAACATCCAGAGGATGAAATGATGGGATGAGGGAGAAATAAAAAGAGAGAGAAGAAGGGGGGAGGTGGGAGAGTGCTAAGAGGGAGGTAGTGCTGAGAGGAGGGACTTGGAAGCTGTTAGAGAATAGTGCATTTAAGAGAAGGTAAGTAAACGAAGCTATGAGAGACATTTTGGACATGAGGTTCCTATGTCCATCAGTGTGTGCACAGAGTGTATCCTGTACAGTTAGAATGCTAGCTGATATCTACTTATCTTCATATGTGTGTGCTGGGTTAATCAGACCCAACTATTGGAGAGTCCAGAGATCTGGCAGTAATAAAGCCTAATTTATTATCATAAAACAGACAGCACAAATAAACCACAAAAAATCTTGTGCTACGTAGCAAGTCACAATGATTTCTGGGCTCATGTTTCTTCTAGGCATTGCTGTTGGTGTTGGGGGGATTCTGATTTCCAACTCGTGAAACCATCCTCGGATCTCAGGCTCTGATCAAAATCCTGGCCCCGGTTGGTCCAAAGGAAAGTCAAAAGAACAGCCCAATATTTCCACAAGCTTCCTAAGTACAGAGTCACCATGAGTCAGACAAACTCTTTCACCTTTCGTCCTCATGCCAGCAACACAGCCTGTTTTTTTTTCAAACACATCATGTGCTCATTAACACAGCATTCAGCATAAGTTCATACATCAGTTAGACATTTTAATTGTCTCTCTTTATTCGTTAGTCTCCCAATGTCTGGACACATAACATTGCTTGGGCTGGCAAAGTACATTAACGTTTATACATATAAGTGATGTCTGAATCCAGACAGGAATTTGTATGCCACAAGATCAGAATGACCTAAATAGTCTATGGCCTGACGGACATTTCATTAAATATATTATAAATATTACGCATTTCACCTGTCAGCTTAGAGACACGTAGAACTCTTCCTTCTGCTTAAAACAAAGAATACATATTATTATCCCTTGGATGATTAAAAATAATATTCTATGAGAAATTATACAGATCCAAGGATTACCTCACCATTCACATCATCCCTAAGGGGGCATTAATAACATGGATGATCAAGATTTACAAACACTACATTGTGATCGGGGATGCAAGAGTCAAATTACAATCCAAATGCTGGAAGAACTCAGCAGGACAGGCAGCATCTATGGGAAAGAGTAAACAGTTGATGTTTCAGGCTGACTAATTTGTTAAGTCATTTCCATAGTACTGCCTGACCTGCTGAGTTTCTCCAGCATTCTGTGTACATTGTTTTGGATTTCCAGCATCTGCAGTTTCTTGTTTCAAATTACAATCAATTCACCACTTTGATTTTTTCAAAGGAAAAAGTCATGAGGCCTGTCTCTAGGTTTACAATATTCCCTCACACATATAGACTTGCCATATTCCCAAATAGACAAATCACATAATCTATATCTTTTCCCAGAACAATAATATCATGTTCAATTATCACAAGGTTATCAGTGGCTTGTTGGGTCCGACATCCAACAAAGCACAAGACAATAACATGTAGATAGGCCTACAGGAGGAGAAGCTGTACTTGAACTGGTATTGGGAAATGAACCTGGTCGGGTGTCAGGTCTCTCGGTGGGAGAGTATTTTGGACATAGTGATCACAATTCTATCTCCTTTAACATAGCATTGGAGAGGGATAGGAACAGACAAATTAGGGAAACATTTAATTAGAGTAATGGGAAATATGAGCCTATCAGGCAGGAACTTCAAAGCATAAACTGGAAACAGATATTCTCAGGGAAACGTATGGAAGAAATCTGGCAAATGTTCAGGGCATATTTACATGAGGTTCTACACTGGTACGTTCCAATGAGACAGGGAAAGGATGATAGGCTACAGGAACAAAGGCTATTGTAAATCTAGTCAAGGAGAAAAGAAGAGTTTATGAAAGGTTCAAAAAACTAGTAATGATAGAGACCTGGAAGATTATAAGGCTAGCAGGAAGGAGCCTAAAGGGGCCATGAGAAGGCCTTGGTAAGCAGGATTAAGGAAAACCCCAAAGCATTCTACAAGTATGTGAAGAACAAGAGGATAAGATATGAGAGAATAGGACCAATCAAGTGTGACAGTGGTAAAGTGTGCATGGAACCAGAGGAGATAGCAATGATACTTAATGAGTACTTTGCTTCAATATTCACTGCGCTAAAGGACCTTGACAATTGTAAGGATGACTTGCAGCGGACTGAAAAGCTTGAGAATGTAGATATTAAGAAAGAGAATGTGCTGGAGCTTTTGGAAAGCATCAAGTTGGATAAGTCACCGGGACCAGATGGGATGGCTTCTGTGGGAAATCAGGAAGGAGATCGCTGAGCCTCTGGCGATGATCTTTGCATCATCAATGGGGACGAGAGAGGTTCCGGAGTATTGGAAGGTTGCAGATGTTGTTCATTTATTCAAGAAAGAGAGTAGGGATAGCCCAGGAGATTATAGGCCAGTGAGCCTTACTTCAGTGGTCAGTAAGTTGATGTAGAAGATCCTGAGAGGCAAGATTTATGAACATTTGGAGAGGTATAATATGATTAGGAATAGTTTAGCATGGCTTTGTCAAAGGCAGGTCAATTTTTTGAGGATGTGACTAAACACATTGATGAAGGAAGAGCAGTAGATGTGGTGTATATGGATTTCACCAAGGCATTTGATAAGGTACACCATGCAAGGCTTATTGAGAAAGTAAGGAGGCATGGGATCCAAGGGAATATCGCTTTGTGGATCCAGAACTGGCTTGCCCACAAAAGGTAAAGAGTAGTTGTAGACAGGTCATATTCTGCATGGAAGTCAGTGCCCAGTGGTGTTTGGCACAGCTGTGTGGGCCAAAGAGCCTGTACTGTGCTGTAGGTTTTCTATGTTTCTAGTACACATCCCATTATGGGCAGGAGCTCAGCAGGCAGCAACAATGGAAAAGAGGAAACAGCTGATGTTTCAGGCTGAGACCCTTCATCAATCCAGTTTACTCTTTTCCACAGATGCTGAGTTCCTCCAGCATTTTGTGTGTTGCTTTGGATTTCCAGCATCTGCAGATTACCACGTGTTCAAAGATTCATTTATTATCAAAGTACACAACTCTGAAATTCTTCTTCTCTGGGCAGCCATGAAACCAAGAAAGAAAGAAAGGTTGCATGATCATCAACCCCCCAAATCCCACCTCCCTGTAGAAAAAAAAATAAAATGGAACAGGCAGATGGATCCCCAAATCCTACACCCCCTCCCCCCACTGACCAGGAAAAAAAAAACACAGAATACGTAAAACTATAAGACCAATAAAAGTCCAAGCCCACCACTAAAACACAGAAAACCTGGACAACATTTTTTTTGCACGGGAGGAGGGATTTGGGGTTCAATGTGCCTGATCTATTTTGTTCAATTTTTGTGTGGCGAGGGGGATTTGAGGGTCGATGTGCCCGTTCAATCTTTGTTTCTTTTGTGTGTGGGAGAAGGGATTTAGGGTAAACATGCCTGATCCATTTTGCTTGTTTTTTTGTGGGGGAAGAGGGATTTGGGGGTTGTGAACACCGCCTCTGGATCCAGGACTCCGCTCAGAGATTGCAGGGTGCTGGGGCACCCGAATGATCTCCAAACTTCTGCATTCACCTCAATATTTCAATCTCTCTCATCACTTCAATCAGCAAAATGGAGTCAGACAGTGGCTCGTGCCCTGTCCCGTGGCCCACTGCTTTGAGGTTCGCGCACGCTGCCTCTGCCTCCTGTACTCTCTCGTGGACTGCAGAGTGATCTCCAAACAGCAAATGACAGGCTCCAACAGATCCAGAATCACATCCAAGATGGAAAAAAAACAAGCAAAAAAAACATAAAAGAAGTGAAAACCATGATTTAATAATCTATCCAGAAGATGTTGACCAAAGGAAGATTGTACACAGACTGGAAGAGCATAAGGGGAAGATCAGGTGGAGAGACCAAGACCAGGCATTGGTCCATAATGGGAAGATCAAAGTGGAGAGAGACGAGGAAAACCACATCTTTGTTTCAGTCTCTATCAAAGCCCGGTAGCAGGTAGGAAGCTGTTTCCCAAACTCAGCGTATCTGATGGCAGCATCAGGAAGCGTCTGGGACCAGAAACCTGGAGGCATATTCCTTCTTCCATACTTCTGCCACAGGCTTCAGATAGCCGTATCATCTTTGACAGAAACTTGCAGCTCAAATGGGAGGCCCTCTCAACAGCCTGACCCCATACAAAACTAAAGTTCTTTCTCGACACAGCATGCAAGGATCAGAGGAGCATAGTCAAATATGGTATGTGGCACTGCCAGGATCCCAAAAGCCCAGCAAAGTGTTGGATTTCTTGTCTTATCATAGGCGGTGCTATGTGTATAATTACATCACCTGTTCATGCTTGAACATAGACTGTGCTGAGTTGTGGAGTTGAGTCGTCCTAACACAATAAAAACATATCAGTGAACAGATTATTGAATTGAATTCAACTGACTTTATTTCTTACAAGGACAGTAGGGGTGGGAAGAGCCAGCCTTGGATAACTAAGGAAATAAAGGAAGGCATCAAACTAAAAGCTCATGTGTACAAAGTCGCCAAGAATAGTGGGAATCTGGAAGATCTGGAAAAAATTTAAAAAGCAACAAAGAACCACTAAGTGAGTAATAAAGAATGGGAAGAGAGTTTATGAAAATAAACTAGCACAAAATATAAAAACAGGTAGTAAAAGTTTTTTTTGTAATTATATAAACTGGAAAAAGGTGGCTAAAGTGAACATAGGTCATTTGGAGGACGAGAAGGGGAATTGATATTGAGTAATGAGGAAATGGCTGAGGCTTTGAATGACTATTTTGTGTCGGTCCTCACAGTGGAGGACACATCTAACAAACAGAGATGTTATGGATGTGATGGGAGGTGAGAACCTCGATACAATAGCTATCACTAAAGAGCTAGTGCTGAGCAAACTTGTGGGCATAAACATAGATAGGTCCCCTAGTCTTGATGCAGTGCATCCCAGGGTATTGAAAGAAATGGTAGAGGTTACAGCGGAGAATCTGGTGATACATTACCAAAATTCTCTGGACTCTGAGCAGCTCCTGGTAGAATGGAAGAAGGCAAATGTTATGCCACTGTTCAAAAATGGTGCAGGTGCAGCAGGCTAGCAAGAAGGCAAATGGAATAGTGGCCTTCATTGCTAGAAGGATTGAAATTAAGAGCAGGGAGGTTATGTTGCAACTGAATAAGGTACTGCTGTGGCGGCATCTGGAGTACTGCGCGCAGTTTTTGTCTCTTTACTTGAGGAAGGATATACTGGCTTTGGAGATGGTGTAGAGGAGGTTCACCAGAAGGGTTTAGACTATGAGGAGAGATTGAGTCGCCTGGGACTGTGCTCACTGGAATTCAGAAGGATGAGAGGAGATCTTTCAGAAACATATAAAATTATGAAGGACATAGATAAAATAGAGGCAAGAAAGTTGTTTCCATTGGTAGGTGAGACTAAAACTAGGGAACATAGCCTCAAGACTTGGGGGAGTGAACTTAGGAAGGAGATGAGGAGGAACAGCTTTTCCCAAAGAGTGGTGTATCTGTGGAATTCTCTGCCCAATGAAACAGTGGCGACTACCTCAGTAAATATATTTAAGACAAGGCTGGATAGATTTTTGCATTGTTGGGGAACTAAGGGTTATGGGGAAAAGGCAGGTGGGTGGAGATGAGTTCATGATCAGATCAGCCACGATTTTATTGAATGGCAGAAGAGGCTCAACGGGCCAGATGGCCTACTCCTCCTCCTATTTCTTATGTTCTTGTGATCTTACGAGGAGACCGAGGTGAGCAAGGCTCCTCTACCCCGTCATGTTAACCGATTTTTACTGCAGCACCATTGAGAATATCCTGACCAGTTGCAGCACCGTCTGGTATGGGATTTCCAAATCCCTGCAAAGTATTGCAAAGACTGCTGAGAGGAACTTTGGGGTCTCCCTTCTACCCATCTGAGATATTTCTCAGGAGCACTGCATTCGCAAAGCTCAGAGCCCCTCTCAGCCACCTCAGAACAAGCTGGAGGAACACAGCAGGTCGGGCAGCATCCGTGGAAATGAGCAGTCAACGTTTCCAGCCGAGACCCTTCATCAGGACTGAAGGAGGAGGGGGCAGGGGATGGGGGGAGGGTGGGGATGAGAAGGCTGGTTGGTGTCAGGTTAAAAACCAATCAGAGGAAAGATCAAAGGGTGACGGAGGGGAAACAGGGAGGGGATAGGCAGGGAAGGTGAAGAAGAAATGTAAGTTGAAAGCACTATGTAGTAGAAGAAGGCAGAGCCATGAGAGAGGTGATAAGCAACAGGAGGAGGAGGCAGAGTGAAAGTGGGATGGAGGAAGGGGCTGGAGACTACCCAGACGGTATATGAGGTGTTGCCCCTCCAACCTGAGTTTGGCCTCATCATGGCAGTAGAGGAGGCCATGTATGGACATATCTGAATGGGAATGTGAAGCAGAGTTGAAGTGGGTGGCAACTGGGAGATCCTCAATGAACATCAATGATGCTCTCACCCGCATCTCCTTCATTTTCTGCACTTTGGCCCTCACCCCATCCTCCCATCACCACAACAGGGACCAAGTTCCACTTGTCCTCACTTACCACCCCACCAGCCTCTGGATCCAGCATATTAACCTCCGCAACTTCCGCCACCTACAACAGGACCCCACCACTAAGGGCATCTTTCCCTCTCTACACCTCTCTGCTTTTCGCAGGGATCGTTCCCTCTGCGACTCCCTGGTCCACGCATCCCTCCCCACAGATCTCCCACTAGGCACTTACCCCTGCAAGCATAATTGCTACACCTGTCCCTACATCTCCTCTCTTACCACAATTCAGGGCCCCAAACACTCCTTCCAGATGAGGCAACACTTCACTTGTGCGTCTGTTGGGGTCATCTATTGCATCCAGTGCTCCCGGTGTGGCCTCCTCTACATCAGCGAGACCCGACACAGATTGGGGGACCGCTTCGTCAAGCACAACAGACACGATTTCCTTGTTGCCACACACTTAACTCTGCTTCACATTCCCTCTCCCTTCCCCCATCCCAGTTTCACTCTGTCTCCTCCTCCTGTTGCTTATCACCTCTCTCATGACTCTGCCTTCTTCTACTACACAGTGCTTTCACCTTACATTCCTTCTTCACCTTCCCTGCCTATACCATCCCTGCTTCCCCTCCCCCACTCCTTGATCTTTCCTCTGATTGGTTTTTAACCTGACACCCACCAGCCTTCTCTTTCCCACTCTCCCCCCATCTTCTTTATAGGGCCCCTGCCCCCTCCTCCTTCAGTCCTGAGAAGGGGCTCAGCCCGAAATGTTGCCTGCTCGTTTCCATGGATGCTGCCCAACCTGCTGAGTTCCTCCAGCTTGTTTGTACGTGTTGCTTTGATCACAGCATCTGCAGTGTACTTTGTGTTCAGAATAACTTTGACCCCCTACCATCAGGCAGGAGGAACTGTAGCATTGGGACAAAGACGGTTAGGATGGGAAACAGCTTCATTCCCACAGGCAGTGAGATGACTGAACTCCCTGCCACCAACCAGGTCTCATCAGTTATGAAGCACCAGAAGGATTATACTATTTACTTTTTTTTCCAATATAGTTTTACTGAAGGAATGACACAATACGGAATACATAATGGATTACATTTTCCTCCATTTTGCTTTTGTATCTTACCCCTAAAGAAACCTCCCCTCATTTGCCCTCCCTGAACATACCATAGCAGCTTTTGCCCAATATTCCTCAGCCAGAACCATACCAAGGTAATTCTCCCACCTCGTCTTAGTTTTGTTTAGATCCCAAAGACATCATCTGAGAGTATAGTACAGAGACCAGCCCTTTATTATTAAAGCTAACAGTGAGTTTTTCCCACAACATAACAGGTGGTAGATCAGGAAAGGAGGAAAATTTTTCCTTGACAAACTGGCAAAGCTGCAGGCATTTAAAAAAAATGATTATGCGGAAGGCCATATTTACTGCACAGGTTATCAAAACTATCAAATATATTATCAGTGTACAAATCCTTAATGCGCATAAGACCTTTCAAACCTCATTGTCTAAAAACTGAATCGAGTGTGGAGGGAAGAACTAGATGGTTTCTATGAATGGGACCCAAAACTGAAGCTGATGTGATCTTATAGTGGCAGCGAAATGATTAAAAATTTTGGGGGTGGAGAGCACAACTAGGCTAGATGTTAATTGAGAGGATTTCAATGGCAAGGAAGAATACACTAAAGCTGGGAGAGATGAAGAGTGGCAAGACTGTGTCTCAGGCAGGCACCAGTTTATATCTGGCTGGTGAAGCCAAAATAATATCTTTTGAATGTTCGATGCCCAGTAATAATGAATAAAGCTAGGAAGGCCCATTCCACCTACGTCACGATCTTTTGGAGACTGTGCTTATTAATCCTTGGGACCTTATTTTCCCAAATAAAGGAGGTTATAGCTTTGTCAACTTATTTGAAGAATAACTTGGGTAACAAAACTGGCAAGCACTGAAACGAATAAAGAAATCTGGGAAGTATAGTCATTTTCACTGATTGAATTTTCCCAGTTATAGTGAGGGGTAAGCTGCGCCATCTCTCAAAATCAGCCTTCATTTGGCTAACCTGAGGCCTGTAGTTAGCTTAAAACAGATGTAAAAGAGCGAGTAATGTTTATTCCTAGTGTACAAAACCATCTTGAAATAAAGGAAAAGGCAAAGATTCCTGTCAGATCTGTAGGGCCAAGTTATTAATGGGAAAGCATTTCCTTTTTTGAAGGTTCAGTTTATAGCCAGAGAAGGCTCCAAATTGACCTAATAATGGCACAATAGCAGGACTCTTACTTACAGGGTTGCTAACATAAAGTAAGAGGTTGTAAGCATATAGGGATACACGGTGCTCCATGTCCCCTCTCCTAATGCCTTGAAATAATGTAGTTGACTTAAGTGCAATAGAAAGTGACTCAATTACAATTGCCAAAAGAAGAGAGGACAATGGACAGCCTTGGCGAGTGCCACGTGTTAATGGGAAATAGACAGATCGAAAATAATTTGTCTGTAACCCAGGCTACAAATATTCTGCCAAATCCAAATCCAAATTTCTCCAAAACACTAAACAAAGATACCCACTCCACTCTATCAAACGCCTTCTCCGTGTCCAAGGAGATAACAACCTCCAGATTCGGAGAATCACTGGGTGAATAAACCACATCAGCCACTCGAAAGATATTAAGAATGGTGGTTTTTAACAAAACCTGTTTGATCATCTGAGATTATCTTGGGAAGGGAGCATTCTAAACAGCACACAAGCATTTTCACACCCTCATTCAAAGGTGAGATGGGGCGATATGATCCACATTGAGTCAGGTCCTTGTCCTTTTTAGGAAGAAGTGAAACAGATGCCTGTGAAAGAGTGGGGGGTAAGGAACCATTCTCCAAAGATTCCTGAAACACTTCTAGAAGAACTGGTATGAGCTTATCCATAAATTTCTTATAAAATTCTATCTGATAACCATCAGGACCTGGGGACTTACCACTCTGCATAGCCATAATGGCATTATTAACCTCTTTCTGCCCGATCTAAATTCTGGTTCAAGAGTCGATATTTCCAAATTATCTAAAAATGTTCTATATTTGTTATATCTAAGGGAAACTCTGAAGTATACAGAGAGGAATAAAAAGTTGCTAAGATGTTATTACCGTAAATTCCGGACTATAAGCTGCTACTTTTTTCCCCATGCTTTGAACACTGCAGCAACACTGTGGCCTATACTACGGTGTGGCTAATGCATGTTTTTTTTTCATGCCGCCAAAAACATTTTGCCTCGTAACAGTAGACCAATAAAATTGATGAGTAGTTCACAGAGGTCCAATGAAATTGTACGATAAATCAAGCGCACTTTCACAATTAAATTATTGTAAATCAGTCATTTGTACTCACCCTCATCAACATGGAAAACACTCGAAGAAAAGCATATGATGCAGCTTTTAAGTTAAAGGCGATCAATCTGGCAGTTGAAGAAGGAAATCAAGCTGCTGCACATAATCTTGGCATAAATGAATCGATGGTGAGACGGTGGAGACGCCAGCATGAAGAACTGAGTCAATGCAAAAAGACGACAAAAGCTTTCAGAGGTAATCATAGCAGATGGCCCGAACTTGAAAACTTTCTTGAAGACTGGGTTAACACACAGAGAGCAGGCGGCCGCGGTGTTTCCACCGTGCAGATCAGACTGAAGGTTAAAGCAAAATGAAAATCGAAGATTTTAGAGGTGGGCCATCGTGGTGTTTTAGATTTATGAGACGAAAAGGCCTGTCCGTCAGGGTACGCACGACTCTGTGTCAGCGGCTCCCTCCTGACCACGAGGAAAAACTTGCTAACTTCCGCACATTCACTCAAACAAAGATAGCGGAGAATTCCATCGGGCCAGATGATATCATAAATATGGATGAAGTACCTTTGACGTTTGACCTGCCTCTCACTCGGACTGTTAATAAAAAAGGTGACTCGTCCATCACACTGAAAACAAGTGGCCATGAGAGAACGCATTTTACTTGTGTTCTGAGCTGCACAGCATCCGGACTAAAGCTTCCACCGATGGTGATTTTTTAAGCGGCTGACAATGAAAGTTCAGTGAAAGCTGCCATCAAGAGTACAAACTCAATTCCAGCTGTGATTCCTGGGGGCACCACGAAGTATTTGCAGCCACTGGACATCAGCGTGAACCGGGCATTTAAAGTGGCGCTGCGCGTTGAGTGGGAGGCTTGGATGACGAGCGGCGAGAAATCCTTTACCAAAACAGGACGCATGAGAAGAACATCTTTAACTCAAGTCTGCCAGTGGATCCTAAATGCGTGGAGCCGTGTCACAACATCCACCATCACCAGCGGGTTTCGAAATGCTGGACTGCTGCGTGATGAAGAGGACCGCGTGTGCTCAAGTGAGAGCGACAACGAAGAGACTGAAGTGAATGACGAGATCCTGAGGTTTTATTCAATTCGGACACTGAAGGACTTTGATGGTTTTAGTGCGCAGGAGGAAGATGAAGAAGGCGATCAATAACTTTTCCTGGTAGGCTGCAGTATATATATTTTTTTTACCAGTCGTTAGGAGATATTGGAATGTTCGTGCACTGTTCAGTAAAAAAAGTATACGCAACGTAATTTGTGTGTTACCGATACTTATGTATATTTAAAAGTAGCTGTGTTACAGGCACTGTTCGAAAAAAAGCATTTGCAATATGTATTTGTTTATGTTACCATACAGATTTAATTAAAAGTTAAAAAATCCTCACGTGTAATATCTTGCTGTGTAAATATCTCATATTACAACGTGGGACACCTGCGGCTTAAAATCCGGTGCGGCTTGTACAAGTACAAAATTGATTTTCTTTCTAAAATTAGAGTGTGCCGCTTTTAATCAGGTGCGCTCTGTAGTCCGGAATCTACGGTAATCTCTTTTGGATTTTTGCTTGTCAAGTTTTGGTGAGTGTCTCTTATCTGGGGAAATAGTTGTGATGCAGCTAGATGCTTCAACTGATGAGCCATAAGCCGGCTTGCCTTTTCACCATATTCATAATAGAGGCTACGTGTCTTAAGAATTAATTGTTCTGATAGGTTTGTAGATAGAAGATTAAACATCGCTTGCAAATCAGCCCGGCTTTTATATAATTCCGCAGTGGGTGCCTCAGAATATTGCCAATCCAGGTCCAAAGTAGATTGCAATAACACTTGCATTTCTTTCCTATGTTCTTTATTGGCATGTGAAGTACAAGATATTTTTTGACTCCTCAAGTAAGCTTTTAAAGTTTCCTAAAGTAAAGAGTACAATACTGACTCAGTTTTATTAGTCTCGAAGAATGTGTCAATGTTAGCCGATATATAACTACAAAATTTCTCATTGAAAGCAAAAGGGGGCTAAGTCTTCAGAGGCCATTCTCTAATGTTTAAAGGGAAACACAGGTCCAGTTTCACAGGTGAGTGATCAGATATAACTATAGCAGTTTACTCAATTTGTCTAATCATTAGTATCAAGGAGCTATCTATAAAGAAATAGTCTAACATGGAATAGGAATGGTGAACATGAGAAAAGAAAGAGTATTGCCTAAGTGATGGATTCAAAAATCTCCAAGGATCCATATAACTATTTTGTTGCATAAAAATCGAGAAGGCCTTTGCCCTACCAGAACACGTTCCCCTAGAGCTAGACCTATCAAGCACTGGGTCAATAGCACAGTTCAAATCTTCTGAAAAGATTAGCTGGTGTGTATTCAGGTTAGGTATTAATAACCATATAACCATATACCAATTACAGCACGGAAACAGGCCATCTCGGCCCTTCTAGTCCATGCCGAACGCTTACTCTCACCTAGTCCCACTGGTCCGCACTCAGCACATAACCCTCCATTCCTTTCCTGTCCATGTACCTATCGCGTACCTATTAATGACAAAACCTTATTTGCAAAGTGGACGTCGTCCCAACTAGGGGCATAAACATTTACCAAACTGACAGGTATCTGAAAGAGAGATTCAGAGACTATAATAAAGTGACTATTAGGGTCACTGATTACATCAGATGGTGTAAACTGCTTTCTTTTGGTGATTAATATTGCCACCCCCCTGGATATACCATTAAAGCCAGAATGAAAAACCGGACTAATCCATGCTTTACGGATTAAAGCATGGATTATGGTCTTCCACTCTTAAATGTGTCTCTTGTAGAAATAGTATATCTGCTTTTAATTGTTTCAAATGAGAGAAAACATTAGTTCTTTTAACAGGACCATTGAGCCCCTTTACATCCAAGAAATAAACCTCACAGGGTGGCCTCCGTCAGCAGCACTCATGTTAACCACATCAGGAGACACACAGGGCCCACAATCCAAAACAGTGGGAGCTGCACACAATAACGCAAAATGAAAAGAAAGTCTGGCCAATCCGTAACACACAAGAGAATAAACTACCATTGTAATCCCCCAAAACACAAACAAAAAAAATTAACCCTGGAAACCTACTTTGTAGATCTATCTCCCCAGCTGAGGATGATCACAGGCATTACCAAACAAAAAACTTCCCAAGTGTTCCCCATACAATCAAAACTTTCAATCTAATCTAGGGTGGCTCCCCTCCTTAAAATTTATACCGTCACTTATTCTACCTTTAATATATATATAGGCTAAAGAAACACAGGTCAAGCAAAGCATTAAAAACAACAAAAACCTAGGAAACTAAACACCAGAGATGCAAATCCCAAATATTTACATTTTGCTGGTTGGAAGTTTTTGTTAATCAGATTCCGCAGCATAGCAGTTCAACCCGATCACATTCCACAAATTAAACTGGAAAAAATGAATGAAGAAGTGAATCGCGAAAATTAAGAGTTTGCCTTGGTAGGTGGCCCCTTCAATGCTGCATGAATAACCTAACAAAAAGTCATTGCTCTTCTCGTTCTTCTCCCCAGCACAAATGGTAAAACCCTTTGGCTGCCTCTGGTGTATCGAAATAATGCTTTTTATCTTCATGGATGACCTGGAGCCGGGCAGGATACAACAGGCCGAACCTGACCACTGTCCCGTAAAGCAGGGATTTCACCTCCTTGAAAGCTGCTCGTTTTTTCCCCAGCTACGCACTAAAATCTTCATGAAAAAACACGCGATGTCCATGGAAATACAGCTCCTGCTTCCATCTACTGATGATGTGTTGCTTATCTTGAAAGAAGTGAAAGAGAACCAGGAACGTTCTTGGTCTCGTTTACTTGGCTTCAGAGACACTGGATGGTTTAGGCCCATCTCAGTGAGCACGCGCAAGTACGAGAGGCCTTGGGAAGAAATTTGTCCCCAGCACTTAGTCAAAAAACTCGGTCATAAACTTAACAAGGTCCGAACCTTCCAAATTTTCAGGAATACCGACCACTCTCAAATTGGATCTGCGACTGATTTTCGTGGTTATCTAGCTTTTCTTTCAGAAGTGCATTGTCGCTTTGCAGCATTGCAGTGGTGGCTTCGGTGCTCGCTAGTCGGTCACTGTAATCAATCAGACCATCTTCAACCTCACGAATGCGTTCATCGTGCGACTCGTAATAAGACATAATTTGTTCCATGGTTGCCATTCACTGGTGACAAAGCATCTTCAATTTCTCTTTTTAGGGCAGAATGCACTGCTTGCTTCATGTCAATAAGAAGTACTAAACGAAGCTTCTCCAAGTCATCGGGCAGTGCAGGTCCAGCGTGCAAAGGCGCCATTACTGTAACACCAGATTTCTTGCTCGAGGCTTCGCTATCTTTTTCCCCAGTTTTACTTCGAAGGTAAATTTTATTTGCCAAGACAGTGTCCAGCAATGTCCCAGGTTGTTCATAGCGTTAAATATTCAGTTATCTCGAGCATATGGCAAAGATAAACAGGTAGATTTTCAATAAAAATAGGGAGCCACAATCACATGCACCTACCTACTCACTCCATGCTCAACCCGGAAGTCCTTATTTATTTTTTAACATGTATTGTAAATGCTCCATATGCTAAATGTCAATCTTCTGGGATATATTTTATTATTTGTTCATCTATTTGTTAAAGTACTATTTTGTGTGTTGTGTGTGAGTTATATATACAGTACTCTGTTGTGCGTCTTGCTGTGAAGTAACATTTTGTTTGGCTGTACATACCTATGGTTGAATGACACAGATGAATGACAATAAACTTGAACTTCATTATCGACCAGCAAGCGTCACTTTGCCTCGAGGCACAATTAGTTCTAAGGTACAAGCCTTAACTGCTATATCTGGGATGTTGCCTGGACTTCTAGTCATTGCTGTGCTGTGTTGTGTAGTGTCCTCAGCACTTTCTTGATATCATTTGTAGTGAAATGAAGTGTGATAATGGGGAACTCTACTCAGCACCTATGACTGAGTTGTGGTTACTACCTGCTTCAGCCTTTCCTTTAGCACTTACTGAGCTCTGTCATCAGTGAGGGTGAAGTCACTCTTGTTCAGCTGTTTAAATGTACAGGTACTATAGATGTGACCTGACTGTAGAGTTTCAATCTGATCCCAGGGTCATGAGATGGCTAAGTTTTGCACAACTGTGATTGTTGTTTAACATACACATAGTGCTGAATTGCAGCTTCATGACTGGCACCTTATGGTTTTTCAACTTGCTTAGTTCTGCTCACAATTCACACTTCCACATCACTCAATGGAGCAGGGTTGGTAAAGTGAAGGATATCCTGGGCCCTGAGACTTCAGACAGTGGTATTGTATGTTTGTGCAGGTGCTGGGTAGTCCACAACACTTCATGGATGCATACACTTAGCTGTGTGATCTGTTCTAAGCCTGTCACATTCTGCTCGACTGTAAAGCTGTACCACTTGGTATGTGGGTTGGATTTTGTCTCCACAAAGACACATTAACAAAATTCTGGCAGGATTAACCCAGACCCCCATAGATAAATTGGTGCTGATGCAATCAATGTTCAGCTGGCAGAGGGATGCTGAATAATTGGGTGATGTAATGAGCAGCTTCACAGACTGAAATAACGTTCCCCCTTTTAAGTTTTATCCAGTTATAATAATAAAAATTCTAACAGCAAACTAGCAGCTTGTTACCTTAAATGTCTTTTTGACAGCTGGAAAATTTTACAAATGATACAACAAATGATCAATACTTTGTTTTAATCAGCAAAAGGATGTTACTTTTTACACTATCCTTTAGCATTCCTTCCCACTTGATGACAAGATGCCTGCTGAACACATTATTTTCATCATGCTCTAGTACTTAAACTTTGAAATCAGATTGCCAGGCTAAACCAGTGACCCTGTTCCTTCCCAGGGTCTCACTCAATTAGAAACCTCCTATCAGCCAGCAGTACAAACTTCAACAAAATCATTGGTGCCAGCAGATGACGAGAAGGCCAAGTTACAGGAGTAACTACTAAGTAGTGAGATAGATACTCTCCTTCCCTGGCATCAGTGTCGTTAGCCAGTAGTTACTGCTGGAATTTACCTTTTTCTCAAGTCAGATTGTAACCAGTTCAATGAACTCTGCTTGCAAGCCCTTGTATCCCAAACAGAGCTGCACTGCTGGGAGTGTTAAATCAAGCATCCTTTACACTGCAGGACAATCCTATAGGCAAATTTCAAGGTAAGTATTTCTGCTTTTCCTGTCCAGCAACAAGGCTGACAAATCTTTCTGTAACTCACTTTCCCTGAGAATTAATTTTTGTGAGTAGAACAATGTAACGACAAACAGGGGTTATGTTCAAACCCCTGACTGATAATGAAGGGTTAAATAGACAATGTTTCATCTTTGCAACAACAAAAGTAACAGAGTCAAGTTCCAAAGTACTAATTATGTTACCATGGAATCTGAACAGCACAACATAGCACTTATGCTCTTGCTTTATAAATCGAGAGAAAAGGTAAGTCCTGATGTCTTTATTCTTGCAAACACATATATTATAGATTATTTTCACTGCTGTATAAATAATTTTATTTCTTGATTATTTTTTAATCTGATAATTAATCATATGTTATGATCACCCTCCTAGAGTTATAGTATTAGGAATCACATCATGGTTTAAAACGTCAGCATGCCTGGAACATGGGCATCTCTGCAGCATCGTGGTTAATGCAATGCCATTACATCTTGGGGCATTCTGGAGTTTGGAGTTCAATTCCAGCACCGTGTGTAAGGAATTTTTACATTCCTTCCATGAACCGCATGGGTCTCCTTCGGGTATTCTGGTTTCCTTCCACAATCCAAAAATGTACTGGGGAGGAGGTTAGTTGGTCATTGTAAATTATTCTGTGATTAACCATAAGACATAGGAGGAGAATTAGGCCAATCAGGCCATGGAGTTTGCTCTTCCATTTCCTCATGGCTGATTTATAATCTCTTTCAACACCATTTTCCAGCCTTTTCCCTGTAACCTTTGATGCCCTAACTAATCAAGAGCCGATCAACCTCCACTTTAAATATATTGACTTGGCCTCCACTGTTGTCCGTGGCAATGAATTCCACAGTTTCACCAGATGTGCCTAAAGAAATTCATCCTCATCTGTGCTGCAAATGGACATCACTCTGTTCTAAGGTTGTGTTCTTTGGCGCTTGAGTCATCCACTAGGAAACATCCTTTCTACATCCACCCATCTAGGCCTTTCAATTTGTGACAGGTTTCAATGAGATGCCCCCTCACTTTTCTAAACTCCAGCAAGTACAAGCTCAGAACATCAAACACTCTTCAGATGTTAATTCTTTCATTCTCAGATTCATTCTTGTGAACCTGCTCTGGACCCTCTCCAATACCTGCATGTCTTATCTCGGATAAGAAGCCCAAAACTGCTCACAATATTCCAAGTGTGGCCTGACCAATGCAATATAAAGCCTGAGCATCACATCCTTGGTCTCAGAAACATAGAAAACCTACAGCACAATACAGGCCCTTCAGCCCACAAAGTAGTGCTGAACATGCCCCTGCCTTAGAAATTACTAGGCTTACCCATAGCTCTCTATTTTTCTAAGCTCCAAAAGTCTCTTAAAAAACCCCATCTATCCACCTCCACCACTGTTGCCGGCAGCCCATTCTACACACTCACCACTCTGAGTAAAAAGCTTACCCCTGACGTCTCCTCTGTACCTACTCCCCAGCACCTTAAACCTGTTTTCCTCTTGTGGCAACCATTTCAACCCTGGGAATAATCCTCTGACTATCCACACGATCAATGTCTCTCATCTTCTTGAAATGAATGCTAACATTACATTTGCCTTCCTCACCACCGACTCAACCTGCACGTTAACTTACAGGGAATCCTGGACAAGGACTCCCAGATCCCTTTGCATTGCTGACTTTTGAATTTTCTCCCCATTTAGATATTAGTCTATGCCTTAATTCTTTCCACCAAAGCACATGACCATACATTTCTCTGCATTATATATCATCTGGCATGTCCTTATCCATTCTCCTAATTTGTCCAAGTCCTTCTGCAGCCTCCCTGCATCCTCAACATTTCCTGCCCCTCCACCTATCTTTGTATCATCTGCAAACTTGGCTACTAAGCTATTGAAACCATCATCCAAACCATTGACATATAACATGAAAAAAAGCACTCCCACTGGTCACCAGCTGCAACCAGAATAGGCCCCCTTAACTCCCACTCATTGTCTCCTGCCAGTCAGCCAATCATCTATCTATGCTAGTATCTTTTCTGTAATATCATGGGCTCTTACCTTGTCAAGTAGCCTCATATGCAGCACCCTATCAAAGGCCTTCTGAAAATGCAAGAAAATAACATGCACTGACTCTCTGTTGTCTCTCATAACTGTTATTTCCTTAAAGAATTCCAACAGATTTGTCAGGCAAAATGTCCCCTTAACAAAACTATGTTGACTTTGGCCTAATTTATCATGTGCCTCCAAGTTCTCTGAAACCTCATCCTTCAGAATGGCTTCCAACTTCTTCCAAAGCACTGACATAAGGCTAACTGGCCTATAAATCCTTTCCTTTGACCTTATTTCCCTTTTAAAGAGTGGAGTGACATTTACAGCTTTCCAGTCCTCCAGACCCAGGCCAGAATCAATGATCGTTGAAAGATGTTTATTAATGGGCTCACAGTCTCTTCAGCTATCTCCTTCAGAACTACGTGCTCAGTTCACTTGGTGGGTTGGCAATGCAGAATGAAGCACCTGTTCCAAGCTGTACCACCAAATAGAAAAAAACTTAGAAAATGGTTCCTGTCTAAAGGAGGGCTCCCGGTGCTCACCGTGTTTAATTTACTTTTATATGTCAAAGTACCTTCGATATATCATCAGATCTCATTATTCTAATAGCTCTCTGCCCTTCCTTATTCATCGGTTCACTTGTGAAGATGGATGACTCAATACCAGACATTAGCTGCCTTACTCTCACACTATGTAACATCAAGGTTGAAAGGAAAAACACTACTCTGCTGGAAATGCAGATGGTGTTGCTTCACCTGAGGTAGATGGAAGACAAGCAGTGCAGGGAGAGTGTGTCCACACGCTCCCAGTCCCAGTACAGGGGGACAGTGTCCACACAGTCCCAGTACAGGGGGAGAGTTTGTCCACTCTGACCCAGTTACAGTATAGGGGGAGAGTGTGTCCACTCTGACCCAGTTACAGTACAGGAGGAGAGTGTCCACTCTGTCCCAGTCCCAGTACAGGGGGAGAGTGTCCACACAGTCCCAGTACAGGGGGAGAGTGTCCACTCTGACCCAGTTACGGTACAGGGGGAGAGTGTCCACTCTGACCCAGTTACAGTACAGGGGGAGAGTGTGTCCACTCTGTCCCAGTTACAGTACAGGGGGAGAGTGTCCACTCTGACCCAGTCCCAGTACAGGGGGAGAGTGTCCACTCTGACCCAGTCCCTGTACAGGGGGAGAGTGTCCACATAGTCCCAGTTCCAGAACAGGGGGAGAGTGTCCACTCTGACCCAGTCCCTGTACAGGGGGAGAGTGTCCACTCTGCCCCAGTCCCAGTACAGGGGGAGAGTGTCCACTCTGACCCAGTCCCTGTACAGGGGGAGAGTGTCCACATAGTCCCAGTTCCAGAACAGGGGGAGAGTGTCCACTCTGTCTCAGTCCCAATACAGGGGGAGAGTGTCCTCTCTGACCTAGTCCCAGTACAGGGGGAGAGTGTGTCCACTCTGACCCAGTCGCAGTACAGGGGGAGAGTGTCCACACAGTCCCAGTTACAGTACAGGGGGAGAGTGTCCACACAGTCCCAGTTACAGTACAGGGGGATAGTGTGTCCACTCTGACCCAGTTACAGTACAGGGGGAGAGTGTGTCCACTCTGACCCAGTTACAGTACAGGGGGAGAGTGTCCACTCTGTCTTAGTCCCAGTACAGGGGGAGAATGTCCACACAGTCCCAGTACAGGGGGAGAGTGTGTCCACTCTGACCCAGTCCCAGTTACAGGGGGAGAGTGTCCACACAGTCCCAGTTACAGTACAGGGGGATAGTGTGTCCACTCTGACCCAGTTACAGTACAGGGGGAGAGTGTCCACTCTGACCCAGTTACAGTACAGGATGAGAGTGTGTCCACTCTGACTCAGTTACAGTACAGGGTGAGAGTGTCCACTCTGTCCCAGTTACAGTACAGGGGGAGAGTGTGTCCACTCTGATCCAGTTACAGTACAGGATGAGAGTGTGTCCACTCTGACCCAGTCGCAGTACAGGGGGAGAGTGTGTCCACTCTGTCCCAGTCCCAGTACAGGGGGAGAGTGTCCACTCTGCCCCAGTCCCAGTACAGGGGGAGAGTGTCCAATCTGACCCAGTCCCTGTACAGGGGGAGAGTGTCCACATAGTCCCAGTTCCAGTACAGGGGGAGAGTGTCCACTCTGTCTCAGTCCCAGTACAGGGGGAGAGTGTCCAATCTGACCCAGTCCCTGTACAGGGGGAGAGTGTCCACATAGTCCCAGTTCCAGTACAGGGGGAGAGTGTTCACTCTGTCTCAGTCCCAGTACAGGGGGAGAGTGTGTCCACTCTGACCCAGTCCCTGTACAGGGGGAGAGTGTCCACACAGTCCCAGTTACAGTACAGGGGGAGAGTGTCCACACAGTCCCAGTTACAGTACAGGGGGATAGTGTGTCCACTCTGACCCAGTTACAGTACAGGGGGAGAGTGTGTCCACTCTGACCCAGTTATAGTACAGGGGGAGAGTGTGTCCACTCTGACCCAGTTACAGTACAGGGGGAGAGTGTGTCCACTCTGATCCAGATGCAGTACATGGGGAGAGTGTCTGACCCAGTTACAGTACCGGGGGAGAGTGTCCACTCTGTCCCAGTCCCAGTACAGGGGGAGAGTGTGTCCACTCTGACCCAGTTACAGTACAGGGGGAGAGTGTGTCCACTCTGACCCAGTTACAGTACAGGGGGAGAGTGTCCCCTCTGACCCAGTTACAGTACAGGGGGAGAGTGTAACCACTCTGTCCCAGTCCCGGTACAGGGGGAGAGTGTCCACTCTGTCCCAATTACAGTACAGGGGGAGAGTGTAATCACTCTGACCCAGTTACAGTACAGGGGGAGAGTGTGTCCACTCTGACCCAGTCCCTGTACAGGGGGAGAGTGTCCACACAGTCCCAGTTACAGTACAGGGGGATAGTGTGTCCACTCTGACCCAGTTACAGTACAGGGGGAGAGTGTGTCCACTCTGACTCAGTTACAGTACAGGGGGAGAGTGTGTCCACTCTGACCCAGTCCCAGTACAGGGGGAGAGTGTGTCCACTCTGACTCAGTTACAGTACAGGGGGAGAGTGTGTCCACTCTGACCCAGTTACAGTACAGGGGGAGAGTGTCCCCTCTGACCCAGTTACAGTACAGGGGGAGAGTGTGTCCACTCTGACCCAGTTACAGAAGAGGGGGTGAGTGTGTCCACTCTGACCCTGTCCCAGTACAGGGGGAGAGTGTGTCCACTCTGACCCAGTTACAGCACAGGGGGAGAGTGTCCACTCTGTCCCAATTACAATACAGGGGGAGAGTGTAACCACTCTGACCCAGTTACAGTACAGGGGGAGAGTGTGTCCACTCTGTCCCAGTCCCAGTACAAGGGGAGAGTGTAACCACTCTGACCCAGTTACAGTACAGGGGGAGAGTGTCCACACAGTCCCAGTTACAGTACAGGGGGAGAGTGTCCACACAGTCCCAGTTACAGTACAGGGGGATAGTGTGTCCACTCTGATCCAGTTACGGTACAGGGGGAGAGTGTCCACTCTGACCCAGTTACAGTACATGGGGAGAGTGTCCACTCTGACCCAGTTACAGTACATGGGGAGAGTGTCCACTCTGACCCAGTTACAGTACATGGGGAGAGTGTCCACTCTGACCCAGTTACAGTACAGGGGGAGTGTGTCCACTCTGATCCAGTTACAGTACAGGGTGAGAGTGTCCACTCTGTCCCAGTTACAGTACAGGGGGAGAGTGTATCCACTCTGTCCCAGTCCCAGTACAGGGGGAGAGTGTCCACACAGTCCCACTCCCAGTACAGGGGGAGTGTGTCCACTCTGATCCTGTCCCAGTACAGGGGGTGAGAGTCCACTCTGTCCCTGTCCCAGTACAGCTGGAGAGTGTCCACTCGGACCCTGTCCCAGTACAGGGGGAGAGTGTCCACTCTGACCCAGTCCCAGTACAGGGGGAGAGTGTCCACTCTGTCCCAGTCCCAGTACAGGGGGAGAGTGTCCACTCTGACCCAGTCCCAGTATGAGGGGAGTGTGTCCACTCTGACCCAGTCCCAGTACGGGAGGAGCGTGTCCACTCTGACCCAGTCCCAGTACAGGGGAGAGTGTCCACTCTGACCCAGTCCCAGTACAGGGGGAGAGTGTCCACTCTGACCCAGTTACAGTACAGGGGGATAGTGTCCACTCTGACCCAGTCCCAGTACAGGGGAGAGTGTCCACTCTGAGCCAGTCCCAGTACAGGGGAGAGTGTCCACTCTGACCCAGTCCCAGTACAGGGGGAGAGTGTCCACTCTGACCCAGTCTCAGTACAGGGGGAGAGTGTCCACTCTGACCCAGTCTCAGTACAGGGGAGAGTATCCACTCTGACCCAGTCCCAGTACAGGGGGAGAGTGTCCACTCTGACCCAGTCCCAGTACAGGGGAGAGTGTCCACTCTGACCCAGTCCCAGTACAGGGGGAGAGTGTCCACTCTGACCCAGTCTCAGTACAGGGGAGAGTATCCACTCTGACCCAGTCCCAGTACAGGGGGAGAGTGTCCACTCTGTCCCAGTCTCAGTACAGGGGAGAGTGTCCACTCTGACCCAGTCCCAGTACAGGGGGAGAGTGTCCACTCTGACCCAGTCCCAGTACAGGGGAGAGTGTCCACTCTGACCCAGTCCCAGTACAGGGGGAGAGTGTCCACTCTGTCCCAGTCCCAGTACGGGAGGAGCGTGTCCACTCTGACCCTGTCCCAGTACAGGGGGAGAGTGTCCACTCTGACCCAGTCCCAGTACAGGGGAGAGTGTCCACTCTGACCCAGTCCCAGTACAGGGGGAGAGTGTCCACTCTGACCCAGTCCCAGTACAGGGGAGAGTGTCCACTCTGACCCAGTCCCAGTACAGGGGGAGAGTGTCCACTCTGACCCAGTCCCAGTACAGGGGGAGAGTGTGTCCACACAGTCCCAGTTACAGTTCAGGGGGAGAGTGTGTCCACTCTGTCCCAATTACAGTACAGGGGGAGAGTGTAACCACTCTGACCCAGTTACAGTACAGGTGGAGAGTGTCCACTCTGTCCCAATTACAGTACAGGGGGAGAGTGTAACCACTCTGTCCCAGTCCCGGTACAGGGGGAGAGTGTCCACTCTGTCCCAATTACAGTACAGGGGGAGAGTGTAATCACTCTGACCCAGTTACAGTACAGGGGGAGAGTGTGTCCACTCTGACCCAGTCCCTGTACAGGGGGAGAGTGTCCACACAGTCCCAGTTACAGTACAGGGGGAGAGTGTGTCCACTCTGACCCAGTTATAGTACAGGGGGAGAGTGTGTCCACTCTGACCCAGTTATAGTACAGGGGGAGAGTGTGTCCACTCTGACCCAGTTACAGTACAGGGGGAGAGTGTGTCCACTCTGATCCAGATGCAGTACATGGGGAGAGTGTCCACTCTGACTCAGTTACAGTACAGGGGGAGAGTGTGTCCACTCTGACCCAGTTACAGTACAGGGGGAGAGTGTGTCCACTCTGACCAGTTTTAGTGCGGGGGTTGGGGTACCCTATTCCTGTAACGTGTCTCATTGTTGGCCTTTCTCAGTCATTTGTAACTCTGGCATTTCTAACACTCATTTGAAATGACTAAACTATAATTATAATTTGGCAGTATTGTCCCTTAATATAATATTACTGCTGTTTGTGCCCCTAACAGTGAGACATCATACACTTGGATTACGAACACAATTGGGAAGCCTTTTTTTGTGTTAGATATACAAATGGCTAATTTATTGTGCTTGATGTTTATCAGAAATGCCAGAGATGTCAAGAAACATCAAAAAGAAAGTTTAAATAAGGGTTTGTGCTGAAGTAGTTGTACATCAGTCCTCATCTGGCAATGGTTTGCTCCTCACTGGCATTTACATGTGCATGGTGCCGTGTGTAATGGAGCATGCTTCTCTTCCACTCAGCCACAAGCAGAAGCCACACGCACACTCAGTTGGATGCAGAAGAGCCTGTAGAACATTTCTGAAGAAAAGCAGTGTTTTCCTTAGTGTTCACATGGATGTTATCCCAGAGTATTCACCACGGATATGGACATGACCCACTCTCTGGCATTCTGTCATGTGAGTTATCTGGTCTGCATTAGTATTAAAACAGACTTTGTCTGGTACATTCCAGGCATCAAAATTGGAATTATTGCCCTCAATATACTTGACATCATAGAAACTTAGAAACGTAGAAAATAGGTGCAGGAGTAAGCCATTTGGCCCTTTGAGCCTGCACACCATTCAGTTTGATCATGGCTGATCATCCAACTCAGAACCCTGTACCTGCTTTCTCTCCATACCCCCTGATCCCTTTAGCCACAAGGGCCATATCTAACTTCCTCTTAAATATAGGCAATGAACCAGCCTCAACGGTTTACTGTGGCAGAGAATTCCACAGATTCACCACTCTCTGTGTGAAGAAGTTTTTCCTCATCCCGGTCCTAAAAGGCTTCCCCTTTATCCTTAAACTGTGACACCTCGTTCTGTACTTCCCTGACATCGGAAGCAATCTTCCTGCATCTAGCCTGTCCAATCCCTTTAGAATTTTATACGTTTCACTAAGATCCCCCCTCAATCTTCTAAATTCCAGTGAGTATAAGCCTAGTCGATCCAGTCTTTCTTCATATGAAAGTCCTGCCATTCCAGGATTCAATCTGGTGAACCTTTTCTGTATTCCCTATATGGCAAGAATGTCTTTCCTCAGATTAGGGGACCAAAACCGCACACTATACTCTAGGTGCAGTCTCACCAAGGCCTTGTACAACTGCAGTAGAACCTCCCTGCTCCTGTACTCAAATCCTTTTGCTATGAATGCCAACATACCATTTGCCTTTTTAACTGCCTGCTGTACCTGCATGCCCACCTTCACTGACTGGTGTACAATGACACCCAGGTCTCATTGCACCTCCCCTTTTCCTAATCGGCCTCCATTCAGATAATAATCTGTTGTCCTGTTCTTGCAACCAAAGTGGATAGCCTCACATTTATCCGCATTAAATTGCATCTGCCATGAATTTGCCCACTGACCTAACCTATCCAAGTCACCCTGCATCCTCTTAGCATCCTCCTCACAGCTTCGTGTCATCCGCAAACTTGGAGATGCTGCATTTAATTCCCTCGTCTAAATCATTAATATATATTGTAAACAACTGGGGTCCCAGCACTGAGCTCCCACTAGTCACTGCCTGCCATTCTGAAAAGATCCCATTTACTTCCACTCTTTGCTTCCTGTCTGCCAACCGATTCTCTATCCACATCAATATCATACCCCCAATACTGCGTGCTTTAAGTTTGCACACTAATCTGTGTGGGACCTTGTCAAAAGCCTTTTGAAAATCCAAATATACCACATCCACTGGCTCCCCCTATCCACTCTACTAGTTACATCTTCAAAAAATTCGATAAGATTTGTCAGACATGATCTTCCTTTCACAAATCCATGCTGACTTTGTCCGATGATTTCACCTCTTTCCAAAGAGGTCAATAGAGTAAAAGTTTCCGAGAAGTGTATGTTGATCAGGGTTGACTGCATCTCACATTTATCTAAGTGATGTTCTACTTCTTCATCACGATCAAGGGAAAATCTGCCAATGCTGGAAATCTGAGCAACGCACACAAAATTCTGCATGAACTCAGCAGACCAGGCAGCATCTGTGGCAAAAAGTACTTCCATCCTGCCGAAGGGTTTTGGCCTGAAATGTTGACTGTAGTTTTTTTCCATAGATCCTTTTACTTCTTGATATTTTGACATACAACTTTCCCTTAAGCTAGATAGCTAATCCTTTTTACATCTTGCATTTGTTATTTCTGTAAGAAATAATAATTCAGTCTTTCCTCTATCTACTTTGATCACATTAGACTGCTGAATTATCAACGTATAGCACTGCATCCACCTACATTAACGACTTAAATGTCATGTAGAACTTTGATAGAAGTGGCAAAGGTGGGTTACTGGTGCCTTAAAACCAGTGACTTCAGCCATTTGGGACTCGTCAGCCATGATTGGCAACTCACCTAGGAGAAAGACATCTCTGATCTTAAACCTCGCTAACTTGCAGCTAGACCCTCTCATGGGGAAGGCTTCGGGAGTAAACCCTGAGGGAAAAATCCAGAGCTGGAGTCCCTTAAGGCAGTCCTACATTGAGTTCGACGCTGACGGGCAACTCCTGCGACACTGCTGGTACCGAACTGCCCTTCCTTTGGGTTCATCAGCTTGCTTCATGGACAACAGCTTGCTCTCCATATCGTACTGCTCGGGTTTGTGCATCCAGACAACTAGAACACAATATCCATGGTCAACTCTGACCAAGGGAGGCCCTCATAGCTCATCGGACCCTGAAGACCTATCCACCTTAATTCTCTTTAAGAGACCCAATAATACGTCCTGTTTTAACCTGACATGCCCTAACATATTAATACTCCAGGCACAGATCTCCCTGTCCTCCATGTTACCCTCTTGGTAAATACTGATGTAAAGTACTCACTAAGTACCTTGCTCACATCCTTCCCATCCAAGGAAATGTTCCCCCCTTTATCCTTGATCGGGCCTAACCTCTCTCTAGTTATCCTTTTACTCCTGATGAATGCCTTGGGATTCTCCTTAATCATACTAGCTAAGGACTTTTCATGGCTACTTTGGTTTTCATAATTCCCTTACTGAGTTCTTTTCTGGCTTCTTAATAATCCTCAAAGGCTCTGTTTGATTCTAGCTTCCTACTTTTCCTTTTTCTTTTTGACTAAATTCTTCATCTCTCCCGACATCCAGATTCTTTCATCTTTACTCAACACCAGTGCAGCCTCTCCTCCTGTCGGGCTACCTATACATTGATTTAAGAAACCTCCCAGATGGTCCTAACAAATTCTGCCCCCAACTAAACATCTCGCACTAGTAAGGTCCCAGTATATATTAGGGAAATTGAAGACCCCATCACAACAACCCTGTTGATTTTACACATTTCTTTAATCTTCCTGTATATCTGTTCCTCAATAGACACGGTCCCAGTGTCTATTGGGGGTTCTGTAGTACAATCCCATCAGAGTGATTTCACCCTTGGCGCGTGGCCTAGTGGATAAGGCGTCAGTCTAGTGATCTGAAGGTCACTAGTTCAAGCCTCAGCTGAGGCAGTGTGTTGTGACCTTGAACAAGGCACTTAACCACACATTGCTCTGCAACGACACTGGTGCCAAGCTGCTTGGGTCCTAGTGCCCTTTCCTTGGACAACATCGGTGGCATGGAGAGGGGGAGGCTTGCAGCTTGGGCAACTGCCGGTCAACCCTGCCCAGGCCTGCGCCCTGGAAACTTTGCAAGGTGCAAATCCATGCTCTCACTAGACTAATGGATGCCTATGGATTTCACTACCCTTCCTATTTTTTAGTTCTACCCATATAGACTGAATGGATGAGCCTCCATTATGTCCCCTCTCAGTGATGCGGTGATATTGTCTCTGATTAGTCATGCGACTCCCCCACCTCTTACTTCCTTCTCTATCTTTCCTAAAACATCAAAACCCTGGCACATTAAGCACTTATTCCTGTCCTCTCAATCAAGTCATGGTATTACCCACAACATTATAGACCCATGTAATGATCCATATTCTCAGTTAATCACCTTTGATTACAATACTCCTCACATTAAAATACACATTGAGCATGAACTAGATGGGCTGAAGGGCCCATTTCTGTGCTGTAGTGTTCTATGAGTGAGTAGGGCTAGAATTCACAGTCCTGCTGTCAGTAATAATTCTCTTCATATTAAATTCCACACTGACCCCTCCCCACCCCATCATATCAAAGAGGCTTTCGATATTCTTGTTCTGGGAACATTCGCAGTATGCTAAACAAGGTATCAGCATATAGACATAGGGTCATACAGGGTTAAAACTTACCCTTCCATGCACATTTCTGAGTATCAATGCTATCTAAGGTGTTGAAATGGACTTAGGAAATTCACCATGTTCATTAATAAATGTGCTTATTCAGCATGGCTGTAACTAATGGTGAACTTGTGATCTTCCTCACTTTATACACGAGGAACTACGAGACAGACAATATTAAAATTTTTAAGCTACAATACCTTCCTTATCATCATGCCGTATAATAGCTTCCTGTATCATGTCTGTAGAACTAAAGTGGACACTCCTCTTCTTTGCATGTTTGTGTTTACATCCAGTTTGTTGTTGGAGTTTTTCCCGCTCATAGTATGCCTTTACTTGGTCACATCGAATGCGTTTCACCAACTGCTGCTGTCCTGAAGGGAGCGATTCCAGTAAACACGGATCAATTTCCATGTCATGCGTTCGGAAAACATTACAGAGCTGGAAGCAACCTAAACAAAGAAAACTCTCATCAGAAGTGTGGATCCACCAGAGAAAAAATTCTATGAACTTAAAATGAAAATGGAGAACATTTAAAATATTTCCTTCAAGTTCTTCAGCTTTCTTTTGAGTGTGCACAGTAACATAGTGATTAGCATAATATTATTACAGACTTCCAGCAAACCACTGTCTGTGAGGAGTTTGTACCTTTGACCATGTGGCTTTCCCCCAGGTGCTCTGGTTACCTTCCGCATCCCAAAGACGCATGGATTAATATGTTAATTAATCACATGGGTGTAATTGGGAGGCAAGACCTCGTTGGGCCAAAAGAGCCTTTTACTGTGCTGTATCTCTAAATACAAGTAGATAAATAAAATTTTTGGTTGCGCCAAAATAATGAAAAATTGTTCCACAATTTCAGTTGGATGAGTTCAATTGTCCATGCAGATCAGGACTGAGGAAAATCCAAAAGCATTTTATACTTGCATTTAAAGAAGATAATGAAGGAGAGGGTATGTCAACTTAGCGATAAAGAAGGAAATTTGTGCTTGGAGTCAGAGCAAGTGGCTGAGGTACTAAATGAATACTTTGTTTCAATATTTACTGAGGAGAAAGATTTGGAGGGTAGTAATAATAGAGTATGGTACTGGACAATTTCGAGATTAAGGAGGAACTAAGGTTGGGTCTTCTGTAAAGCAGTAAGATAGATAAGTCCCCAGGCCTGATAGCATATATTCCAGAATATTGAAAGAAACAAGCGAGGATCTTTGAGACCTTAGTACAACAGGTGAGATTGCAAGAGACTAGACAATAGAATGTTATTTTATTCAAGAAGAGAATAGGGATAATCCAGACAATTTTAGGCAGTGAGCTTCACGATCGTGCTATAGAAGCTTGGGAGAAGATACTGAAGGATACAATTTAGGTGCACGTAGAAAGGTTTAGGGTCAGTCAGTACGGCTTTGTGCAGAGCAGGTCATTCTTTACAATTGTGACTGTCTTCTGAGGAGGCGTTGAAGGTGATCGATGACAAAAGGAAATGGACTTATCTTCATGGCTAAAGGGATTTGTTAAGATTCTTTGTGGTAGATTGATTCCAAAGATTAAAGATGCGTGGGATCCAGAGAGAATGGCAAGTTTAGATTTAGAACTGATTTATCTACAGAAGACCAGGAGTTGGAGCAGAGGGCTGTTATTTTGACTGAAGATCCATGACCAGTGATCCACAAGGATTGGTGCTGGGTCTTCTGATGTTTGTGATATTTATCATAGGTTTGATTGAAAATGTAAATGGGTGGATTCGCAAGTTTGTAGATGACACCAATATTTACAGAAGTAGTGAACTAATTACAAAAGGACTGTCAAAGAATAAAATGGGAATAGATCAGTTGCAGACATAGACAGAGAAGTGGCAAATGGTGTTTAATCTAGACAAGTATGAGCAGTTGTAATTTGGAAGGTCACATGAATGGAGAAAGCATACTGTATACTGTTAAAATATACTTTAATAGTGATGAGATATAGTGATCTTAGGGTTTAAACAACACGCACAACACACTGGAGGAACTCAGCAGGTTGGGCAGCATCCATGGAAATGAAGAGTCAACATTTCATGCCGAGACCCTTTGTCAGGACTGAAAAAGGAGGGGGCAGGGGCCCTATAAAGAAGGGAATTATGAAAACCAAAGGGGCCATGAAAAGTCCTTGGCTAGTAGGATTAAGCAGAGGTGCTTGACGAAGTGGTCAATAACACAGAGCAATCTTACGGTTGAACTGTTTACCTGTTTTTTGCACTACACGAATTTTGAATTATATTTTATTAACTTCTTTGTGGTAATATTTTGTTTTATGGGCTGTGTGTGATATATGTTTTGTAAGTACACCATGGTCGGAAGGAACACTGTTTTGTTTGGTTGTATTCTGTGCTGTATGTGAAAAGTTGTTCCTTAAGGTTGTTACAGCCAGGGCTAGTAATAGCGACAAGCTTCCACTACCTATTAAATGCTCCCGAGGTGCAGCTCAAATAGCCTCTGATATCCAAGTCGAGCTCCTGGCCTTCACGTGTGGCTGAGCTACTAAGTCTAGCAGAACCATTTCTATTGATAAGAGAAGGGACAAAGGCGGGTTACTGATGCCTTAAAACCAGCCGCTTTGGGAAGATGGGGCTCATCACCCATGGTTGGCAGCTCATCTAGGAAAAGCGGAACTCTGATCTCAAACCTTTGCTCCCTAGTACCTATACCCATTCATGGGGAAGGCTCCAAGAGTAAAGTCCAAGTGAGAAATCCAGAGCGAAGGCAACCCTACGTTGAGTTCAAGTCTGACTGGCAACTCCTGTGACACTGCTGGTACCAAATAGTATTGGTCCCTGCCACTTCTTTGGGTTCATCAGATGCATGGAGAGGGGACTCTTGCCACATGGGCAACAGCTAGTTCTCCATATCGCACTGCCTCATCTTTCATAACTAATCAGCTAGGATGCAACTTCTATGGTTGACACTGACCAACAAAGGCCTCGCTCATATGAAAAGTCAGACAACGATAAACTTGATCTTGAGATAGCCAAATTTCTAGTTATGTGTTGCGGAGCTCAGTGCATGAAACTCAGCAGATGTTGCAAAATGACTCAAAGTTTAAATTATATCTTTCCAGTTGGACCTAGGCAATGATGTCACTCAAACAGAAGCAAAAATAAAACTCCTAATACTTTGCATTGAATAATGAATATCGTATTGGAAATCTAGTCTTTCTTTGTTACTGTTTAGAACTCACAAGCCATTCCACTTGTGTATAATTGAGATGTAATCTTATTGTAAAAATTACACAAGCAATTGAAATTAATTTAATTCAGTCAATCACATTAGATTTTTTATGCTAAACCTTATATCAAATAGAGGAATGAATCTGAATAAATTTATGTGAGTAGCAAATAAATGACTTTGTGGTATTAACTCTTTGTGAGATTGCTCTGACATCCCAATTAATACGTCATCTATGTAATGTTTCAGCACTGAATCTGGTATTAATTAGAGGTGGCAGGCTATCAAAAGATAACATCTTTCATTTACTGCATGCAAGTGTGATCTTGGTTAGTTCATAAAGTGGATATAATTAAAATTGAAAATTCTGTTAGGTTCTTCCTGCCCTATCATTAATTTCAGCTGAAGTGGAAACTTCATTTCGTGTAATCACTTTGATTGTGAGCTTATTTTAATGATGGTGTATCTGAAAAGCACTTCCAGCAAAAGTCACATTTCTGACTTCAGAAAAAAATCTAATCTCTTTGTTTTTGGTTCTATCAAAGGGATACTATGCAAAGTATTATTTTAGTATATTTTTCTGCTTGAATTGAAAACAAGGTGTAAATTATTCAGGGTCTAAAAGTTACAGCCCTGCCAAATTCTCAAAATGCATCCCACTGAATAGTAAAGCCTGGTCAAAGTAGACTCACAGATGACAATTGTTATTGCTTTAAGGGAAGCTGTTAATCCCATTGAACCATTTTAATTCTCATCAGTTAGTTGCTTATTCCAGGATCTTTCTTCAGAACAACACAAAATGATAATTATTCAACTATTTTATGCTTCATTGCTGTTTATGAGAGACAAAAATGTTTTGCTCGTTGATTGATTTCATATTTGTCCTTCACTAAAGTCTGGACTGTGTACTGGGATGTCCAGTAATGGAAACAGCGTCACTATGGAGATTCGCTTTCTCATTTATTCTTAAATCACTTATGGCTTTGTAAGGGCTTTCCAAGATTTATTCAACTTGATTCTGGGAATGAAATAAAATCCAACACTTTGAACTTTATTTATTACTGAGAAAAGCAAACTATTGAGTATAGATAGCAATAGGAAAATGAAAAACAGGAATGTCAATGTCAAAAATAAACTTGAGATTTTGCAGATGCTGGAAATCCAGTGCACCACACAGAAAATACTGGAGGAACTGCATAGGTCAGGCAGCATCTATAGAAAAGAATAAACAGTTAATGTCTTAGGCCAAGACCTTTCATTAGGACTGGAAAGGAAGATGTAGAAAAAGATGGGGGAGGGGAAGGAGTACAAGGTAGAAGGTGGGTTGGAGAGGGGAGTGAAATAAGAAGCTGGGAAGTTCCAGGTGGAAAGGGCAAAGAGTTGGGAAAGAAGGAATCTCACAGGAGAGGAGAGTGCACCATGAGAGAAAGGGAAAGAGAAGGGGCACCATGGGGAGGTTAAAGGCAGCTGAGAAGGGGAGAAGAGGCAAGAGGGAGCCAGAGTAAGGAAATGAAGAAAAGGGAAGGGGAAAGGGAAAATATCACAGGAAGTTAGAGATATATGATGGAATATAAGGTGTTACTCCTCCAACATGAGAGTGACCTCATCAGAGGAGGCCATGTCAGAATGAGAATGGGGACTGCATTACAAAAGTGGGGTGGAGCCTAGGAGAAGATGGCACCTAACGGCAACTCCTTTACTTGCTTCTTTGGAAGCAGCTCTATGTCTATCTTTAATATCTCCATTTTTCCCTTTCAGGGTTCTGTTGAAGACCCTGACCTGGAGTTACACGCTGACTTTGGTTCTTTGTGGGAATGTGACCCACTCTCGGGGTTTCTCGAATGGCCATTATTCAATATGACAACAACGCAGCCTAGAAGACTAGAGCGCCTTCAGAGATTTGGGATTTCATGGCTCTGGAGGCAGGCCGACTCCGCTGGAATCTGTTGTGTCATGGGAGTACATGGAAGATTGAAAACAATGAGCTGGCTGCTGGCTGTGAGCCCAGAGACCGGAGTTCTTTGGGCACAGAGCTCTGAAGAAGCGATGCAACAGACTTTTAACACCATAAATCAGTGAGCTGTTTGTTATGTCTCCCCTTTCACTGTGAAATGGCGACTCCTTTTGCCTTTTATTAGTAAGAGAGAGCCTGTGGGTGAACAAGTAGCCTTTGGGGTACTGCAAGTCTGTGTCTTCATTGATGCTTTGGTACACACTTGAGTGCTTGGTGGGGGCTGCCAATACATTTTTTTTTCTGGTGGGAGAAGGGAGATAATTGTTTTGCTGCTTAGGAGACAATGGGAGGGGAGGGGGGAGCTGGGAGTATTTTGGGGTTCTAACATTTCACTGTCATTCATTCTTTGGGGCACACTTCTGTTCTCATCGATGGTTACCAAGAAAAATAATTTCTCTGACACTAAGTGTACCTTTGAAACCTTTCAAATAAATGGTTGGCCACCTTTAGGGAATCCTGAACGAGGGCTTAAGAGTCTCTTTGCACTTGGGATTTTTTAATTTTCTCCCTAAAATATAATTATCAAAATAGTCCACACTTTTTTTCCTTCTACCAAAGTGCATGACCATACACTTCCCAGTACTGTATTCCATCTGTCACTTCATTGCTCATTCACCTAATCTGTTTAAGTCCTCTGCAGCCTTCCTCCCTCCTCAATACTACCTGCCCCTCCACCTATCTTCACATCATCTAAAAGACTTGACCACAAAGCCATCAATTTCTTCATCTAAATCATTGACATGCAATTAAAAATAAGCAGTTCCAATACCGACTCCTGCAGCACACCACTAGTCACCCACAGCCTGTTTTATCATGTGCCTCCAAAAATTCCAGAACCTCATCCTTAACAATCAACTCCACAACACTGAGCTGGCCTATCAATTTCTTTCCTCTGCCTCCTTCCCTTCCTGAAGGGTGGAGGGCCATCTGTAACTTTCCAGTCCTCCAGAATCATGTAAGAGTCCAGTAATTCTTGAAACCTGATTACTAATGCCTGCACAATCTCTTCAGCCAGCTTTTTTAGAACCCTGTGGTGTAGTCCATCTGACCCTGGTGGTGGCCCTGGAAATTGCGGATGCTTTGGTAATCATTTTCGAATGTTCCTTAGATTCAGGATCAGTTCCTGAGGATTGGAGAATGGCTAATTGTATCCCACTTTTTAAGAAAGGAGGGAGGGAGAAAACAAAGAACTATCGTCCTGTCAGCCTAACATCAGTAGTGGGGAAGATGCTAGAGTCCATTATTAAAGATGAAATAGTGGCATATCTAGATAGCAGTGATAGGATTGGGCCGAGCCTGCATGGATTTACCAAGGGTAAATCATGCTTGACTAATCTATTGGAATTTTTCAAGGATGTAACCAGGAAGTTAGACAAGGGAGATCCAGTGGATGTAGTGTACCTCAATTTTCAGAAGGCATTTGATAAGGTCCCACATAGGAGATTGGTGGGTAAAATCAAAGCTCAGGGCATTGGGGGGAAGACATTGACTTGGATAGAAAACTGGTTGGCAGATAGAAAGCAAAGGGTAGCGGTGAATGGGTGTTTCTCGGAATGGCAGGTGGTGACTAGTGGGGTGCCACAGGGCTCAGTATTGGGACCACAACTGTTTACAATTTACGTCAACGATTTGGATGAAGGCATTGAGAATAACATCAGCAAGTTTGCTGATGATACTAAGCTGGGTGGCAGTGTGACATGTGATGAGGATGTTAGGAGAATTCAGAGTGACTTGGATAGGCTGGGTGAGTGGGCAGATACTTGGCAGATGACGTTTAATGTGAATAAGTGTGAGGTTATCCACTTTGGGAGTAAGAACAGGAAGGCAGATTATTATCTGAACTGTGTAAAGTTAGGTAAGGGAGAAATACAAAGAGATCTAGGAGTCCTTGTTCATCAATCACTGAAGGTGAATGAGCAAGTGCAGCAGGCAGTGAAGAAGGCTAATGGAATGTTGGTCTTTATTACAAAGGGAATTGAGTACAAGTGCAAGGAAATCCTCTTGCATTTGTACAGAGCCCTGGTGAGACCACACCTGGAGTATTGTGTACAGTTTTGGACTCCAGGGTTAAGGAAGGACATCCTGGCTGTAGAGGAAGTGCAGCAAGGTTAATTCCTGGGATGTCAGGACTGTCTTACGCAGGGAGGTTAGAGAGACTGGGCTTGTACACGCTGGAATTAAGGAGATTGAGAGGGGATCTGATTGCAACATCTAAGATTATTAAGGGATTGGACAAGATAGAGGCAGGAAATATGTTCCAGATGCTGGGAGAGTCCAGTACCAGAGGGCATGGTTTGAGAATAAGGGGTAGGTCATTTAGGACAGAGTTAAGGAAAAACTTCTTCTCCCAGAGAGTTGTGGGGATCTGGAATGCACTGCCTCGGAAGGCAGTGGATGCCAATTCTCTGGATGCTTTCAAGAAGGAGCTAGATAGGTATCTTATGGACAGGGGAATCAAGGGATATGGGGACAAGGCAGGAACCGGGTATTGATAGTAGATGATCAGCCATGGCGGTGCAGGCTCGAAGGGCCCAATGGTCTGCTTCTGCGCCTATTGTCTATTGTCTTTCCAGTTTTGTTCCGCTGTTACACTGCAGCCCATCCCACTGACTACAATTGTGCCTGTTCATCTGTCTGTCCTTCCTGACAGTTTCACTACACACAGCCTCTGTTGTACACCAACTGACTCAGCCCTATCACTCATTTTCTCATCCCCTGTCAAATTAGTTTAAACCCTCCCCAACAGCTCTAGCAAACCTGCGCGCAACAATATTGTTCCCCCAAGGGTTCAGGTGTAAGGCATCCTTTTTGTCAAGGTACATTCCCCAGAGGAGATCTCGATGGTACAGAAATCTGAAACCCTGCCCCTTGCACCAGTCCCTCAGCCACCCATTCACATGCCAGATCATCTTGTTATTACCCTACTGGTGTGTGGAACAGGCAGCAATCCAGAGATTACTACCCTGGAGGTCCTGCTTTTCAGCTTTCTACCTAAAATCTCTCTTCAGGACCTTCTCACCTTTCCCATCTATGTCATCAGTACCAATATGTACCACGACTTCTGGATACTCACCCTACCCCTTTAGAATGCCGTGGACCCGATCGGACACATCCCTTACCTGGCACCTGGAAGGAACATACCATCCAGGTGTCTCTATTGACTCCACATAATCTAGAATCTACTCTCACTACTGCAGCCCTCTTCTCCCCACTTCTCTTCTAAGCCACAGTGCCAGAGACCCATTGCTTCCCCCAATAACCCCCCTCCCACAACAGTATCCAAATTGGTATACTTATTATTGAGAGGAATGGCCACAGGGGTTCTCCGTACTGGCTGCCCATTCCCCTTCCCTCTTGTGACAGTCACCCATTTTTCCGCCTCCTGTAACCTAGGGGTGATTACTTCCTTGTAGCTCCTATCACCTCATGAGCCAAGGGTCATCAAGCTGCAGCTCCAGTTCCTTAACACATTCTCTGAGAAGCTTCAGCTTGGTACACCTGGTACAGATGTGGTTATCCAGGAGGCTGGAGGTCTCCTAGCATTGCCACATCTCACCCAAAAACAACACAGCCTCTAAAGGCATCCACAGTGCTCTGGCTATGCACTAAAAGGAAGAATGAAGAAGAAACATACACTAGACTTACCTGTTCTCATCAAAGCCTCCCTATTCCAACACTGGTCCAATTCAACAATGGCCGCTCTGCTCGTCTCTGCCTTATTTTTATTTGCCCTTGCTAATAAATCTCAATTTGAATGGGCCACTGGAAAATGCCAAAAGCCTCACTCACTGAGCTCTGAGTAGCCTCCTCTTCACTCCCAAGCTGACTGAGCCAGCGGAAAAATGCTGAAAGCCTGCGTATGCACCTTTTTAATTCTCACTCAAGGGCTGTGAGTAGCCTCCTCTTTTCAGTTCAATTGGGCAGCCAGTAAAACGCTGAGAGCCCACAAATCCTCCTTTCTGAATCTCACTCATGGGCCTGTGAGTAGCTTCCTCTCTCATTCCTGATCAGACTGGGCCACCAAAAAGTAAATGATGTAAGTCCATGAACACTCTTATACAAGTCTTACTCACGGACCTGTGAGCTATCTCTTTTGTCTCGTTCCTGTTTGACTGGGCTGCCAGAAAAACCATAAGACATAGGAGCAGAAATAGACCATTTGGCCCATTTAATGCCATTCCATTATGGCTGGTTTATTTTCTTGCACAAGTCCATTCTCCTGCCTTTGACATGCTGACTCTGCAGTCAGCTTTCAGCCTCTGCTTTATCAATTTTAAAGATGCAGCAGAAATGAAGGAACTGAGAAAACGGAATGGCATTTTATAGGAGACAGGATGGGAGGAAGTATAGTCATGATAGCCATGGGAATTGGTAGTTTTAAAAAAGATATCAATAGATAGTTTGTCCCATTTGATGGAGTCAAAGAGATCGAAAAAGGGCAGAGAGGTGTCAGAAATGGACCAAGTGAATTTAAGGGCAGGGTGGGAGCAGGAGCAAAGCTCTCCAATGCAGTCATCAGTGTAGTAGAGAAGGAGTTGGGGTGCATTACTGTGGGAGGCTTGGAATGTGGATTCTTCCATGTAGCCAATGGAAAGTCTAGCACAGCTGGGGCCCACGTGGTTACACCCTGAGGGTGCAGAAAGTGGGAGGAACCAAAAGAAAAATTGTGTGAGGATTATTGTGCCAGACAGAGGAGGATGGTGGTGGAGGGCAACTGGTCAGGTCTGATGTTGAGACAGAGTAATGAAAATGAGGCACTCGGGGCAAGGGAGTTGAAAGTTGTTGAGGGGGGCAAGAGCGTGTGAAATGTCGTGGATGTAGGTGGGAAGGGATTGAACAAAGGGGGATAAAATGGAGTTGAGGAGTGTGTACAACAGTTCAGTGGGGCAGTAGCAGGCAGAAACAATGGACAGTCAGGTTTGTGGATCTTCTGTAGGAGGAAGAAACAAGCAATTCAGGGTAAGGGAACTAAGTTTGATGTAGACGATGGGAGATCTTCAGATTTGATATTAATGCCAATGTATTAACAAAGCTATCAATGATTATGCACACTATTTTAACAAAAATAACAACCACTATGGAGACACAACATACAATATGCTGGAGGAATTCTTTACGTCAGACAGCATTAATGGAAGGAAACGGACAAGTCCCATTTTGGGTTAAGACCTTTCATCTGGTAAACACAAAGTACACTGCAGATGCTGTGGTCAAAGCAACACGTACAACACGAAGGGGGAACTCAGCTGGTTGGAAGCATCCGTGGAAACGAGTCAACGTTTCGGGCCGAGACCCTTCATCAGTGCTGACAAAGGGTCTCGACCTGAAACATTGATTGCTCGTTTCCACGGATGCTGTCCGACCTGCTGAGTTCCTCCAGTGTGTTGTACGTGTGACCTTTCATCTGGCCTGTCTTTCAGAGATTCCAGTGTACTTACTGAGTGGTTTGCTATGACATTTTGTGTGTGTCTCCGTGATAAGAACAAGAATTTATTAAGAGAATAATCCCATTCGCTTTCCATAGCCCCTTCTCTGCAGATCACACTTAAACTACAAGAGCAGGTACTGATCAATATAATTTGATGGTTCGATGTTAGTGTGAGCTAACAGGTCATAAGACTAATTCTGCAGGTTGAGCTGCTGAGAAGCCGAAAAAGCTGATTCTTCTTGGTAAAACTCACTCTTTGAATATGGCATTCCTCCACTTGTTTTTCCCTCAAGAAGATATACCAAATGCATTGTTCTTTAAACTGGCCATCTTCTGTGGATAACACAGCATCACAGCAACAGGGTCCCAGGATCAATATTGTTCTCATTGTACCTGGTGCAGTTTGAATGTCTTTATGCTCAATCGGCAGGACAAGTATAGGTACTGACAAGCGTGTGTGTGTGTACACACACACACACACACACACACACACACACACACGTTCATGGAGTTAGGCTAGAGTTGGCAGGAGCAGGGTAGTTAGGATGAGACTGGAGTGAAGGGCAGAAACCAGATTCAATCTCGGAATCTGTTCTGAAAGAATTTCAGCAAAGTATGATGTCATATTGATTAAGGCAAGACCAAATTTTGATGTTGAAAATTTAGATGTACATATGTCTGCCTCTGATCAAGTCCACACTGCTGTGGCAAAACTGAATTAATCTTCAAATTGTTGAAGAAATCCCTGCTGACTTGATGCAGGGTTTTGAACAGAAACATTCACAATTTCTTTCCTCCTATCAGATACTGTGTGAATTGCTAAGTTCTTTCAGCATGTTGTTTCTTCATACTGTTACATGTAATATCACTTCACAATATTTCTGAAACGATAGACTCAGTCATTCCAGCATCTCCATTAATCCAGCAGGACTGGGACTTTGGTGGTGTTGGTGTTGGAATAGCAGACCACAGGACTATTTGGATGTTATTCCATTAAAACTCTATTACACTTTCAAATTCACATTTTTACATTACATCATTGAATAACAATTTTTCCAGTGCTTGGAGCAGAGCAGTTGAGTTTAAAAGGAGGGTGAGATACCGGAACGAATAGAATCAGGACTGCGGTGAGTGGAGTGGAATGCAGAACTCAGGTCCTGGTAAGTGAATGGGAGGCACGCGATCTGAGATCCCAATGCAGTTGGTTTGCCAAACTGTCCACATTTCAGAATTGTTAGGTTGTAAACCATAGGAGCTTCACTGTTCTGCTGTAGTGCATCATGTAATCCTCACGTCCTCCATTTTAATTATGTCTACTGTGATAGGTCATTATCAGCAGCAACTTCTTCTTTTAGCCCTCCGCTGAAAAAATACTGTCTCTTCAATGTTTTCTAAATTACCCAGTGCCAAGAGCTTCTGGAAAAAATAATCAATTCTTCATTAAAGCTTTTCTTCTGAGGTGTGTCTCACCTGTGTCATTTAATTTGCTGGTAGAGTCTGTGGTGAGTAAGTGTGATGTTAGCATTCATTTCAAGAGGAATAGAACACAAAAGCAAGGATGTAAAGTTGAGACTTTACAAAGCACTGGTGAGGCCTCACTTGGAGAATTTTGAGCAGTTTTGGACCCCTTATCTTAAAAACGATAAGCTGAAACTGGAGAGGGTTCAAAGGAGGTTCACAAAAATGATTCTGAGATTGAATGGCTTATCATATGAAGAGTGTTTGATGGCTCTGGGCCTGTATGCACTTAAACTTAGAAGAATGAGGGGTGACTTCATTGAAACCAATTCAATGGTGAAAGGCTTTGATAGACTAAATGTGGAAAGGATGGTTCCTATGATGGGAGTGCCCAAGACCAGAGGACACAGCCTCAAAATAGAGGGGTGTCCTTTTAGAATGGAGGAGAAAATTCCTTAACCAGAGAATATGTGGAATTTGTTGCCACAAGCAGTTGTAGAGGCCAAGTCTTTATGTGTATATTTAAGGCAGAGGTTGATTGATTTTTGATTGGTCAGGGCATAAAGGAATACAGGGGAAAGGCAAGAGATTGGGGCTGAGAGGATAAAATGGATCAGCCATGATGAAATGTTGGAGCAGACTAGATTGACCAATGGCCTAATTCTGCTCCTATATCTTATGGTCCAAAAGAAGGACCAAGGTTTCTCTAGTAGAGAAGGTGAAGGAGAATCTCAAGGCCTTTACAGATGCATTAAGAGCAAAAGGATAGCAAGCGACAAAATTCGTTCTTTGGAAGGTCAGAGTGGTCATCTATGCTTTGAGCCAAAAGCGATGGGGAAGATCTTAAATGAATTTTTTGCACTGACACTTACTCAGGGGATGGACACAGTTTATAGAAGTGAGGCAAAGCAGCAGCGGGGACATGAACCATATACAGATTACAGAGGAGAAGGTGTTTGTTTTCTTGACGACCGGACAATGTGTTCCCTCAGACCCTGTGGAGACTACAGCAGAAACTGCAAGAGCCCTGTCGGAGAAATTTAAAACATCCTTAGCCATGGATGAGGTGCCGATGGATTGGAGGATAGCTAATGTTGTTCCATTGTTTAAGAAAGGCTCGAAGTCAAGTTAACTGTCATTTAACTATATACATGTATTTACGTATATAAACATGTAAAGTATATAGAAATGAGGCAACACTTCTCCAAGGCAGGGTGTAAAGCCAGGAAATTATATAGTGCCGAGTCTGATATCAGTAGAGAGTAAGTTTTGGACGATATTCAACAGTATTCTAAGATGTATAAGTATCTGGATAGACAGGGACTGAATAGGAATAGTCATCATAGCTTTGTGCATGTTAGGCCAGGTCTAATCAATATTATAGATTTTTTTTTGAGGAAGTTGCCTGGAAAGTTGATGAAGGCAAGGCAGAGGATATTGTCTACATGGACATTCTCAAGGCATTTGACAAGGTCCCGCATGGGATAAGAAGGTTCAATCACTTGGCATTCAAGATGAGGTAGTAAATTGGATTAGATATTGCCTTCACAGGGGATCTCAGAGAGTGGTAGCAGATGATGTCTCTCTGGAGGCCTGTGACTAGAGGTGTGTAACTTATATCAGTGTTGTTTACATTGTTGTTTGTACCCAAATCAATGATCTAAATGGTAATATGGTAAACTGGATCAGCAGATTTGCGAATGACACCAAGATTGAGGTTATAGTGGACAGCGAGAAAGATCTGAAAAATTGCAGATGGAATGTAATGCAGACAAGCTTGAAGTGCTGCACTTTGGGTGAAGAAACCAGGGTAGGATTTACATGGTGAACCAGAGGGATCTAGGAATACCGAAACATAATTCCTTGAAAGTGGTGTTACAGGCAGATAGAGTTGTAAAGAGATCGCCTGGCACATTGGCCATCATAAATTAAGAATTAGTAATTAGGAAGCAGAGAATCCGCTGCAGGACTTAGAAAGATTGTTAGAATGGGTAAAGTGGTGGCAGATGGAATATGGTGTAGGGAAGTGTATGGTCATGCATTTTGGTAGAAGGAATAAAAGGAGAAAATTTTTTAAAAATCAGAGGTAAAAAATGGAATTGAGGACGTGCATGATTCCATAAATGTTAACTTCCAGGTTGAGTCAGTGGTAAGGAAGACATATGCAATGTTAATATTAATTTTGAGAATACTAGAACATAAGAGGAAGGATGTGATCCTGAGACTTTATAAGGCTTTGATCAGACCCCACAGAGTGCAGTAGAGTACCGTTTTTGGTTGTTTATCTATGAAAAGATATGCTGGCATTGGAGAGGATCCATAGGAAGTTCACAGGAATGATTGCAGGGATGGAAGAGTTAATGTATGTGGAACGTTTGATAGCTCTCGGGGTGTACTTGTAATCGTTCAGAAGAATGGGAGGGGGGGATCTCATTGAAACCTATCGAAAATTGAAAGCTGTAGATAGAATGGATGTGGAGAGGATGTTTGCTTTAGTGGTGCAGACTAGGACCAGGGGGCACAGCCTCAGAATAGACGGACGTCCATTTAGAACAGAGGTAAGGAGGAATTGTTTTTAGCCTGAGCATGATGAATCTGTGGAGTTCATTGCCAAGGATGGCTGTGAAGGTTATTGAACGTACTTAAAGCGAAGGTTCATAGATTCTTGATTTCTCAGGGCATCAAACCTTATGGGGAGATGAGACGAAAATGGGGTTGAGAGGGATACTCAATCAACCACGGCACAGCAGGATTGATCAACTGAAAGGCCTAATTCTGCTCCTTTATCTTAAGGTCTGGGAATGAGGGGTGATTTGATAGAAGTTTACAAAATTATGAGGAATAGAGATGGTACATTCAAACAAACTTTTTCCATTAAATTTAGGAGACACTAGAACTAGAGGTCATGGGTTAAGGCTGAAAGGTGAAATATTTAAGGGCAAAATGAGGGAGTATATCTTCACTCAGAGCATAACAAGGGTGTAGAATGGTATATCAGAGCAAGTGGTGGATGCAGGTTTGATTTCAACATTAAAAAGCAACTTGGATAAGAACATGGATGGAGGGGTACGGGTGGCTATGGTCTCCTGGTACCTCAATAGGACTATACAGATAAATAATTCAGTGCTGTTTAGATGGGCCCAATCAGCCCATTGAGTCTGCTCTGCCATTACATTATTGCTGCACCCGGATCCCACTCAACACTGTACACCTGCCTTCTCGCTATATCTTTTGATGCCCTGACCGATCAGGAAACTATCAAATTCCACTTTAAATATATGCACTGACCTGGCCTCCACTGCCGTCTATGGCAAAGAATTCCACAGATTCACTACCCTTTGGCTAAAAAAATTACAACTTACCTCTGTCTAAAACGTCACCCTTCAATTTTGAGGCTGTGCTAGATACCCTCACCATAGGAAACATCTTCTCTATAGCCACCCTACCTAGCCCATTCAGCATTTGGTAGGCTTCAATGAGAACCCCACATTCTTCTAAATTCCAGTGAGTATAGGCCCAAAGCTGCCAAACGGTCTTCATATGTTAACCCTTTTATTCCCGGAATTGTCCTCGTGAACCTCCTCTGGACTCTCTCCAAGGACAACACATCATTTCTGTGATATGGGGCTCAAAACTGTTGACAATACTCCAAGTGTGGCTTGACTAGTGTCTTATAAAGTCTCAGCATCATTTCCTTGCTTTTTTATTCTATTTCCCTTGAAATAAATGCCAACATTGTATTTGCCTGCTTTACCACAGACTCAACCAGTAAATTAACCTTCTGGGAGCCTTGCACGAGGACTCCCAAGTCCCTCTGTGCCTCTGATGTTTGAACCTTCTCCCCATTTAGATACGAGTCTGCCTGTTGATTGTTCCTTTTACTAAAATGAATTACCACACATTTCCCAACACTGTATTCCATCTGCCACTTTTTTGTCCATTCTTCCAATTTGTCTAAGTCCTGCTGCAATTGCATTGCTTTATCAGCACCTCCTACCCCTCCACCTATCTTCATATCATGCGCACATTTTTCCACAAAGCCGTCAATTCCATTATCCAAATCATTGACAAACAATGTGAAAAGCAGTGGTCCCAATACTGTCCCCTGCGGAACACCACTCGTCACTGGCAGCCAACCAGAAGAGGCCCCTTTATTCCTCCCTGCTGCCTCCTGCCTGTCAGCCATTCCACTATCCATGCCCATATCTTTCCTGTAATGCCAAAGGATTTTATCTTGTTAAGCAATCTCATGTATGGCATATTATCCAACGCCTTCTGAAAATCGAAGTAAATGGCATCCACTTCCTCTCCTTTGTCCACCCTGCTTGTTATTACCTCAAAGAACTCTAACAGATTTGTCAGGCAAGATTTCCTTTTACAGAAGCCATGCTGACTTATTTTATTATTAGTTTCCAAGCACCTTGAAACCTCATCCTTAATAATAGACTCCAACACTTCTCCAGCCACTGAGATTAGGCCAACTGCCCTAAATTTCTATTCTTTTGCCTTCTTCCCTTCTTAAAGAGTGGAGTGACATTTGCAATCTTCTGGTCCTTCAGAACCATGCCAGAATCAAGCGATTCTCAAAAGATCACAATCTTCTGTGTGAAAAGGATGTCTCTCAGGTTCCTTTCATATCTGTCTCCTCTCACCAAAAATCCATGTCCACTACCTCTGGACTTCTTCACCCGAGTGAAAACATTGATATTATGCACCTTACTTCTGCCCCTCATGGTATCATAAATATTGAATTATTTTAAACACTTCTATCTGGTTGCTCCTTATTCTGCAGTGTTCTTTGGAATATTGATTTAGACTGGCCAACCTGTTAAAATGCTATTCCCTTTACTCAGATTCTTCACCTCCATCACGTCTGTTCTCAGGATACAGCATTCCATTCCTCCTTCTTCAAAGAATAGGTTTTTCTCCTTCTACTATTGATGCTGCACTTGCACTCATCTCTTCTACTTCCCATACAACCGTGTTCACTCCATCTTCTAACCACTGTAATAGTGATAGTATTCCTCTTCTCCTTACCTACCACCCCATCAGCCTCTGCATCCAACATATTCTCCTCCACACCTTTTAAAGGGATCCTACCACTAAACATATCCTTACCTATCACTTTCTGCAGGAAAAGTGATAGGTAAAGGCCGGCGTGAACTGGCAGAGGCGAGGGTAAGTTCTGGTAAGTTTTGTTTGTTTAGAATAGAGAGAATGCCAAGCAGGATATTGGAATGCCTCTCTTGCAGGATGTGGGAAGTCAGGGAGACCACCAGTGTCCCTGACAACAACACCTGCAAGAAGTGCATCCAGCTTCAGCTCCTAACATACCATGTTAGGGAACTGGAGCAGGAGCTGGATGACCTCCGGATCATTCAGGAGAATGAGGAGTTTATAGATCATAGATACAGAGAAGTAGTTATGCCAAAGGAGCAGTGCACGGGTAATTAGGTTACTGTCAGGCAAAGGAAGGGGAAAGGGCAGGCAGAGCAGGGCTCCCCTGTGGCCATTCCCTAAACAACAAGTTTACCAATTTGGATACTGCTGAGGGGGGGGGGGGATGATTTACCTGGGACAAGCTGCAGCAGCTGGATCTCTGGCACTGACTGGTTCTGCAGTGCAGAAGGGAGGGGGGATAAAAGAGGAGAGCGGTAGTGATAGGGGACTCCATAGTTAGAGGTACAGACAGGAGGTTCTGTGGTCGTGACAGAGACGCCGGATGGTTTGTTGCCTCCCAGGTGCCAGGTTCCGGGATGTCTCTGATCGTGTGCACAGCATTTTGAAATGGGAGGTGAGCAGCCAGATGTCATGGTACACATTGGTACCAATGACATAGGAAGAAAGAGTGAGGAGGTCCTGAAGAGCGAGTATAGAGAGCTTGGTAGGAAGTTAAAAATCCTCGAGAGTAGTAATCTCAGGATTGCTACCTGTGCCACGGGTCAGTGAGGGTAATAATAGGATGCTCTGGAGGATGAACACGTGGCTGAGGAACTGGTGTAGGGGGCAGAGTTTCAGATTTCAGGATCATTGGGACCTCTTCTGGGGCAGGTGGGACCTGTACAAGAGAGACGGATTACACCTGAACTACAGGGGGACCAATATCCTCGCAGGGAGGTTTGTTAGTGCTATTGGTGGAGGGGGGGGGTGTAAACTAGATTTGCAGAGGGATGGGAACCAGAGTGACAGAGCAGATAGTGGTGCAGGGGTGAAAATAAATGATGTTAAAGGTTCGTGCAAAGTCACAAATAGAAGGGTTGTGTGTGGTGGTAATAATCTTCTGAGGTGTGTCTATTTCAGTGCGAGGAGTATTGTGGGGAAGGCTGTCAAGCTGAGGGTGTGGATTGACACGTGGAATTATGACATTGTAGCCATTAGTAAAACTTAGCTACAGGAGGGGCAGGACTGACAGCTGAATGTTCCAGGGTTCCAACGTTTCAGACATAATAGAGGCAGAGGGATGAAGGGTGGGGGGGTGGCTTTGCTAGTCAGGGAAAATGTTACAGCAGTGCTCAAGCAGGATAGATTAGAGGGCTTGTCTATCGAGGCAATATGGGTTGAACTGAGAAACTTGAAAGGTATAACCACATTAATGGGGTTGTATTATAGACCACCCAATAGTCAGCAAGAATTGGAGGAGAAAATCTGCAGAGAGATAGCAGACAACTGCAGGAAACATAAAGTTGTGATAGTAGGAGTTTTTAATTTTCTATACATTGATTGGGTCCCCCATACTGTTAAAGGTCTAGATGGGTTAGAGTTTGTAAAATGTGTTCAGGAAAGTTTTCTAGATCAATATATAGTACAGATTAGAGAGGATGCAATATTAGATCTCCTATTAGGAAACGAGTCAGGACAGGTGACGGAAGTGTGTGTAGGGGAACACTGGTTCCAGTGATCATAACACCATTAGTTTCAACTTGATCATGGATAAAGATAGATCTGGCTCTTGGGTTGAGGATCTAAACAGGAAAAAGGCCAAATTTGAAGAAATGAGAAAGGATCTAAATATCGTAGATTGGGACAGGTTGTTCTCTGGCAAGGATGTCGTTGGTAAGTGGGAGGCCTTCAAAGGAGAAATTTTGGGAGTGCAGAGTTTGTATGTTCCTGTCAGGATTAAAGGCAAAGTGAATAAGAATAAGGAACCTTGGTTCTTGAGGGATATTGGAACTCTGATAAAGAAGAGAGATGTAGGACATGTATAGGAAACAGGGAGCAAATAAGGTGCTTGAGGAGTATAAAAAGTGCAAAAAAAATACTTAAGAAAGGGCTAAAAGACATGAGCTTGCTTTGGCAGTCAGGGTGAAGGATAATCCGAAGAGCTTCTACAGGTATATCAATAGCAAAAGGATAGCAAGGGATAAAATTGGTCCTCTTGAAGATCAGAGTGGTCAGCTATGTATGGAACCAAAAGAAATGGGGGAGATCTTAAATGTTTTTTTTGCGTCTGTATTTACTAATGAAACTGGCATGGAGTCAATGGAAATAAGGCAAAGAGGTAGTGAGGTCATGGAACCTATACAGATTGAAGAGGAGGAGGTGCTTGCTATCTTGAGGCAAATCAGAGTAGATAAATCCCCGGGACCTGACAGGCTATTCCCTCGGACCTTGAAGGAGACTAGTGTTGAAATTGCAGGGGCCCTGGCAGATATACTTAAAATGTCAGTATCTACGGTTGAGGTGCCAGAGGATTGGAGGATAGCTCATGTTGTTCTGTTGTTTAAAAAAGGCTCTAAAAGTAATCAGGGAAATTATAGGCCAGTAAGTTTGACGTCGGTAGTAGATAAATTATTGGAAGGAGTACTAAGAGATAGGATCTACAAGTATTTCGATAGACAGGGACTTATTAGGGAGAGTCAACACGGCTTTGTGCATAGTAGGTCATGTTTAACAAATCTATTAGAGTTTTTCAAGGAGGTTACAAGGAAAGTGGATGAAGGGAAGGCAGTGGATGTTGTCTACATGGACTTCAGTAAGGCCTTTGACAAGGTCCCGCATGGGAGGTTAGTTAGGAAGATTCAGTTGCTAGGTATACATGGAGAGGTAGTAAATTGGATTAGGCATTGGCTCAATGGGAGAAGTCAGAGAGTGGCAGTGGAGGATTGCTTCTCTGAGTGGAGGCCGGTGACTAGTGGTGTGCCACAAGGATCAGTGCTGGGTCCATTGTTATTTGTCATCTATATCAATGATCTGGATGATAATGTGGTAAATTGGATCAGTAAATTTGCTGATAATACAAAGATTGGAGGTGTAGTGGACAGTGAGGAAGGTTTTCAAAGCTTGCAGAGGGATCTGGACCAGCTGGAAAAATGGGCTGAAAAATGGCAGATGGAGTTTAATACAGACAAGTGAGAGGTATTGCACTTTGGAAGGAAAAACCAAGGTAGAACATACAAGGTAAATGGTAGGGCACTGAAGAGTGCAATAGAACAGAGGGATCTAGGAATACAGATACAAAATTCCCTAAAAGTGGCATCCCAGGTAGATAGGGTTGTAAAGAGAGCTTTTGGTATCTTGGCCTTTATAAATCAAAGTATTGAGTATAAGAGTTGGAACGTTATGGTGAGGTTGTATAAGACATTGGTGAGGCCGAATTTGGAGTATTGTGTGCAGTTTTGGTCACCTAACTACAGGAAGGATATTAATAAGGTTAAAAGAGTGCAGAGAAGGTTTACAATGATGCTGCCGGGACTTAAGAAACTGAGTTACAGAGAAAGGTTGAATAGGTTAGGACTTTATTCTCTGGAGCGTAGAAAATGAGGGGAGACTTGATAGAGGTATATAAAATTATGATGGGTATAGATGGAGTGAATGCAAGCAGGCTTTTTCCACTGAGGCTAGGGGAGAAAAAAACAGAGGACATTGATTAGGGGTGAAGGGGAAAAAGTTTAAAGGGAACATTGCGGGGGGGGGGCTTCTTTACACAGAGAGTGATGGGAGTGTGGAGTGAGCTGCCAGATGAAGTGGCAATTGCGGGCTCACTTTTAACATTTAAGGAAAGCTTGGACAGGTACATGGATGAGAGTGTATGGAGGGATATGGTCCAGGTGCAGGTCAGTGGGACTAGGCAGAAAAATGGTTCAGCACAGCCCAGAAGGGCCAAAAGGCCTGTTTCTGTGCTGTAATGTTCTACGGTTCTATGGATTGCTCCCTCTGTGATTCCCTTGTCCATTCATTCCTCCCCACTATTCTCCCTCCAGGCACTTCTCCCTGCAAGAGGCCCAAGTGAAAGACCCGCCCATATTCCTCCTTTACCTCCATTCAGTGTCCTAAACAGTCCTTCCAGGTGAGGCAACATTTCACCTTCGATTCTTCTGGAGTGGTCTATTGTTTCCAGTGCTCCCAATACGACTGCTTCATTGACCACTCCACACTATCCACCACAAGCAGGACTTCCTGGTAGCCAAACATCTTAATTCCAATTCCCATTCCCTTTTCAATAAATAGGTCCATGGCTTTGTCTTGTGCCAAGATGAGGCCACCCTCAGGGTGGAGGAGCAACACCTTGTATTATGCCTGAGTAACCGCCAACCAGATAGCATGAATATCGATTTCTTCTTCTGGTGAGCAAAGTTCTCCCTGCCCCATTTTCCTCTATTTCCCACTCTGGCTTCATCTCTCTTGCTACTAATTCCTCCTCCCCTGTGTCGCCCTTCCTTCCGTTCCTCATATTCCCATCCACCTGGCTTTGCCTATCACTTTCTCACTAGCACTTTCCCACCTCTCCCACCTTTTTATCTAGGCATCTTCCCCCTTCTTTCATAGTTTTGAAGAAGGGTCTCAACCTGAAATGTTGACTGTTTACTCTATTCCATAGATGCTGCCTGATCTGCTGAGTTCCTCCAGTACTTTGTATATGTTATTAAATGCTTTTCTCACCACCCTATCTACCTGTGATGCAACTTTCAGCGAACTATGCAATTGTACTCCTCTGTTCATCACATTCCCTGGTGGCCTACCATTCATAGTACGTGTTCTGTGCTGGTTGACTTTCCAAAATACATCACCTCACACTTACCTCTATGGAAGTCCATGAAATTAAGGTATATGAGCAGATGCATGAAGGCGATGATTCTTAAAAATAATTGAAATGAAAAGGAATTATCCACAATTAAGGTCTCATTTAAAGGTAAAATTAAAGTACTACTCTAGAAATATATCTGCTAGCAAATAGTTGTAATGCCCTGATTAAGATTTCTCCTGATCAGCTGTAGGTATTTTATTTTATGTTAAAGCAATGTGTTCTGTTGGTAGGATGTTTTGGTTTCAGCTGAAGGGGCCATTTTGTTCAACTTACGAATGTTATGTTAGCCAATCAAGATGGTGGGATCAGGAGAAGGTTCTAGATAAAGCTGGGAGGAGAGAGATTTGTGACTGACAATGGTCAGGATTTGTGTTCTTTTGGTGGGAGATGTGGTAAAGAGAAGATCGGGAGAGATGCCTGTAGAATTTGATGCAATGGGAAGACACAATTACAAAGATGATGGATTCCAAGGTGAGAAGCTCTACTGGTGATTGGTGATGAGGACTCAGTGCCATGAGTAATGGTTTTTGGAAGAGACGAGCTCCAACAGTCCTGTGCACACTTAGAATGGTTTAGTTGTAATGGACCCTTTTTTTTTCTTTTCTGTCTTTTCTTTCTCTTAATAACTGTGTGATAAAGCTGAAATTAGTAAACATACTCTCTTTATAATTTTATGCAATGTACAGTCTGTTATTTCTTGCCAACTGATAAACATGTATGGGCAATATTTACTCAGCATTCTCTCAAATAGAGATTTCTTTATTTGGAATATCACAACTTTCCTGTTTGGTTGAACGCCAAATCATACCAGCCCTAGAGATACACATTTATGAAAGGTAGCCTTCTCACCACTTAGCCACCTGGCAGGTAGCAGAGCTCGCGAATGAGCCGAGTTTGTATATGAGCCCCGTATAATAGTCCCTTTCAGAGCCAATTCAATTCACTCTCGTGCTCAGAAACACATCCTGAATGCTCAGCAAGGTACCAGTATGAAAGAAAATGTTGGAAATTCTGAGCAGATCCAGTAGTATCAAGAATTGGCCAAGCCTGATGACAACCTTTCATTAGAACTGGCTAATTTTAACACAGTCTGGAAAGATTAGTTATTTGAACTTGTTCAAATCAATGTTAGTGTGCTGACTTGTAAATAATACCTCTTTGGACATATTTGCTCTGTTTTAGTGCACTTTGAAGGAATTACAAGCCTGTTCTAACCTTACAAGTTTCATTATTTCCAGTGTTCTGACACCATAAAACTGCAACTCAAGGTTGGCAAAACATTTGAGGTAGAGAGGGCAATGAGGGAGGTTGTGAGAGAGAATGGAAGTGTGTATGGTGTTGGTTGATATTTAGAATTAATCAGTAAGCATTTTATTCACAGGTTTGCAAGAATTGCAATGTTACTGTGTGCAGCTTCAATGATTTTTCACAGAAGATCCAGAGAGACAGAGATTAACAATATGAGAATTATAAAGATGTAAATTTATATTTAGCATTGTTTCATGAAATCAAATTGACCTCATTTTTAATTAAACTTAACTTTTAATCTTACTCCTATGTGTCCATTTATATTCAGATATTAGCCATCAATATTTCAATAGGTTCAGTAGGTTTCAATAGGAACATTTAGTGTCAGAGAAATATATACAATATACATCCTGAAATTCTTTTTGAATTGCAGGCATCAACAAAAACAGAATGCCCCAAAGAATGAATGACAATTAAAATGTTAGAACCTCCAAAGCCCCCCCCCCAACTCCCCCTTCCACACATAAGCAGCAGCAAGGCAACGATACCCACCCCCCTCACTCTCATAAGCAAAAAAAATATATCGGTACCCTCCACTGAGCACTCAAGCGTGTAGCAAAGCATCAATAAAGATTCAGCTGCAGTACCCAAAAAACTACTCATTCACCTAATAATTCGACATACCACAGGCTCTCTCTCTCTCTCCCTAATAAGGGAAGAACGGGTGTCCCCCTTTCACAGTGAAATTGGAGAGATAACAAACAACTTGCTGATTTATGATGTTAAAAGTGCCAGGGTCTGGGATGTTTCAGATCGTGTCCACAATATCTGCAGTGGGAGGGAGAACAGCTAGAGGTTATGGTACATATTGGTATGAATAACATAGGTAGGAAAAGGGAAGAGGTCCCGAAAACAGACTACAGGGAGTTAGGAAGGAAGTTAAGAAGCAGGACCGCAAAGGTAGTAATCTCGGGATCACTGCCTATGCCACACGACAGTGAGTATAGAAAAAGAATGAGGTGGAGGATAAATGCACGGCTGAGGGATTGGAGCAGGGGGCAGGGATTTAGATTTCTGGATCAATGAGACTTCTTTTGGGGCAGGTGTGCCCTGTACAAAGAGGACAGGTTGCAATTGAATCCCAGGGGGACTAATATCCTGGAGGGGATGTTTGCTAAGGCTACCGGGGAGAGTTTAAACTAGAAATGCTGAGGGGTGGGAACCGAACTGAAGAGAATGGGAAAGAGGCGTTTGGCTCACAAATAGAGAAAGCATGTAGACAGTGTGTGAGGGAGGATGGGGAGGTGATAGAGAAGGGATACGCTCAGACGGAAGGTTTGAGATGCGACTATTTTAACACAAGGAGTATTGTGAAAAAAGCGGATGAGCTTAGAGCGTGGATCTATACTTGGAGTTATGATGTGGTGGCCATTACAGAGACTAGGGTGGCTCAGGAACAGGAATGGTTACTTCAAGTGCTGGGTTTTAGATGTTTCAGAAAGGACAGGGAGGTGGCAAAAGAGGTGGGAGCATGCAACTGTTGATCAGAGATAGAGTCACGGCTGCAGAAAAGGTGGACGTCATGGAGGAATTGTTTACAGAGTCTCTTTGGGTGGAGTTGAGGAACAGGAAGGGGTCAATAACTTTACTGGGTGTTTTTTTATAGGCAGCCCAATAACAGGGATATCAAGGTGCAGAAAGGGAAACAGATCCTGGAAAGATGTAATAACACCAGAGATGTTGTGATGGAGGATTTTAATTTCCCTAATATCCATTAATATCTAAACCCCTAGAGCAAGGGGTTTAGATGGGGTGGAGTTTGTAGGTGTGTTCAGGAAGGTTTCTTGACACAATATATAAATAAGCCTACAAGAGGAGAGATTGTACTTGATTTGGTATTGGGAAATGAACCTGATCAGGTGTCAGATCTCTCAGTGGGAGAGCATTTTGGAGATAGTGATCATAATTCTATCTCCTTTACAATAGCATTGGAGAGAGATAGGAAAAGACAAGTTAGAAAAGTGTTTAATTGGAGTAAGGGGAATTATGAGGCAGGAACTTAAAAACTTAAATTGGGAACAGATGTTCTCAGGAAAAGGTACGGAAGAAATGTGGCAGATGTTCAGGGAATATTTGTGTGGAGTTCTGCATAGGTAATGGTAATACCAATGAGACAGGGAAGTTATGGTAGGGTACAGGAACCGTGGTGTACAAAGGCTGTAATAAATCTAGTCATGAGGAAAAGCTTACATAAGGTTCAGAGAGCTAGGTAATGTTAGAAATCTAGAAGATTATAAGGCTAATAGGAAGGAGCTTAAGAAGGAAATTAGGAAAGCCAGAAGGGGCCATGAGAAGGCCTTTGTGGGCAGAATTAAAGAAAACCCCAAGGCATTCTACAAGTATGTGAAGAGCAGAGGATAAGACATGAAAGAATAGGACCCATCAAGTGCGACAGTGGGAAAGTGTGTATGGAATGGGAGGAAATAGTAGAAGTACTTAATGAATATTTTACTTCAGTATTCACTGTGGAAAAGGATCTTGGTGATTGTAGTGATGACTTGCAGAAGACTGAAAAGCTTGAGCATGTAGATATTAAGAAAGAGGATGTGCTGGAGCAATTTTGGAAAGCATCAATTGGATAAGCCTTTGGGACCGAATGAGATGTACCCCAGGCTACTGTGGGAGGCAGGGGAGGAGATTGCTGAGCCTCTGGCGATGATTTTTGCATCATCAATGGGGACAGGAAAGGTTCCAGAGGATTGGAGAGTTGCAGATATTGTTCCCTTATTCAAGAAAGGGAGCAGAGATAGCCAAGGAAATTATAAACCAGTGAGTCTTACTTCAGTGGTTGGTAAGTTGATGGAGAAGATCCTGAGAGGCAGGATTTATGAACATCTGGAGAGGTATAATATGATTAGGAATAGTCAGCATGGCTTTGTCAAATCCAGGTCGTGCCTCACAACCCTGACTGAAATTTTTGAGGATGTGACTAAACACATTGATAAAGGTGGAGCAGTAGATGTAGTGTATATGGATTTCAGCAAGGAATTTGATAAGGTACCCCATGCAAGGCTTACTGAGAAAGTAAGGAGCCATGGGATCCAAGGGACGTTGCTTTGTGGATCCAGAACTGGCTTGCCCACAGAAGGCAAAGAGTGGTTGTAGACAGGTCATATTCTGCGTGGAGATCGGTGACCAGTGGAGTGCCTTGGGGATCTGTTCTGCGACCTTTACTCTTCGTGATTTTTATAAATGACCTGAATGAGGAAGTGGAGGGATGGGTTAGTAAGTCTGCTGATGACACGAAGGTTGGAGGTGTTGTGGATAGTGTGGAGGACTGTCAGAGGTTACAGCGGGACATTGATAGGGTGCAAAACTGGACTCAGAAGTGGCAGATTGAGTTCAACCCAGATAAGTGTGAAGTGACTCCTGATGAAGGGTTTCGGCCCGAAATGTCGTCACTACCTCCTCCCATCTGGCCAGCTGAGTTCTGCCAGCATTGTGTGTTTTTATTTATTTCCAGCATCTGCAGATTCACTTGTGTTGCCTTAAGTGTGAAGTGGTTCATTTTGGTAGGTCAAATATGATGTCAGAATATAGTATTAATGGTAAGACTCTCGGCAGTGTGGAGGATTAGAGGGATCTTGGGATTTGAGTCCATAGGACGGTCAAAGCAGCAGCGCAGGTTGACTCTGTGGTTAAGGTGTATGGTGTATTGGCTTTCATCAATCGTGGAATTGAATTTAGGAGCCGAGAGGTAACGTTGCAGCTATATATGACCCTGGTCAGACCCCACTTGGAGTACTGTGCTCAGTTCTGGTTGCCTCACTACAGGAAGGATGTGGAGGCCATATAAAGTGTGCAGAGGAGATTTACAAGGATGTTGCCTGGATTGGGGAGCATGCCTTATGAGAAAAGGTTGAGTGAACTTGGCCTTTTCTCCTTGGAGCGAGGGAGGATGTGAGGTGACCTGATAGAGGTGTATAAGATGATGAGAGGTATTGATTGTGTGGATAGTCAGAGGCTTTTTCGCAGGGCTGAAATGGCTGCCACAAGGGGACACAGGTTTAAGCTGCTTGGGAGTAGATACAGGGGAGATGTCAGGGGTAAGATTTTTATTCAGAGAGTAGTGAGTGCGTGGAATGGGCTGCTGGCAATGGTGGTGGAGGTGGATATGATAGAGTCTTCTAAGAAACTATTGGATAGGTACATGGAGCTTAGTAAGTTAGAGGGCTATAGGTAAGCCTAGTAATTTGTAAGGTAGGGACATGTTCGGCACAACTTTGTGGGCCAAAGGGCCTGTATTGTGCTGTAGGTTTTCTATGTTTCCAAGTCTGTTGCATCTCGTTTTCCCAAGCTCTGCGCCCGGAGAGTCAGCACCAAAAAGATGCAGCTCTCTGGGCACATAATCCCTGCTGCTAACACATTGCTCCCGATGTTTTGTGTTCTCCTATGTTAAGATCAAACTTTGTTTAAAACAAAGGTAGCAGCATCTTTCAAACTGAAGGTGGATGTAACTTTATTCATTTATAAGTATTAAAGTTACAAAATTTGCTATACATTCCATTAAATACTGAGTAAACTGCAGAATATTTTTTGTTCACAAATTCATCTTGGGGGACAGTATGTCTGCCAAGCCTGGAACTTAAAGCTCACCTCTAATTAACAGCATAACAAGTTGAACCATTAAATTTCATATAAAGAAGGGGCTCTCACAGTAATGTTTACTGGAGAATTCCAGTGGTGAAATTATTTGGGTTGCTTTTACGTATTTGTTTTGTTCTAATCAAAGAGGGAGACTTTTTCCTTCCTTTTAAGACCATAAGGCCATAAAACACAGGAGCAGAATTTGTCCATTTGGTCCATCAGGTCTACTCTGCCATTCAATCATGGCTGATCCTTTTCTCCCCTCCTCAACCCCATTCCCTTGACTTCTTCCCTAAACCTTTCATGCCATGTCCAGTCAAGAAGCTATCAATCTCTGCCTTAAATACCCCCAATGGCCTGGCCTCCACAGCTGCCTGTGGTAACAATTTCCACAAATTCACCACCCTCTGGCTAATGAAATCTCTCTGCATCTCTGTCTTAAATGGATGCCTCTCTTGCCCTAAACTCCCCCACCATGGGAAACATCTGCAAAATTGGCAACTAAGCCATCTGTTCCATCATCTATATCATTGATATATAGCATAAAAAGTGGTCCCAACACAATCACTGCAAAATACCACTAATCACTGCAGCCAACCAGGCAAGGCTCCATTTATTCCCACTGCCTCCTACCAATCAGCCAATGCTCTAACCACGTTAGTAAATTTTTTGGAATACCATGGGTTCTGAACTTGGCAAGAAGCCTTCTGAAAGTCCAAATATACAACGTCCACTGCATCCTCTTTATCTATCCCACTTGTAATCTCCTCAAAGAATTCCAATAGATCTGTCAGGTAAGATTTTCCCTTAAGGAAACTATGCTGGCTTTGTCCTAGCTTGTCCTGTGTCACCAAGTACCTCCATAACCTCATCCTTAACAATTGACTCCAACATCTTCCCAACCACTGAGGTCAAGCTAACTGGTCTGTAATTTTTTTTCTGTTGCCTTCCCCCTTTCTTAACAAGTGGAGACATTTGCAATTTTCCAGTCATCTGGCACCATGCCAATGATTTTCGAAAGATCAGTGCTAATGCCACCATAATCTCAACCGCAACCTCTTTCAGAACCCTAGGGTGCAGTTTATCTAGCCCGGGTGACTTATCTACCCTTAGTTCTTTCAGCTTTTTGAGCACCTTCTCCCTTGTAATAGTAACTGCACTCACTTCTCTTCCCTCACACCCTTCAACACCTGGCACACTGCCAGTGTCTTCCACAGTGAAGAGATGCAAAATACTCATTTCATTCATCTGCCATCTCCTTGTCCCCTGTTATTATTTTTCTGCCCTCAATTTCTAGTGGTCCCATATTCACTCTCATATCTCCTTTATTTTTATGTAACTGAAAAAGCTTTTACTAGCTTGCTTTCATATTTCATCTTTTCTCTTTAATGATTCTTTTAGATGCCATCTGTAGGTTTTTAAAAGCTTCAAAATGGTCTATCTTCCAACTAATTTTTGCTTTGTTAAATTCCCTCTCTTTTGCTTTTACATTAGTTTTGACTTCCCTTGTCAGCTATGGTTGTACTATTTTTTCATTTGAGAATTTCTTTGTTTTTGGAACTCATCTATCCTGCACCTTCCTCATTTTTCCCAGAAACATGTGCCATTGCTGCTCTGCTGTCACTCCTGCCAACAGCTCCTTCCAATTTACATTGGCCAACTCCTCTCTCATTTTTTTTTTCCTGCACTGAAATAGTCCTACATCAGACTTTACTTTCTCCCTATCAGATTTCAAGTGGAACTCAATCATATTGTGATCGCTGGCTCCTAAAAGTTCTTTTACCTTAAGCTCCCTAATTTCTACTGGTTAATTGTGTAACACCCAATCCAGTATAGCTGATCCCCTACAGGCTCAATGACATACTGCTCTAAAAAGCCATCTTGTAGGTATTCAACAAACTCACAGTCTTGAGATTCATTACCAATCTGATTTTCCCAATTGACCTGCATGTTAAAATCTCTCATGACTATCATCACATTGCCCTTTTGACATGCCTTTTCTATTTCCTGTAGAAATCTGTGGTTCACATCCCAGCTACTGTTTGGAGGCCAGTATATAGCTGCCATCAGGGTCCTTTTACCCTTGCAGTTTATTAACTCAAACCTCAATGATCCAACATCTTCCAATCCTATGTCACATCTTTCGACTGATGCCATTCTTTACCAACAGAGCCACACCACCCGTCTACCTTTCCAACCCTCCGATACAATGTGTAACCTTGGACATTCAGCTCCCAACTACAACCATCCTTCAGCCATGATTCAGCACCAGGTTAAGAAATCAGCCACTCACCCAGATTAAGACCCTTCCCTGGTCACTTCCCTGGATGTGCTGTAAATAATCCCATGGGTCATCCACAACACCAAGCTAAGTGAAATTAGTAACACAATGGCAAGTGCAGCTAAGTAATGAGCAGCTAAGTAGATGCAATGTCCCGTAATCATCGGTAAATGCAATGACACTGGCAAAGTAGCTATATACAACTTGGATTTTTTTTCAGATGGTAAAGGAAAAAGACAAAATCAAGTTTTAAGCTATATTTCCATTCATAGAACATAGAACAATACAGCACAGTATAGCCCATTCAGCTCATAATGTTGAGCTGACCTTTGAACCTTCTCCAAGATGGATCTAAACCTTCCCTCCATCCACGTGCCTATCCAAGTCTCCTAATTGTCTCGAATATATCTACCTCGAACACCAGCCCTGGCAGCAGCTCCGTGCTCCCACCACTCTTGTGAAGAGCCTACAGATAGATACATCCCACAGGAAGAAGTATTTTAAAGGGAGATGACACAGCCATGGCTGACAAGGAAAGTCAAATACAAAATTAATCAAAATAGAGGGCATGTAATAGAGCAAAATTTAGCAGGAAGCTAGAGGACTGGAAAGCTTTTAAAAATAACAAGGCAAATAAGAAACCATTAAGGAGAGAAAAGATGAAATATGAAGGCTAGCTAGTCAATAATATAAAAGAGGATACCAAAAGTGTTTTCAGATATATAGAGTAAAAGAGTCAAGAGTGTCTATCAGATCACTGGAAAATGAAGCTGGAGAGGTAGTAAAGGGGGACAAAGAAATGTTGGACAAGCTTAATAAGTATTTTGAGTCCATTTTCACTGTGGAAGATTCTAGAAGTATGCTGAAAGTCGAGAGTGTCGGGCAGAAGTGTGTGTCGTTGCTATTAGTAAGAAGAAGGTGCTTAGGAAGTTGAAGAGTCTGAAGGTAAATCGGTCACCTGGACCAGATGTACTGCACCCTAGGGTTCTGAAAGAGGTAGCTGAAGAGATTATGGCTGCATTTGTAATGATACTTCAAAAATCACTAGATTCAGTAATGGTTCCTGAGGACTGTAAAAGTGCAAATGTCACTCCACTCTTTAAGAAGGGAGGGAGGCAGAAGAAAGCAAACTATATGCCAGTTAGTTTGACTTCAGTGTTTGGGAAGATATTTAAGTCCAATATTAAGGATGAGGATTGGGGGCACTTGGAGGCACTGGATAAAATAGGCCAAAGTCAGCATAGTTTCCTTAGGGGAAATCTTGCCAAACAAGTCTTTTGGAATTGTTTGAAGCAGTAACAAGCAGGATAGACAAGAGTGAGTCAGTGGATGTTGTTAACTTGGATTTTCAGAGGCCTGTGACTAAGTAACACACATGAAGTTGTTTGACAAGATAAATACCCATGGTATTACAGGAAATGTATGAGCATTGATAGAATATTGGCTGATTGGTAGGAGGAAAAGTGTGGATTTTTCAGGATGACTGCTGGTGACTAGTTGTGTTCCAGAGGGATCAGTGTTGAGACTGCATCTTTTCATGCTATTTGTCAATTATTTGGATGGTAGAATTGATGGCATTGTGGCCAAGTTTGCAGATGGTACAAAGAGAGGTGGAGAAGCAGGCAGTGGGGAGTTTGCAGAAGGACTTAGAAAAATTTAGACATGGGCAAAGAAGTGGCAGATGGCATATTTTATAGGAAAATGTATCGTCATATATAAAATATCGGAAGATTACTGGGAGCTAGGAAGAAAATTAAAAAGCTGGACTTCCAGAGAAATAATCTCAGGATTACTGCCTGAGCCACGTGCCAATGATTGTAAGAATAGCAGAATTAAGCAGATGAATGTGTGGCTAAGTAACTGGGGCAGGGCTTCAAATTCTTAGATCACTGGGATCTATTTTGGGGAAGGCATGACTTTTACAGAAACGATGGGTTATACCTGAACTCAAAGGGTACTAATATCCTGGTGGGATTGTTTAATATACATGTTAGGGAGGGTTTAAACTGAGTTGGCAAGGGGAAGGAAACCAGGATGTTAGGGTCGAGAAAGAGGAAAATAGAAGTCAAGGAAATCCTGCTGTTCAGGAGGATTTAAACTAATGTGGCAGGGAATGGGAACAAGTGAAGAGAGACAGAGGGGAGTAAAATGAGGGTAGAAGAAAAAGTGGTAAGGTGAAAAGTAAAAGTGGCAGGCAGGCAAATCCAGGGCAAAAATCAAAAAGGGCCACTTTTCAACATAATTGTATAAGGGTGTTGTAAAAACAATCCTGAAGGCTTTGTGTGGCAATGCGAGGAGCATTCATTAACAAGGTGGATGAATTGAATGTGCATAGTTATTAATGAATATGATACAGTTGAGATCACAGAGACATGGCTCCAGGGTGATCAAGGATGGGAGCTCAACATCCAGGGATATTCAATATTCAGGAGGGATAGTACGAAAGGAGGTGGGGTAGCCTTGCTGGTTAGAGAGGAGATTAGCGCAATAGAAAGGAAGGACATTAGCATGGAAGATGTGGAATCAATATGGGTAGAGCTGCATAACACTAAGGGGCAGAAAATGCTGGTGGGTATTGTGTGCAGGCCACCTAACAGTAGTAGTGAGGTTGAGGATGGCATTGAAAAGGAAATTAGAAATGTGTGCAATAAAGGAACAGCAGTTATAATGGGTGACTTCAATCTACATATAGATTGGGTGAACCAAATTGGTAAGGGTGCTGAGGAAGGGGATTTCTTGGAATGTATGCGGGATGGTTTTCTGAATCAACATGTTGAGGAACCAACTAGAGAGCAGGCCATTCTAGACTGGGTATTGAGCAATGAGGAAGGGTTAGTTAGCAATCTTGTCGTGCGAGGCCCTTTGGGTAAGAGTGGAATTCTACAACAATTGTTCATCCCAGTTTGACAAAAGAATAAACCAGGGAAGGTAGTGTACCCATGGCTGACAAGAGAAATTAGGGATAGTACCAAGTCCAAAGAAGAGACATACAAATTAGCCAAAAAAAGTGGCACACCTGAGGATTGGGAGAAATTCAGAGACTAACAGAGGAGGACAAAGGGCTTAATTAGGAAAGGGAAAAAAGATTGAGAGAAAGCTGGCAGGGAACATAAAAACTGACTGTAAAAGCTTTTATAGATATGTGAAAAGAAAAAGATTGGTTGACAAATGTAGGTCCCTTAAGGTCAGAAACAGGTGAATTGATCATGGGGAACAAGGACATGGCAGACCAATTGAATAACTACTTTGGTTCTGTCTTCACTAAGGAGGACATAAATAATCCTCTGGAAATAGTAAGGGACCGAGGGTCTAGCGAGATGGAGGAACTGAGGGAAATACATGTTAGTAGGGAAGTGGTGTTATGTAAATTGAAGGGATTAAAGGCAGATAAATCCCCAGGGCCAGGTGGTCTGCATCCCAGAGTGCTTAAGGAAGTAGCCCAAGAAATAGTAAATGCATTAGTGATAATTTTTCAAAACTCTTTAGATTCTAGATTGGTTCCTGAGGATCAGAGGGTGGCTAATGTAACCCCACTTTTTAAAAAAACGCAGAGAGAAACTGGGGAATTATAGACCTGTTAGCTTGACATCAGTGGTGGGGAAAATGCTAGAGTCAGTTATCAAAGATGTGATAACAGCACATTTGGAAAGCGGTAAATTCATCAGAAAAAAGTCAGCATGGATTTGTGAAAGGAAAATCATGTCTGATGAATCGTATAGAATTTTTTGAAGATGTAACTAATAGAGTGGATAGGGCAGAACCAGTGGATGTGGTATATTTGGATTTTCAAAAGGCTTTTGACAAGGTCCCACACAGGAGATTAGTGTGCAAACTTAAAGCACTCGGTATTGGGGGATTGGGGGTATGGTATTGATGTGGATAGAGAATTGGTTGGCAGACAGGAGGCAAAGAGAGGGAATAAATGGGACCTTTTCAGAATGGCAGGCAGTAACTAGTGGGAGCTCAGTGCTGGGACCCCAGTTGTTTACAATATATATTAATGATTTAGACGAGGGAATTAAATACCCATCTCCAAGTTTGCAGATGACACGAAGCTGGGCAGCGGTGTTAGCTGTGAGGAGGATGCTAAGAGGATGCAGGGTGACTTGGATAGGTTAGGTGAGTGGGCAAATTCATGGCAGATGCAATTTAATGCGGATAAATGTGAGGTTATCTACTTTGGTGGCAAGAACAGGAAAACAGCTTATCATCTGAATGGTAGCCAAATAGGAAAAGGGGAGTTGCAACAAGACCTGGGTGTCATTATACACCAGTCATTGAAAGTGGGCATGCAGGTACAGCAGGCGGTGAAAAAGGCGAATGGTATGTTGGCATTCATAGCAAGAGGATTTGAGTCCAGGAGCAGGGAGGTTCTACTGCACTTGTACAAGGCCTTGATGAGACCATACCTGGAGTATTGTGTGCAGTTTTGGTCCCCTAATCTGAGGAAAGATGTGCTGATGTTGGAGAGGGTCCAGAAGAGGTTCCTGAGGATGATTCCAGGACTGAAAGGGTTAAAGTTGAGGATCATTTGATGGCTCTGGGCCTGTGCTTGCTGGAGTTCAGAAAAATGAGAGAATATCATTGAAACCTATTGAATATTGAAAGGGCTAGATAGAATGACTGTGGGAAGGTTATTTCTTATAGTTAGGAGTTTAGGCCAGAGGACATAGCCTCATAATAAAGGGGAGCCAGTTAGAACAGAGATGAGGGGGAATTTCATTGGTCAGAGAGCACTGAATCTGTGGAATTCATTACCTCGGATGGCTGTGGAGGCCAAGTCATTGGGTATACTAAAAGCAGAGGCTTAAAGGTTCTTGTTTAGGCAGATGTCAAAGGTTATGGAGAGAAGGCAGGAGAATAGGGTTGAGAGGGATAATAAATCAGCCATGTTGGAATGGCAAAGCAGACTCAATGGGCCGAATAGCCTAATTCTGTTCCTAGTTTTTATCGTCTTATGGTATTTCCTCCAATTTCTTGAAACCTCTCTTATTAACCATTAATGACCTGGGAAAAAGGCATTAGCTGTCACTTTTATAGTGTCTCTTGTCATCTTATACTCTTCTATCAAGTTACTTCTCATCCTCTTTCACTCCGAAGAGAAAAGCCTTAGCTTACTCAACCTATCCTCATAAGACATGCTCTCTAATCCAGGCAGCATTCTTGTAAATCTCCTCCTCATCTTCATTAAAACTTCCACATCCTTCCTAAAATGAGGCAACCAGAACTGAACATAATACTCCTAATGTGGTCCAACCAGAGTTTTATAGAGCTGCAACATTACTTCATGTTTCTTGAACTCAATCCCCTGTTTAATGTATGCCTTCTTAGCAAGCCTATCAACTTGTGCTGCATCTTTGAAGGATCTGTGGATGTGAACCCTAAGAACCCTCCCATTCTCCACTTACAAATCCTGTCACTAACCCCGTACTTTGCCTTCAGATTTGACCTTCTAAAGATTTTTCCGAGTTGAAATCCATCTGCCACTTCTCACCCATGGTCTGCATAATGTCAATGCCCATTTGCAACCTACAACTGTTCATGCAATCCACAACTCCACAAAACTTCATGTCACCTGCAAATGTACTAACCCACTCTTCCACAACCTTATCCATAAAAATCACAAAGATCAGGGACCCAAAACACCCCTGGGCACCAACCTCCAGGTAAAACAGGCTCCATCTACCATCATAGCTTCCAGGTAAAACAGGCTCTATCTACTATCACAACCTCCAGGTACAACACTCTGCCTTCTGAGACAAGACAAATCTGAATTCATGCAAACAAGTTTCCCTGGATCCCCTGCCTCCTGATTTTATGCATGACCCTACCATGGTGAACCTTGTCTAATGACTTACTAATATCAATATACACCACATTCATTGTTCTACCTTTGTCAACTTATTTCATCACTTCCTTAAAGAATTCATTCAGCCTTGTGAGACACATCTTGCCCCTCAAAAAGCCATGTGATTAACTCTATTCAGACCAAGCTTCTCCAAATGTTCATAGCTCCTGCCTCTATGAATCCTATCCAATAATTTGCCCACCACTGATGTAAGACTCACTGGTCTATAGATCTCAAGTTTGAGTCATCAGCATGGAAAGGAAAGGGTGTTAAAATAGAAAATTCATTGTTTGCTCTCCAAGCTGATACAGTTTATCAAATGAACTCCCAAACATTGGAGCATGGATCTCACCATTCTTCAGCAAAATTCAGTATCAGGAGAAATCCGATTATCAAGTGGATGTTCTATTCTGCAAATTCTGCAAACTATTTTTTTCTATTTTCCCTATCAAATTCTCTGGAAATACACAATTGACTTTCTCTGTTGTACTACAGAAAGCAAGTTCCATGCCATTATCTCTCTTTTGTTATCATCTACTTGTTACTGCACAACTTCACGAACAAGCAAGCAGGGATCTTGCCTGTTGTCAGAGTAGGAAGAAGATGAGCACCTACAGGGTATGTATGGATGGCCACTACAGCAGATATATCAAAATGAGTTCCCACGGATCTGATGAAACCAGAGGTCCATCAGATTCTGGCCCATTGGAGGATATTTGTATGTTTGTCAATTTCAGGTCTGCATTTCAACAGACATGTTTTAACATCCAAGGGAGCTCATTGTCATGTCTCAAAGGCTGCATACAGTTAGTTCTGATGAAGGGTCTCGGCCCGAAACGTCGACAGTGCTTCTCTCTATAGATGCTGCCTGGCCTGCTGCGTTCCACCAGCATTTTGTGTGTGTTGATACAATTCCTTTATTCATTTCCAGCAGACAAAATTGGCACAATATACCCAAAGTCTGTAAAACCTGCTCTAAATTGATGAATCTCCCATTAGCTGGACATGGTATTTATTTTTCCTGCTCTAGAGACTCTGCTGATGAATACAAAATCTTTCTGCAAGATATCCTGAAATAAACCCAATATCTACTGTTACGAATGAGGAGCAACTCTGATAGGCAGAAGGGTGAAAAGTCTCCCCCCCCCCCTTTTGAGAATCACAAAATCGCTATTATTTCGGGTCTGATACCAAGGAAATGAAAGAGATAACAGCAAGGGCAGTTGTTATTGACAACACTCATGAAAAATTGATGAGAGAGAAGCCACAGGTTGGAACGTCTGCTATTGACAAAAAGAGAGATTACTGCTATTGTCTCTTGAAGAAGGAATTGTGTACTGAGTACTGTTCTATTCATTGAAACCCCTCAGGGGGCAACCAGAGTGGTCTGGTTGAGGGATTGCATCATCCCAACCTGATTGACACCTGAGACCCCGTGAGTGGGGATAAAAGTAGGGTCTGGGGAAACAGCCCTCAGGCGCACCAGGAGAGACTCTACGAGACCAGTGGGGGCTTGTGTGTGTGTCCACCCTTGCCTGGGTGACGAGTCCTCCACAGAACTGTCTAGCTAAAGGACGGAGGGGTCATACGTGAATGGCCACAAAAACAATGCATCAACGGATCAAGATCGTAAAAGGAAAGTCAGCAAGTCAATAGCTGTTACTCTCTCTCTCTCTCTCCCCAACAATTGCAACACCGTGAACAACAATTACTGCAGCCTGCATGAACTGAACTGAACTTTATATTTCCATCGGACAATTCATTATCCCCTAGACAACGATAGAACTTATTTCTTATTGATTATTATTATACCCGCACTTTTAGGTTTAGTATTGATGACGTGTATTATCTGTATATTTGCATTGATATTATTTGTGTATTTTTACTAATAAATACTGTTAAAAATAGTATCATCAGACTTCAACGGATACTCCTATCTTAGCTGGTAAGATACCCAGTTACAGGGTTCATAACACTACTAAAAAATATTGAAATACTTTTTTTTTGTCTAGAGAAGGAGGTACTGATGGCCTTATGGTCTAAAACTGCATAAAAGATGAATTAATTCCAGACCCTGGACTTAAATGTGTCCAAGGCCATTGTGATATATCACTGACAGTAATGTTTCTCAGACAGGTCCATGTCCACTGGTGTGCATCAGGGATCCTTGCTCTTTGTCAACTATATCAGTGATTTGTGTGAGAAGATATAAAACAAGACCAGTAGATGGTGAAACATAGGACCCCAATTCAGCTCAATTATGCTCTGCCATTACACCAAAGCTGATTTATTATCCCTCTGAACCCTATTTTCCTGCCTTCTCTCCATAATTGTTGATGCTCTTACTAATGAAAGAGCTATCAAATTCTGTTATAAATATACTCAGTGACTTGGTTCAGAGCCATCAAATGTTCCTCACATGTTAACCATTTCACTCTTGGGATCATTCTCTTGAACCTTCTGTGGATCCACTCCAATGCCAGCATATCTTTTCTCAGGTAAGGGCAAAAAAGTGATCAGAATTCTCCAAATGCAGTCTGCCCTATACCTTATAAATCAGCATTTCCTTTTATATTCAAATCTGCTCAAAATGAATGCTAACATTGCTTTCCTTACCAGTGACTCAAACCACAAGTTAACGTTTAAGAAATTCTGCACAAGTCCTTTTGCACCTCTGATTTATGAATTTGCTCTCCATTTAGAAAATAATCTATGTCTTCATTCCTTCTACCATCAGCCTCAATCTTCCTCCCACCTTACCTTCCCTGAACAGCCTGACCCTCCTCTCGCCTCAGACCAACTCTCTTCCCCCCCCCCCCCCGATTCCAGCTCTCACCCATGCTGGGTCTTCACAATTCTTTCCAACCTTTCCCTCTCTGTGGCAGAATGTTCTGTCCTCAGTAAGAGACTCACCTTTGTCCACCTTCACCTGCACCTCAATGAGTTCAGTGCCCACCATGACATTGTTCACTTGTTCCATACCTCTGTCTCTGAGCCCACTTCTTTGACAAGGATTCCACACCTTGTACAGATGACCTCTTCTCTCATCTCCAACCCTCCTCCTCTTCTTGGACACCACATTCTGGTTCTCTGCCTGCACTGGATCTTGTCATCCCTAATTGCCAACAAAACATTAACCACCTCGATTTCAACACTCCTCTCTTCTCCTCCAGCCTGACCCCTTCCAAACACACTGCTATCCACTCGCTCTGCACCATTCCCAACCCTACCATCAAACCCACAGACAAAAAGGGTGCTGTTGAATTGTGGCACACTGGCCTTGCTGAGGCCAGGTGACAGCTCTCAGACACCATTACTTTTGAGGAGGACCCCACTTCACACCACCAAACTGTCCCCAACACTATCACTGACCTTATTAACTCAGGAGAAACCCCATCCACTGCCATAGTTCCCTTATCCCACACTGCTCGCTTTTACCTCCTACCCAAGATCCATAAATCTGACTCTCCCGATAGGTTTATTGTCTCTGCCTGCTCCTGCCCTGCTGAATTCATTCTACTCCCCACCCACCTACATCCACAACACTTCTTATTCCCCGGATCTCCCCAGTAACTTTCAATTCCCTGGCCCCAACCACCACATCTTCTGCATGGATATTCAGTCCCTATACACTTCTATCCCCATCAGGAAGTCCTCAAAGGCCTCTACTGCTTTCTTAATGGATCACCCTCCACCACCACTCTCCTCCACCTGGCAGTATTTGTCCTCATCCCTGAACAATTTTTCATTTGGCTCCTCACACTTTCGCCAAACCCAAGGGGTAGCCATGGACACACATATGGGCCCAAGCTATGCCTACCTCTTTGTTGGCTATGTAAAACAGTCTATATTCAAAGCCTTCTCTGGTTATACTCCCCAACTCTTTCTCCACCACATTGATGTCTGCATTAGAGCTGCTTCATTTACCCAAGCTAAGCTCATCATTTTTATCAATTTTGCCTCTACACTCCACCTTGCCATCTCTGACACCTCCTCCCACCCTTTCTTGATCTCTCTGTCTCCATCTCTGGAGAGAAACTATCAAGTGAAAATTTTTATAAACCTACTGATTTCTATGGTTACCTCAATTATAATTCTTGCCAATCTATCTCCAGTAAAAATGCTATTCCCTTTTCTCAGTTTCTTCACCTCTGCTGCATCTGTTCTCAGGAGCAGCTTTCCATTCCAGAGCATCAGTGATATCCTCCTTCTTTAAAGAACAGGGTTTCCTTCCCTCTACTATTGCTGCTGTCCTCACCCTCATCTCCTCCATTTCCTGTACATCTGCACCCACCCCACCTTCCCGCTGTTGTAATAGTGATAGAGTCTCACTTGTCCTTACCTACCACCCTATCAAGCTTCTGCATCCAACACAGTAGCCCCTGCAACCTCTGCCATCTCCAGGGCGACCTGCCACAAAATATATCTTTACCTACCCCCTGCCCTGCCCCGCTTTCCACAGGGATCACTCCCTAGACGATTCCCTTGTCCATTCATCTCCTTTCAGGCTATATGTGGCTTAATTGCTACACTTGCCTATACACCTCCTCCCTCTCCTCCATTCAGGATCCAAACAGTCCTTCCAGGTGAGGTAATTCTTCACCTGCAAATCTGTAGGGATACCCTCCAACTTGATGGTATGTATATCGATTCCTCCTTCTGGTGAACAAAATTTCTTCCATCCACCCTTCCTGTATTCACCACTCCGTCTTTTCACTTCTTCTCACCTGCCTATTACTTCCCCTTGAGCCCCTCCTCGTTTCCTTTCTCCTATTGTTCACTCCTGTCTATCATCAGATTCTTTCTTCTCCAGCTTTTCACCTTACCCACCCACCCTGCTTCTATCACTGTTACAATGTGCACCCAACCACGCCAGCTTCCAGGGTTAAGATACTCTGACTCTCTGGACTATGGGTAGGTAATGCAGCCCCTTAAAGATTCAGGTCTGCTCCACTAACTGGTAATGATGTTCTGGCACCAGGATTCAGTAGTTAAGAGCATCTGAACTGAATCACTGATGTTCAACTGAACACTTGCTCAATTCTCAGGTCTGGTTTGGATTCTTGTCAAGCCTTGAACCCCGTCTTCATTTAGTCTTGACTCATGTCTCGATCCTAGTCTCGGATACTCCAGCATTTGGGCCCTAACATCCTCGCCTGGTTTCTCATCACAATCACTTTCCAGCAACCTTCTTTCCTCAACCTCCCCCATCTTTTAATTCAGGCATCTGCCCCCTTCCCTCTCAGTCCTGAAGAAGGGTCTCAGCCTGAAACATCGACTGTTCACTCTTCTCCATAAATGTTGCCTGGCTTGCTGAGTTCCTCTAACATTTTGTGTGTGTTCCCTACACTGTACTTCATTTGCCACTTTGCCCATTCTCCTAACCTATTTAAGGTCTTCTGGTAACTCCCTGCTTCCTCAACACTTCCTGCCCCTCCACTGATCTTTGTGTTATCCACAAACTCATCAACTCAGTTATCCAAATACAAATAACATAAAAAGAAGTGGTCCCAATATCAACATCAGTAGTCACTGGCAGTCAACCAGGAAAGGCTCCCTTTATTCGTATCCTTTGCCTCCTGCCAGTCTGCCAATCTTCTACCCGTGCAATAGTATATTTCCCTGTAAAATCATGTTCTCACAACAACAGTCTCATGTGCAGTACCTTGTTAAAGGACATGAAAATTCACTGACTCTCCTCTCTCTATAATGCCTGTTATTTCCTCACTAAATTCCAACTGTTTTGTAGGACAAGATTTTCCCTCCAGGGCTTCAGTCTATTTTATCATGTGCCTGTGTGTACCCCCAAAACCACATCCTTAATAATTGCCTCCAACATCTTCCCAACCACTGAAGACAGAATAACTGGCCTATAGTTTTCTGTCTTTTGCCTCCCTCCCTTCTCAATGGAGTGGAGTGACATTTGCAATTTTCCAGTCCTCTGGAACCATTCCAGAATCTAGTGATTCTTGAAAATCATGACTAATTCAGAACCCTTGAGTGTAGTCCATCTGGTCCAGGTGATCTATCTCCCTTCAGATCTTTCAGTTTCTCAAGTACCTTCTCCTTAGTAATAGCAACTACACTCACTTCTGCCCCCACCCCCCGACATGCTCGAATTTCTAGCATACTGCTAGTATCTCCTATAGTGAAGACTGACACAAAATGCTAATTAAGTTTGACTGCCATTTCTTTGTTTCCCCATTACTACCTCTCCAGAATCATTTTCTAGCAGTGATCACTATGCACACTTCTCTTTTGCTATTTATATATCTGAAAAAAACATTTTGCATCTTTTTTATATTGGCCAGCTTACCTTCATATTTCAACTTTTCTCTCATTGCTTTTTTAGTTGCTCTCTATTAGTTTTTAAAATCTCCCCAATCCTCTAGCTTCCCATTAATTTTTGCTACGTTACATGCCCTTACTTTTGCTTTTATGCTGTTTTACACTTCCCTTGTTGGCCACAACTGCCTCAGCCTCCCTTTAGATTACTTCTTCTTTTCGGATGAATCTATCCTGCACCTTGTGAATGGCTCCCAGAAACTCCAGCCATGGCTGCTCTGCTGTCATCCCTGCCTGTGTCCACATCTAAACAACCTTCACAATGCTTCTCTCATGCTTCTGTAGTTCTCTTTACTTCACAGTAATACTGAGATATTTGATTTTAGCTTCTCCTTCTCAAAGTACAGAGTGAATTCTATCATTGCGATCACTGCCTCGTAAGGGTTCCTTTACTTTAAGTTTCCTAATCAAATCTGGTTCATTACATAACATTCAATCAAGAATTGCCTTTTCCCTAGTGGGTTCAACCACAGCTGTCCTGGAAACCTGTCTTGTAGGTATTCTGCAAATTCCTTTTCTTGGGATAGAGAATCAACCTGATTTTCCCAATCTACCTGGATATTGAAATCCCCCATGACTATTGTAACATCGTCCTTTCTTCGTGCATTTTCCATCTCCTGTTGTGATGAAACATGGTTAGTAAACTTGCAGATGACACCAAATGTCATAGTGCACTCTGAATATTTATCAAAAATTACAGGTGCAATTGATCAGCTGAGTAATTGGTCTGAGGAATGGCAAATGGAGTTTAATTCAGGTAAGTATGAATCTTGGCAGACTGACCACCAGTCAGGGCACTGGGTAGAGAGGTTGTAAGTCATGGTGTGATTGTACAAGATGCTGTTGAGGCTTCATTTGGAATAATGTGACCAGTTTAGTTTAGACTGCTCTATTAGAGGAAAGATGTTATTTTAAGTTGCAAAAACATTGGATGTTGCCAGGATTCAAGGGTCTAAGTCAGGGGTCGGCAACCTTTACCACTGAAAGAGCCATTTGGACCCGCTTCCCACAAAAAAGAAAACACTGGGAGCAACAAATCCCGTTTGACATCTAAAATGAAAAATTAAATAACACTGCATCCAACGTTTTTTTTTGCCTTTATGCTATGTATAAACAAACTATAATGTGTTGCATTTATGAAATCGATGAACTCCTGCAGGGAAAACAAAATTACATTTCTGCATGCAACAAAAACCTGTTGAACTCCGAAAAAAAGACGTTGGGTTGAAGGTTACTTTCAAGTAAAATACTCAATGTCTATTTGAGTCCTTCTTGTATTTATGAAAAACACCGAACATAAATTTTCCGCCAGCGGCAAACCAAAATAACGTCAGCCAGCTGTCAACCTGAAAAATAAAAGGACTATTTCACTGAACAATGAAAAATATGAATATACGTAAAATATTTATCATACTTGGTTAATGGCTGTGCGTCCTTTCCCCTGAGCTGTGTTCAGCGTGTTCAGGTGCGCTGTCATGTCGACCATGAAGTGTAGCTTTTCCAGCCACCCTGACTGTTCCAGCTCAGGAAAGGTGAGCCCTTAGCTGCCCAGGAAAGTTTTCACTTCTTCCAGACATACGACAAAGTGTTTCAGCACCTCCCCTCTTGACAGCCACCGGACTTTGTTGTGCAGCAGGAGATCAGACTATGCGCTTTCCAGCTCGTCCAGTAACAAACGGAATTGACGGTGATTTAAACTTTTTGCCATTATTTTATTGGCAATCTGAATGACAACATCCATTACTTCTGTGCATTCCGGAGGAAATGTTTGAGCGCACAGTGCCTCTTGGTGCAAGATGCAGTGAAAAGTCAGCAGCTTTCTGTCCAGCGACTTCTGCAGTAAAGCCACAAATCCCTTGTGCGCTCCTGTCATACTTGGTGCCCCATCAGTAGCTACTGACACCAGGTGGGTGGTCTTTATTCCTTTGGCTCTTAAACAATTCAAGACAGCCTCACAGATGTATTCCCCCCGTGTTTGGCCTTTTAGAAGTATCATTTCTTCCTGTGGCCGGGCAGAATTTACATACCGGCAGAACAGCGCTATTTGTTCAATATCAGCTTTGTCTTTAGACTCGTCACAGGCAATCCAGTAGGCCTCAGCTGAATTGATGTCTTTAATTTGCTGTCTTATGATGTCTTCTGCCATTTTTATGGTTCTGTCTTTGACAGTCTTTGCAGAGAGGGGCATATCCTGATTCTCTGCACAATTTCACTCTTGTTTTTAAAGTCCGTGAATAGATGTTCTGAAATCTTAATGAAAGATTCTTTCATGTATTCACCATCTGTAAACTGCTTCCCATGCCTGACTATTTCCTGAGCGGCAACAAAACTAGCGTACGTAGTTGATTTTCCAGACTTCATCCACTTCTTGAAATGATTTTGGCTCATATCAACCTTCTGCATCAGTTCCGAAACAGCTTTTTTTCTCTCATCTCCAACCGGATATTTTTGAGCAAAGGCTGCGTGTTTATTCTGGAAATGTCTTGCGACTTTTGACTTTTTGTTGTTTGCTAGTTTCTCATTGCATATTAAGCATACCGGTAAACCAGTCTCGTCAGCAGTGAAAGCAAATGAATCTGCCCAAGTATCATTAAACGTTCTGTTTTCTTCAGTCACTTTTCTTTTTTTAGAATTCTCCATAGTTAGCCTACCTTGGATCGAAAAATTAAAGAAATTGCGCACTGGCAGGTGTCAGGCATTGGCAGTGATGACGTATATTAATAGCGACAAAAAACAAGTTTTATTTAGATTGTACAAGATCACTATAATCTTCAAATTTAGAATTACATTTCAAAAACTAACAAACTAACATAAAATACATTTTAATTAAATACTCATCATTTATTTTCCAAAGCCACAGGGAGCCGCAGCACAGAGATGAAAGAGTCGCATACGGCTCTGGAGCCTCGGGTTGCCGACCCCTGGTCTAAGTTATAGCGGGAGGTAGGACAGGCTAGGACCTTTTCTAAAAAAACATAAGAAATGATCCCATAGAGGTGTGTAAATTATGAAGAGCTGAGATAAGGGTGAATGTACTCTGACTATAATGGATAGAGAAATCAGGAACTAGAGGGCATAGGTTTAAGGTGAGAGGGCACCTGAAGTTAGCAAAGCCTTTAATACCTTTACATGGTAGACTTCTCAGGAAGGTCAGGTACAAAACTAGCCTTGTCAGGAGTCAGAGAGTGCTAATGGAGGGGTGTGGTTTGGATCTGAGTTCTGTGACCTGTGATGTGCCACAGGAATAAGTGCTGAACAAGAGTGGACTCAGCACGTGCTGAGTCCACTCTTGTTCAGCACTTACATTAACAATCTGGATGAGAATTTACTTGGTAAGGTGAGTAAGTCTGCAAATGATAGCAGGATCAGGGATGTTGTAGACAGTGAAGGCAGTTTTTTAATCCACCATTTAAATCACAAAAAGCATTTCAGGCAGGATGTATATTGTATACATTTCTCTGGTGTTATACATTTCTTGAAAAAACTAAATTTAGATCAACTGCAAAAGTGGCCAAGAAATAGCAGATGGAATTTAAATCAGATTTGTGTGAATTTGAAGAAGTTAAATAGGGCAGAACTTACACAGTAAATAGCAGGTCTTTGGTCAGCGCAGTAAGAGAGAGACCTCAGAGTACAAGTACACTCCCGTCTGAATAGACAATAGGTGCAGAAATAGACCATTCGGCCCTTCGAGCCTGCACTGCGGTAACACAGGTAGACAACTGGTGAAAACGTTGTTGACACACATGCCTTCATTGATAAAGTACTGAATGCAAAAGGCATAAATTTACAGCTGTATAAGATGTTGGTGAAACTGCACAAGTATCATGCACAGTTCTGGTGACCTATAGATAAAGGAAAGATGTCAATAAGCTGGGAGGGATGCAGAAAAGATTCACAAGAATCTTACCGGGGCTGAAGGGTTTGTGTTATAAGAAGAAGCTGGATAGGCTGCAGCTTTTTTCCTTGGAACATGGAAGGCTGAGGGATGACCTTATAGAAGTACATTCAGTAACCACTTTATTAGGTACACCTTTACACCTGCTCATTAAAGCAAACATCTAATTAGCCAATCATGTGGCAGCAACTCAATACATAAAAGCACGCAGACATGGTCAAGAGGTTTAGTTATTCAGACTAAATATCAGAATGGTGAAGAAATATGATCTACTTGACTTTGACTATAGAATGATTGTTGGTTCCAGATGGAATGGTTTGAGTAGCTCAGAAACTGCTAATCTCCTGAGATTTTCATCTACAATACTCTCCAGAGTTTACCAGGAATAATGTGAAAAATGATAAACATTCAGTGAGCAGCAGTTCTCCAGGTGAGAATGTCTTGAGAGAGGTCGGAGGAGAACAGACAGACTGGTTCAAGCTGACAGGAAGGTGACAGTCACTCAAATAACCACTCGTGTGCAGAAGAGCATCTCTGGAAGCACAACATATTGAACCTTGAAGTCAATGGGCTACAGCAGCAGAAGACCATGAAGGTGTTCTGCTGCTGTAGCCCAATCCATAGAAGGTACCTAATAAAGAAGCCACTGAGTATATAAAAAATCACAAGGGCATAGAGAAGGTGAATGATCACAGACTTATTCCCAAAGTAGGGAAGATGAAAACAGGAAAATGTTGATTCAAGGTGAAAAGGAAAAGATTTTAAGGGAATCCTGAGGTGCAATTCTGATCTGTGCTTAAATACAATATGTGCATTCATATGCATTTGAGGTAAGCAGGGAAAGATTTAATGACGCCCTGATCAGTAAGCTTTTCACAACTGCTCAAGGAAGGGACAGAAACAGGTAAATTACAACACTTGAAAGACATTCAGACAGGCACATAAATAGAAAAAAGTTCAGAGAAGGGTTTCTCAACTGGGATCCATGGACACCTTCTTGATGGTAGTGGTCCATAACATAAAAAGGTCGGGAACTCCCTGGTTTTGAGGGATATGCACCAAATGCAGGGAAATGTGACAAGCTCAGAGTCATGTGGGGGGGTGGGAGGGTGTGATTTATTCTGCCTGTCAAAAGTCACTTTGTTATCATTGGTTAGCTTTGAAACTACAGCTGCTTTTCCCATTGGTTAGCAACCTAGCATAGTATCAAATATTGTGGAAGATAATTCTGAATAAAGAGTTGAAATATCTGAGTTGCTAATGCCCTGTTTCTTCCTTTAATTAACAAACCATCTACCCAGTGCTAGCCCCTCAGCTGCAGGGCACAACACAGCCTGCATTAACAAGATCAACAACCTTTCTCTGTCAAATATGGAAATACCAAAAGCTGTGGGACAAGACAGGTTGTCTCTTGACTGATTGCTCACATTTTCTGGAATACGATAAATTACACAGGATTAATGTATAGAAAAGGCTGTGACTGTTGTTCTTTGGAAGACTGGTGACCAAACTGTTAGCAAAGCACATCTTCCCTTATACAAAGAACAATACAGCACATTCGGCCCACAATGTTATGCTGACCCTTAAACCCTGCCTCCCATATAACCCTCCACCTTAAATTCCTCCATATACCTGTCTAGTTAGGAGTCTCTTAAATTTCACTAATGTATGTGCCTCCACCACTGACTCAGGCAGTGCATTCCACGCACCAATCACTCCGAGTAAAAAACCTTCCTCTAATATCCCCCTTGAAATTCCCACTCCTCGCCTTAAAGCCATGTCCTTTTGTATTGAGCAGTGGTGCCCTGGGAAAGAAGCGTTGGTTGTCCACTCTATCTATTCCTTTTAATATCTTGTATACCTCTATCATGTCTCCTCTCATCCTCCTTCTCTCCAGAGAGTAAAGTCCTAGCTGCCTTAATCTCTGATCATAATCCATACTCTCTAAACCAGGCAGCATCCTGATAAATCTCCTCTGTACCCCTTCCAATGCTTCCACGTCCTTCCTATAGTGAGGCGACCAGAACTAGACACAGTACTCCAAGTGTGGCCTAACTAGAGTTTTATAGAGATGCGTCATTACATCGCAACTCTTAAACTCTATCCCTCGACTTATGAAAGCTAACACTCCATTAGCTTTCTTAACTACCCTATCTACCTGTGAGGCAACTTTCAGGGATCTATGGCCATGTACCCCCAGATCCCTCTGCTCCTCCACACTCCCAAGTATCCTGCCATTTACTTTATACTCTGCCTTGGAGTTTGTCCTTCCAAAGTGCACCACCTCACACTTCTCCGGGTTGAACTCCATCTGCCACTTCTCAGCCCACATCTGCATCCTATCAATGTCTCTCTGCAATCTTCGACAACCCTCAACACTATCCACAACACCACCAACCTTTGTGTCATCTGCAAACTTGCCAACCCACCCATCTACCCCTACATCCAGGTTGTTAATAAAAATCACGAAAAGTAGAGGTCCCAGATCCGATCCTTATGGGACTCCACTAGTCACAACCCTCCAATCCGAATGCAGTCACTCCACCACGACCCTCTGCTTTCTGCAGGCAAGCCAATTCTGAATCCACCTGGCCAAACCTCCCTGGATCCCATGCCTTCTGACTTCCTGAATAAGCCTACCATGTGGAATCTTGTCAAATGCCTTACTAAAATCCATGTAGATCACATCCACTGCACTACCCTCAGCTATATGCCTAGTCATCTCCTCAAAGAACTCTATCAGTCTTATTAAACATGATCTGCCCTTCACAAAGCCATGCTGACTGTCCCTGATCAGACCATGATTCTCTAAATGCCCATAGATCCTATCTCTAAGAATCTTTTCCAACAGCTTTCCCACCACAGACGCAAGGCTCACTTTTCTATAATTACCCAGACTATCCCTACTACCTTTTTTGAACAAGGGGACAACATTCGCCTCCCTCCAATCCTCCGGTACCATTCCCGTGGACAACGGGGACATAAAGATCCTAGCCAGAGGCTCAGCAATCTCTTCCCTCGCCTCATGAAGCAGTCTGAGGAATATTCCACCAGGCCCCGGGGACTTATCCGTCCTAATGTATTTTAACAACTCCAACACCTCTTCTCCCTCAAGATCAACATGCTCCAGAACATCAACCTCACTGATATTGTCCTAACCGTCATCAAATTCCCTCTCATTGCTGAATACCGAAGAAGTATGATTGAATAAAGGTGTTCCCTAGCCTCTTTAAAGTCCATGTCCAATTTACTTGCGACCAAATTTAATTGAAACTCCTTAGCAATTTTTTCCCCCAAACAAATTGGCACCCAACATGGTGCTCCATTTATATGGGGTCCAGCAAGCCGTTATACTGTAAGTTACTGTAAGCTTGAGAAGTGAGATCAGTGAAGAAGTCCAGTAGATGGAGAGACTGAGGGAAAATGTCTGACTGTGAGCGGCTGTGAGTCTCCAGGGGAGACAAGACCAGAAGGGTGAGACTGGTGCAGACAAGGACCCCACCTGGCCAGTGACCATCCCTGAGCTCCAAGAGAGGGACAAGGTGGTGAATGGAAGACACACAGGGAGCCTGACTGGTCAAATTTAAAAGGACTACAACAAATTTGGCAATAAGAACTTTGAAGGCTGCGATTGAAAACTAACTAAATTTGATTACAGGTTGACCTGAAAAACTAACGGCTAAGAATGGGTAGCAAAGGAAGTAAATGCACAAAAGCCATCGGTGCTATGCCGAAGAGGAGAGACTCAACCTCAAGGCTGGTCCACCAACAAAGGCTCTGATGAATAAACATACTGAGAGTCCAAAGGAGGTTCATGGGGATGACTCTGGGAATGAAGGGGTTAACATATGAGGAGCGTTTGGTGGATTTGATCCTGTACTCACTGGAATTTAGAAATTGCAAGGTGTGGGTCTCATTGAAACCTACTGAATTGTGAAAGGATTAGATACAGTGGATCTGGAGAGGATATTTCCAGTGGTGGGGTGTCCAGATGTTAAGGGCACAGTTTCAAAATTGAGGGGTGACCCTTTAGAACAGATGCAAAGAGGAATTTTTTTTAGCCAGTGAGTAGTGAATCTGGGAGGGAATCTCTGCCACAGACAGCTGTGGAGGCCAAGACTGTGGGTATATTTAAAGCAATAATTGAATGTTTCCTGATTGGTCAGGACACCAAAGGATATAGCAAGAAGGCAGGTGTATGGGGTTGAGTGGGATCCAGGGTCAGCCATGATGGAATAGTGGAGCAGACTTGATGGACCGATGGCCTAATTCTTCTCTTATATCTTATGGTCTAAAACGGTAAAAAAGTATAAGAAGACTAAACAAATTCTGGGTAAGCCCCTAGTGCCTCTAGGCTCCTTGGCAGGCAAGGTGTGGCTGGAAGCTAGAGCTAGTAGGTATGTCATTACTTTTTTTAGTGACTTATGTGGATGGAGCTGGGGAGACTGGGTCTATGGAGGCTCTTCAACTTAAAAAAAATTCTTTGCTGGAAAGGAGAGACCAAAGGGAGGTGGGACCTGAAATGGGATTTGTTTCAATAAATGGGAAGAAGTGGCCAAAAGGCACCAACCCCCAAAGTCTAAACTTGAGACACAGGAGGCTTTGGAAGTAACAAAAAAATGGAAGTCAACCCTCCTCACTCTCCCCTCTTTCTCGCACTGCAGGATTCTAGATGACAGACTGAAGGAAGATCCTGTTATGGAATTACCAATGTTTGGTGTGGCCACCACGCAACACAGAGCATTACAGCGGCAACGACAAATACAATTGTCTCAGTTCCATTCCAGGAACCTGCCTCTGTCACATGAACAGATTTCCCATCTGGTTGGGGACATTCCATAGGATACAGGGGATACAAACACGATCATGGACAGAAGAGAACTGCCCAGCGATCAGCCAGCAGAGGATCGCAATAGTGAAGATAAACAACCCCATAGCACAACCCATAAACAGGTACCCCGAATAATGGTAATAAGTATGGCGATCATCAGGCCCTGGACCTCAGCAGTATGGTCAGTGACTCCCTAACCCTGTAAGGAAACCGATCGCGTTTCACAAGTGGTGAGTACAAACTGGTAAAGTTTATAACCCTTTACCTGGAGATATGCAGCAACTCCTACCGTAATGCCTGGTCAATTCACTGTACCCCGAGGAACAAATGGCTATTGGGTCCCCAGTGAAGACGGAGATGAAAGCAATTCCAGTATACAGAAATGGTTAGAACAGGCCACAGAGATAACTTTAGGAGGAGCCAGATTTGAGAAGGTCACAAGATGCCAACAGAAAAAGGGTGAGCCCGTAACAGATTTCATTTCCTGGGTTAAAGATAGTGCGGGAATACTACCGGAGAAAAATGGAACTTTAGCGGTGCAAATCCTTTAAACTTGTTTGTAACGTAATGGATTGTTTAAAGGTACCGGAGAAGTGATGTATGCGCAGCAGGAAGGAGGGCCTTATGAAGGAAGAGGTCGCAGGAGTGGAAAAGGAGGAAGAGAAAGAAAGATGAAAGTCAGGATGTATGCCTCCAGTGTGAGCCTTTATCCGAATCTGTTAATATTAAATTGTGAGACCACACATAAGAAGAATCATTTGATTCTTCCTGGACATTGTAGCCTTGGACGCTACCTCACTTTTTTTAATATACAGTATTTCTGTTTTTGCACATTTTTAAAAATCTATTCCATATACATAATTGATTTACTTGTTTATTTATTATGGTTTATTTTATTTATTTTTTTCTCTCTGCTAGATTATGTATTACATTGAACTGCTGCTACTAAGTTAACAAATTTCACAGCATGGTGACAAAAAACCTGATTCTGATTAATTTGTGTGGCCCGAAATTCACCTGTTAATTTGCTGTCGAAGAGCTTTGTGCAAACTAAATGTGAGTGTCCACTGCGCCCAGATGGATTGTATCGTATTACATGAACCCAATGTGCCAAGATTTCAGGCAAAGGTGTTACAGAAATCTGCTGCTCAAAAGGAGTTTCCTGCCCAATATAATTGGCAGATAGCAGGGAATCCCTGGTAAAATATACTGAAAACCATAATTAAAAATTGAACCATATCAGGGGACATTTTGGTGGGGCTAATCACCACTTTCAAATTATGAATGGAATTAATTTGCACGGCTGCTTTCGGTTTCCTGATGTTGACAATGGATACAAGGAAAAAAGCCGAAGCGTATTAACCTGTGCCTCAAGGCTCAAATATTTTTTAGCCCTGAAAGGATAGCTACCACAATACAGTTATGCCATTTGCAGATCAATTAATTTCTGGAAGGAGGCCACTCCATATCTCATGTACCTTTGTGAATAAAACCCCTCTAATCCCAAACACCCAGGTCCGATGCCGAAATAGTTAAGAGAGCAAAATCAGGGCGCCCTTCCAATTGGCGTAACCTATTTTGGCCTGACACTGGAGTGATAGAGACAAATCTTAAGACTCTCCCTCTTAGGGTCCCGAGAAAACCCATGCCCTTCTCCTCAGTCTGAGCCTCCACTTTGATTGAAACAAGCAGACATGTCTTTGTGGCCATCTAGTTGCCTCTGCAACACCCCACTGAATCACACGAGAAAAATGTGAGACTCCCCTACATTCACCAATACGATTTATCTCCTGAGACAATTGACGGAATTAACCCTGTTGTCGAGACTCTTTTACAGCAGGGAGTGCTACACATGATGCAAAGCCCTTGTAATATCCCCATTTTGCCTATCCCAAAACTGGGCAAGCCAGATGAAAGGAGGTTTGTGCAAGACATGTGGGTTGTCAATCAGATAGTATGGTTCATTCACCCAGTTGCACCAAACAGAAGTGTCATTTTGGCCTCTATACCATCTGAATCTTGATGGTACATGATTAACCTCTTCACGATCCCTCTGTAAGATGACAGTCAATAGCTGTTCACCTGTATGCATAATGGACAACAATATACCTGGACAAGGTTGCCTCAGGGCAATGCTGGGGGACCTGTAATGCTTCTTTGTCTTTTGTTCTATACTGAGAGTCCAGCAGTGTTTGCAGTTACTGTAGGAGGCGATTTGAACCCTTTGCCAGACACTGTGTCAGTTCACAATATGCTGATGATCAGCTGTTGGGCTCCAAGACACTGGCAGGTTGCCAGAAAGATTCGGTAACACTTAAACTACTGTGGTGAACTATGTGCCTATCTGGACACGCCCCCTTCTGACTGCTCCTGTGGCTCCTCCCACAGGCCCCTGTATAAAGGCGATCGAGGTCTGATCCTCTGCCTCATTCTCCAGGATGTAATATGATGGTCACTCACTGCTGGTTCCTTCTTCAGTCAATAAAAGCCGATATCTCGCCTTATGTCTCAGTGTGAGTTATTGATGGTGCATCAATTTTATTGACTGAAAGTTTTAAAACATGGAAACTGTTTTACGTCCGGAAAGATTGGATTTGGACCCCCAAGACCCTGAAGCAGCTCTTGCTTTTGAACACTGGCTTGCATGCTTCCAATCATACTTGGCGGAGCTTCGTGCGACTGAACCCGCCGTTATGTACAGAATTCTCCTCTCGAGGGTCACCCCAAAAGTTTATTCCATTATCCGGGACCTGCCGACCTACGAAGGGGCACTGGATGCCCTCAAAAGACAGTACCTGCGGCCGGTGAACACCGTCTACGCAAGACATTGTTTAGCTACCCGGCGACAGCGGCCTGGAGAATCGAGCGCCGAGTTTCTCCGAGCACTACAGACACACGTCCGAGCTTGTGACTGCAAGACGCTCACGGCAGAACAGCATGCGGAGCTGCTAGTGCGAGACGCCTTTGTGACAGGACTGAGGTCGGTGTACGTGCGCCAGCAACTGCTGGAACACTCAGATCTTACCTTACGCTCGGCGATCGAGACGGCCAACGCTCTGGAAGCTGCGCTGCACTACGCCAACGCTGTCCAGTCGCGCGATTCCCCACCGGTTCCGTGGACGCCTCAGACCCCACCACCGCCGGCTCCCGCGGGCGAAATCGCCGCTGCCAGTCGCAATTCCACGAGCTCCCCGAACCCGACCACAGCGGCAGCCCGTCAGAAGCCTGTGCTTTGTTATTTCTGCGGCCATAAAAAACACTCTCGAAAACGCTGCCCAGCGCGAGAAACGACCTGCTCCAGCTGCGGAAAGCGGGGCCATTCTGCCGAGGTCTGTAAGTCTAAACTGCAAGCTGAGTGCAGCGCTGCGGGTGAAACGTGGGGGCCGCCATCTTGCATGCCCGGATGTGGGCGGCCATCTTTGTCGGCATCAGCACGCCCTGACCCCGACCCTCCGATGCTTACCGGGTACCCCGGATGTAAGCGGCCATCTTTGTCAGCGTCAGCACGCCCCGCCCCCGACCCTCCGATGCTTACCGGGTACCCCGACGTCGATTCAATTCTGGCTACTGTAACCCTCGACCAAAGCGCCCCACACCAGCTTGCAAGGTCCATGATGGACATCCGGGTGGAGGGGCACAGGACTAGATGCCTGTTTGACACGGGCAGCACTAAGAGTTTCATTCAGTGCAACGCTGTGGACTCGCAACACGGCCAGTAAGTCAGAAGATCCATTTGGTTTCTGGGTCGCATTCCACAGACATCCGGGGGGGTTGTGTAGCGACATTGGTGGTGCAAGGCACAGAATATCGGAACTTTGCGCTACTGGTCATGCCTAATCTGTGCGCACCTGTGCTATTGGGGCTGGACTTCCAGAGCCGTCTCGAAAGTGTGACTATGGTATACGACGGGCCCCACCCACCGCTCACTGTCCGGAATCCTCAGTTTTGTGGGACTTCATCACCACTGACCACACACACACAGCGACACACACATCCCATCCAACATGACAGCTGCGCTACCGACACCACTTGCAGTCTCTCCGCTCTCGAGGTCCCTCCCCCGCCGCTGTTCGCCAACCTGACCCCGACTGTAAACCGGTGCAGTGGCTGCTCAGGGAGGGGATCATTGAGCCAAGCACAAGCCCTTGGAGGGTCCAGGTGGTCGGATGGTGGCCCCACCCCACCCCCCTCACGAACTCCTATTCTCTTTTCCCAGGAAGTCTGTCACTGGGACCACCCTACCAGTTTGGCTGATGTCCCTGGGGCCTGTGCTGCTCCGCAAACATGTGAGGAGCAATAAATACTCCCCGCTGGTCGAGAGGGTTCACCTTCTGCATGCGAACCCCCAGTATGCTTACGTGGTCTTACCTGATGGGCGGGAGGACACGGTCTCCATCCGCGACCTGGCGCCCGCAGGTGCGGCAGACCACTACCCTGAAGACTCTCCGGTAACTATGAACCCTGTACCCGAGGTGACACCGCGCTCACCAGGCCCTACATGGACTCCTCATGACTCTTATATACCAGGTGCCTCGCACATGCATGAGCTGGAACCAGCACAACCTCCGTTTCCCGTGCAATCACCGATGTTGCCAGCATCGGTGCAATCACAGCCGGTGCTACGTAGATCGCAGCGACAGGTTCGACCACCTGATAGACTTGACCTGTAAGAAACTTCGCCACATGGGGACTCTTTCAAACAAAGGGGGGGTGAATGTGGTGAACTATGTGCCTGTCTGGACATGCCCCCTTCTGACTGCTCCTGTGGCTCCTCCCACAGGCCCCTGTATAAAGGTGATCGAGGTCTGATCCTCTGCCTCATTCTCCAGGATTCTTCAGTCAATAAAAGCCGATATCTCGCCTTACGTCTCAGTGTAAGTTATTGATGGTGCATCAACTACCTGGGAGCCCATGGACACCGAGCCTCATTACCTAAGTCACAGTTCTGCCAAACAACTGCTACCCTTTTTGGCCGTGTTCTGCAGCAGGACGCAAGACCACTTGGGCTTGAACATATGTTCTCAATCGTACACTCTCCCAGACCAGAGCATACAAAGCAGATGCTTGCATTTCTCAGGATGACAGATTACTGTCGACACTGGGTTCCTGAATACAAAACATATGTGCTGTGCTAGGAACCACTGTATCACAGGACACACCATCTCAGATTCAGTGCAGCCCGGAGATGGACAGGCGGTTGAGACTGTAAAGGAGGAGCTGCTCAATGCACCAGCCCTGGGCGTTCCTGACTACTCAAAATCCTTCAGTTACATACATGAAAAGGAGGGACTTGCGAGTGCTGTGCTGATTCAGGAACACTGAGGATTGAAAAGGCCAGTGGCATATGACTCCACTCCGTGGGGCAAGGCCTGCCTGGCTGCCTACGATTAGCAGTGGTGACAGCAAAGATGGTCAAAAAGCAGTGCTTACAATATTGTACCATTCCTGCACAGTCCTGCCTCCTCACACAATAATGTTACTCCTCAATTCACCGGCTACGCAACACTTCACAGCAGTAAGGCGAACAGGGTACGAGGTCCTGCTCTTATCAAAGCCAAACTTGATTTTTAAAAGAGCACCCACCTTAATCCAGCCACCCTTGTTCCCATTCATGGTGACGCTGAATGACATGGTTGTGTTTTAACTATAGGAGCCACTACCTCCCCTCATCCTGATTTGAGTCTTACCCCTTTAGATAACCCAGATCTGATTCTTTTTACTGATGGCTCATTGTGTAAACCTGATGATTTTGAGCCACTCAATGCACACACAATGCTGGAAGAACTCTGCAGGCCAGGCAGCATCTAGGAGAAGAGTACAGTCGATGTTTCGGGCCAAAATCCTTTGGCAGGACGTACTCTTTTCTTCTCTTGTCTGGCCCTCCAGGCTCCTCCAGCATTTTGTGTGTGTTCCTCGAATTTCCAGCATCTGCAGATGTGTGATTTTGAGCCATTGGCTGGGTGACTCATCATGAGGTACAGGAAGTGGATTCTCTCCTTTCAGGATCATCAGCTTGCGCTGATGAGTTACTTGCACTCTCTAGCACTTGCATTTTAGCTGAGTGTAAAACTGTAAGCATCTATACCGACTCACGATATGCTTTGGGGTTGTACATTATTTCGGTACCCTGTGGCAGCATAGAGGATTTATCACCTCCTCAGGTAAATCTGTATAGTTTGCTCAAATTATGGAGAATTTGCTGCAGGCTACTTATTGCCCAGCAGATTGCAGTAATGAAATGCGACACTCATACGCATAGCTCCGACCCTGTGGCACAAGGTAAAGCTGCAGCAGATGGGGCCACTAAAGCTGCCAGCCTTTCCAGGGAGTCCATAACTGTTTCAATGAACTTACAACGGTCTACTTGCGGACCCCCTACCACAGAGTCCTTACTGGCTGCACAGCAGGCAACCAGAGCAGAGGAACGGCAGCTTTGGAAATAAAAATGCAGCCCCCTTGATAGCGGGGGATGATGATCGCATCCCGACGGCCACCCCGTCTGCCTCCGTAGTCTCCTCCATGCCCTTGTTAGATTGGCACATGGCCAAGGACATGAAGGGAAAGGAGGAGAGACATACTGAATACGACGGCAGTGGTTTCCGCCAGGGCTAACGGTAGCAGGAGAACAGCCAGTTAGAACTATTGAGATTTGTCAAAGGAATAATTGGGGGAAGTCATCTCCTGAATTTGAACACCTGCCCACCCCAGAGGCACCAGTTATTCACCTGCAGATAGACTTTGTGTATTGCCAGCAATTGGGGGTATAAATATCTGTTAGTAATGGTGGACATGTTTTCCAAAAGGATTTACACCTTTCCCACACAAGAACATGACACTTGGACAATAGTTGAATTATTGATGAAGGAGATTATTTCCTGATTTGGGACTCCTTAAAAGTTTAATAATGCTAGGAGAGCTTACTTTATGGGGAAATTAACCGAAGCACTGAGGCATGCCCTGGGATTTTCCTGGGAGTGGCATGTGCCCTACTAACCGCAATCATCTGGAATAGTGAAGAAGATGAAGAGTCCTGAAAGACATTCTGGCCACAGTATTCCAAGGGGCTGGATTGAAATGGCTGATGCACCATCAATAACTCACTCTGAGACGCAAGGCGAGATATCGGCTTTTATTGACTGAAGAAGGAATCAGCAGTGAGTGACCATCATATTACATCCTGGAGAATGAGGCAGAGGATCAGACCTCGATCGCCTTTATACAGGGGCCTGTGGGAGGAGCCACAGGAGCAGTCAGAAGGGGGCGTGTCCAGACAGGCACATAGTTCACCACAATGGCCTGAGTTGCTCTGTATACCTTGAGAAATCATGTTAACAGGATCAGCAAACTGACCCCTTTTGAAGTATTGATGGGAAGACCTATGCCCATTGATTCAAAACTCAACCCCTCCCCCCGGCAAGTGACCAAGCAGCATTGATCCGACTGATGAGAAAACCGTAGAAATAGTAAACACTCTATGTGACGCAATTAGAATGAATCAAGGAAAAGGTAACTGAAGGCCTACCCAGACTCCCCCCCCCCCCTCCTCCTCCTCCTCCTCTCCTCCCCCCCCCCCCAGGTGGAAATGCTGCTAATCACCTGTACGGGGTCAGCATACAAGGCAAAATAGACTCAGTGCACAGAGCCGTGGCTTACCTGTATCAGCCCTCTCCCCGATAGTGCACTGGAAAGCTGAAAAAAGCTGACGAGGCTGATGATACTTGCCCGATTGCTTTCACATGTAGGTTTGCCTGTGTTTATTGAAGCCTAGCTTATCAGTGGGCTACTCGGAGGACCAGTATCCCAAGCTGCTGGATGCGCTGGGGAATTCCTACACTTGCAGGCAGGGGTGAGGTACTGTGTGCTCCTTGTGGTGATCTATGTGCCTGTCGGGACACGCCCCTGCTGACTGCTCCTGTGGCTCCTCCCACAGGCCCCTGTATAAAGGAGGTCTGAGGCCTGACGCTCGGCCTCAGTCTCCAGGACATTGTATGATAGACACTCACTCCTGGTTCCTTCTTCAGTCAATAAAAGCCGATATCTCGCCTTACGTCTCAGTGTGAGTTATTGATGGTGCATCAATTTTATTGACTGGAAGTTTTACAACATGGAAACCGTTTTGCGTCCGGACCGGTTGGATTTGGACCCTCAAGACCCTGACGCAGCTCTGGCTTTTGAACACTGGCTTGCATGCTTCCAATCGTACTTGGCGGAGCTTCGTGCGACTGAACCCGCCGTTATGCACAGAATCCTACTCTCGAGGGTCACCCCCAAAGTTTACTCCATTATCCGGGACCTGCCGACCTACGATGGGGCACTGGACGCCCTCAAAAGACAGTACCTGCGGCCGGTGAACACCATCTACGCAAGACATCGTTTAGCTACCCGGCAACAGCAGCCTGGCGAATCGTGCGCTGAGTTTCTCCGAGCACTACAGACACTCGTCCGAGCTTGTGACTGCAAGACGCTCACGGCAGAACAACATGCGGAGCTGCTGGTGCGAGACGCCTTTGTGACGGGACTGAGGTCAGTGTACATGCGCCAGCGACTGCTGGAAAACTCAGACCTTACCTTAAGCTCGGCGATAGAGACGGCCAATGCTCTGGAAGCTGCGCTGCATAACGCCGACGCTGTCCAGTCGTGCGATTCCCCGCCGGTTCCGTGGACTCCTCAGACCCCACCACCGCTGGCTCCCACGAGCGAAATCGCCGCTGCCAGTCGCGATTCCACGAGCTCCCCAAACCTGACCACGGCGGTGGCCCGTCAGAAGCCCATGCTGTGTTATTTCTGTGGCCATAAAAAACATCCTCGACAACGCTGTGAGCGGATGTGAGCGGCCATCTTTGTCGACGTCAGCACGCGCCGCCCCCGACCCTCCGATGCTTACCGGGTATCCCGGATGTGAGCGGCCATCTTTGTCGGCGTCAGCACACCCCGCCCCCGACCCTCCGATGCTTACCGGGTACCCCGGATGTGAGCGGCCATCTTTGTCGGCGTCAGCACGCGCCGCCCCCGACCCTCCGATGCTTACCGGGTATCCCGGATGTGAGCGGCCATCTTTGTCGGCGTCAGCACGCGCCGCCCCCGACCCTCCGATGCTTACCAGGTACCCCGGATGTGAGCGGCCATTTTGTCGACGTCAGCATGCCCCGCCCCCGGCCCTCCAATGCTGACCGGGTCTCTGGCCACTGTAACTCTCGACCAAAGCGCCCCACACCAGTTTGCAAGGTCCATGATGGACATCCGGGTGGAGGGGCACAGGACTAGATGCCTGTTTGACATGGGCAGCACTGGGAGTTTTATTCACCCGGACACAGTGCAACGCTGCGGACTCGCAACGCGGCCGGTCAGTCGGAGGTTCCATTTGGCTTCTGGGTCGCAGTCCACAGACATCCGGGCGGGTTGTGTAGCGACATTGGTGGTGCAAGGCACAGAATATCGGGACTTTGAGCTGCTGGTCATGCCTAATCTGTGCGCACCTGTGCTATTGGGGCTGGACTTCCAGAGCCGTCTCGAAAGTGTGACTATGGTATACGACGGGCCCCTCCCACCACTCACTGTCCGGAATCCTCAGTTTTGTGGGACTTCTTCACATACCCCGCTACTGACCACACACACACACGGGCACACACATCCCATCCAGCACCAGGCCGACAGCTGCGCTACCGACACCACTTGCAGCCTCTCCACTCTCAAGGTCCCTCCCCCACCGCTGTTCGCCAACCTGACCCCGACTGTAAACCTGTGGCAACCAAAAGCAGGAGGTACAGCGCGGGGGACAGGGTCTTCATTCAGACGGAGGTGCAGCGGCTGCTCAGGGAGGGGATCATTGAGCCAAGCTCCAGCCCTTGGAGGGCCCAGGTGGTTGTTGTTCGGACTGGGCAGAAAAATAGGATGGTGGTGGACTATAGTCAAACCATCAATCGGTTTACGCAGCTTGACGCATACCCCCTACCCCGCATCGCGGATATGGTCAACCAGATTGCTCAGTATAAGGTGTACTCGACAATAGATCTGAAATCCGCTTATCACCAGCTCCCCATCTGCCCAGAGGACCGCCCCTACACCGCCTTCGAGGCGGGCGGCAGGCTCTATCACTTCCTGCGTGTCCCTTTCGGTGTCACGAATGGTGTCTCTGTCTTCCAGAGGGAAATGGACCGGATGGTGGACCAGTACCAACTGCAGGCCACATTTCCCTATCTGGATAACATCACCATCTGTGGTCACGACAGGCCAGATCACGATGCCAACCTCCAACGATTTCTCCAAGTGGCCGCAGCTCTGAACCTTACTTATAACAGGGACAAGTGTGTGTTTGGTACCACCCGCCTTGCTATACTTGGGTATGTCGTGGAAAACGGGGTTATTGGCCCTGATCCCGAACGTATGCGCCCCCTGTTAGAACTCCCTCTTCCCACCACTCTCAAGGCCCTCAGTCGGTGCCTGGGTTTTTTTTCCTATTACGCCCAATGGGTCCCCCATTACGCAGACAAGGCTCGCCCCCTGGTCAAGTCTACCTCGTTTCCCCTCTCTGCTGAGGCCTGCGCGGCCTTCGACTGCATTAAAGCGGATATTGCCAAAGCTACGATGCATGCAGTGGACGAGACCGCTCCCTTCCAAGTGGAGTGTGATGCCTCCGATTTCGCTCTGGCTGCTACCCTCAATCAGGAAGGCAGACCAGTAGCATTCTTTTCTCGCACCCTCCAAGGCTCCGAAATTCGGCACTCCGCGGTGGAGAAAGAAGCCCAGGCCATAGTGGAGGCTGTTAGGCACTGGAGGCACTATCTTGCTGGCAAAAGGTTCACCGTGCTGACCGACCAGCGCTCGGTTGCGTTCCTGTTCAGCAACCAACAGCGGGGCAAAATCAAAAATGATAAGATTCTGCGGTGGAGGATAGAACTCTCCACCTACACCTATGATATCCTGTACCGGCCTGGCAGACTCAATGAGCCCCCTGATGCCCTATCCCGGGGAACATGTGCTAGCACACAGCTCGACCAGCTGTACACCCTTCATGCACAACTTTGCCATCCGGGGGTCACCCGATTTTACCATTTTGTGAAAGCTCGGAACCTGCCATACTCCCTGGAGGACATCAGGACGATGACCAGGGACTGCCAAATCTGCGCTGAGTGCAAACCGCACTTCTACCGTCCTGACACGGCACAACTTGTCAAGGCCACCCGCCCTTTTGAACGACTGAGTGTTGACTTTAAGGGCCCCCTTCCCTCCACTGACCGCAATGTCTATTTTCTCAGTGTTATCAACGAGTACTCACGGTTCCCCTTTGCCATCCCCTGCCCCGACACCACTGCCACGTCCGTCATAAACGCCCTGTGCCAGCTCTTCACTCTGTTCGGGTATCCCTGCTATATCCACAGTGATAGAGGGTCCTCCTTTATGAGTGAGGAGCTGCGCCAGTACTTGCTAGCTAGGGGCATTGCTACTAGTCGGACCACGAGTTATAATCCCCGGGGTAATGGCCAGGTGGAGCGGGAGAATGCCACAGTGTGGAAGGCCACACTTTTAGCCCTTAAGTCAAAAGGGTTGCCGGTCTCTCGATGGCAGGAGGTCCTCCCTGAGGCACTGCACTCTATCCGCTCCCTGTTATGTACGTCCACCAATGCCACCCCTCACGAACGCCTATTCTCTTTTCCCAGGAAGTCTGTCACTGGGACCACCCTACCAGTTTGGCTGACGTCCCCGGGGCCAGTGCTGCTCCGGAAACATGTGAGGAGCAATAAGTACTCCCCGCTGGTAGAGAGGGTTCACCTTCTACATGCGAACCCCCAGTATGCTTACGTGGTCTTACCTGATGGACGGGAGGACACGGTCTCCATCCGCGACCTGGCACCCGCAGGTGCAGCAAACCACTACCCTGAAGGCTCTCCGGTAACTATGAACCCTGCACCAGAGGTGACACCGTGCTCACCAGGCCCTACACAGACTCCTCATGACACTTGTATACCGGGCGTTTTGTACGCATTTATACCAGGCACCTCGCACATGCATGAGGGATCACCGGCGCCTAGTGGGCAAGAACAAGCGCAACCTCCGTCCCCTGTGCAATCACCAATGTTGCCGGCATCTATGCGGTCACAGCCGGTGCTACGTAGATCGCAGCGACAGATTCGACCACCTGAAAGACTTGACTTGTAAGAACTTCGCCACATGAGGACTCTTTCAAACGAAGGGGGGATGAATGTGGTGAACTATGTGCCTGTCGGGACACGCCCCTGCTGACTGCTCCTGTGGCTCCTCCCACAGGCCCCTGTATAAAGGAGGTCTGAGGCCTGACGCTCGGCCTCAGTCTCCAGGACATTGTATGACAGACACTCACTCCTGGTTCCTTCTTCCAGTCAATAAAAGCCGATATCTCGCCTTACGTCTCAGTGTGAGTTATTGATGGTGCATCACCCCTATGGCCAATATCCTTCAATAACCAGGATATAAGCAGGGCTTTAGCAGCACACTGCTGGCCAGGTGAAGGGAAAGAATGAATAACAAAGCCAGCAGACAAAATACATGTTAATAGGTCTGAATGGTTATCAGTTTCTGGGAGTAATTGCTTCAGGGGATGGCACACCTAACTATAATTCAGCAAACCCTAGTGTGCTGAGATTGCATGCAGCTTCCTGGACAGCTAGTGCCACACAGGCCAGTCAGGTTGATTTATGGGAATGAGCAGCTGTAGAGAGAAAACTAGAATATGGTGGGGTGGTCAGAGCACTTCTGAAATATCTCCATGGTTACTAAATGGCACATACTGGATTTGTGGGGATTGAGTTTACCCCAGCTACCTTTCTAACCGGACCAGATATGGTCAACCTGGATTTGCCGGATTAAGCTTACCCCAGCTACCTTTCTAACTCGACCAGATATTGTCACCCTGGATTTATGGTACCTATGGTACACAATTCTTATGAACTAACATCACTTACCCTCTTGTGAAAGAAAAGGGTGATTTCAAACACAGGAAGGTTCTGGATGATAGCATTCCCTTATTATGGGACAGAGAAAGTGGCACAGGAACTGAATAATATGGCCTCAGCTCTTGAGAAATTAGCTAATGACACTCCCTCAGCCTTAGAGGATACACAAAGGCAGATTAAAGGCTTAACTGCTGAGATAACAGCCATTTGAAATGTGGGCCTGCAAATCAGGATGGCCTCAGATTTTATTTTAGCTGAGAAAGGAGGAACGTGTGTCATTATAGGGCATGAATGTTGTAGCTATACTCCTGATGAATCTGAAAACATAACCCACTTGGCCAACCATTTCCAGAAAAGTGTAAAATAGATACGAAAGATCAGCAAAGACTTCCATAACTGTTACCCTCCTGGGAGCTGGGGGTCCTTTGGGTCATCTTCGGTGGTTGGTGAGGTACATTCTGTAATTATTGCAATAATAATGGCAATCCTACCCCATTTCTACGTTTGCTCATGTTAACACCAACACACATGACCCCAAATACAATGAAGGAGAGTGTTTAAAGATGCAACCAATACCCCCAGGGTATGAGGCCTCTTTTGCAGACACCAGTCTATGGAGTCGATATTACAATCAAAAAGGGGGGAATTGTGGAAGAAAAGTCTGAATAAAGGGTTAAAATATCCGAGTTGCTAATGCCCTGTTTCTTCCTTTGATGAGTGTTAGCCTCTCAGCCGTAGGGCATAACATGGCTGCAGAAACAGGATCAGCAACATTTCTCTGTGAATTGTGAAAATACCAAAACCTGTGGGAAAAGACAAGTTGTCTCTTGGCTGATGTCTCTCACATTTTCTGGAATGCAATAAATTACACAGGATTAATGTACAGAAAGGCTGTGGCTATTGTCTTTGGAAGTTTGCGATCTCACTGTCAGAGAATCACACCTAGCCTCTTCAAAGTCTGTGTACATGTTACTGTGACCAATTTTAATTCAAACTCCTTAGCAAATTTTTCCCTAGCTAATGTTGATGAGGGCCTCTGTCAGTCAGAGCTGACTATAGATATTGCATCTCAGCTGTCTAGATACACAAGCCTGGACAGTACAATATAGAGAGCAAACTGTTGCCCATGTAGTCAAGCTCCCCCTCTCCACACGTCTGATGAATGCAAAGGAATGGCAGAGACTGGTACAGTTTGATACCGGCACTGTCACAGGAGTTGCCATTCAACATTGAACTCAATGTAAGACTGCCTTAGGGCTCCCGCTCCACAGTTTTCCCTTGGAGTTTTCTCCTGAAGCTTTCCCCATGAGTGAATATAGCTGTAAGATAGCAGAGGTATGGGATCTGAGTTTTTCTTCTCTTAGATGAACTGCCAACCATGACCAATAAGCCCCATCTGCCCGAAGCAACTGGTTTTAAAGCACCAGTAACCTGCTTTTGCCCCTTCTTCTGTCAATGAAAATGGTTCCACTGGGTTTAGTAGCTAATCCACACGGGAAGACCAGGAGCTGGACTTGGCCATCAGAAATAACAAATATCTCGTGTATAAAATGTCACATGGAAGTGGCGTGCTGCCTCTTCCTTTGTTTAAGGCAAGTGGTGCACATGACCATTGGGAAGGTATGCTCTGTGCGCACTTTTTGCTAAGTTCTTTGTTGAGCATTCAGCTTTGTAGTTTCTGTAACTTGGGGAATTTTGGTCGAATTTTTACTGTTTGTAAATAAATGAATAATATACTTGCTCATAGTCAGTGTGTTCTGCCTCACTCGCCAAACCTGTGAACCTGATTCAATGTTACACTTGGGAAGGCAACTTGATTAGCATAGATGAAGTGGTTTAAGGACTTATTTCTATGCTGTATAACATGATGACTTCATAAAATTCCAAATTTAGCTCAGTTCCACTACCATGACTTTTAAATGAGGTTGAATATTTGCTGAAATGTCCACGGTAACAACCATGATCAACTGGAAGGTGCTTATTACAACAGAGCCCTTTTGTGCAATTTTGATCTTACTTATTTTACAACTACATTTCTTATTATCATACCTGCGTGGCATCAATGGTACTTGATACTATTTGTACATTTTATGAACGTTTGCCAGAATATAATGTCTGGTTGTCTCACTTGAAGTTGCGTAAGAGTATTCCTGAAGTACTTAGGAGCATACAAGTGCCAAGATTCCACTGAAGAAATTTACAATCATACTGCATTGTATTTGATTGTGTTGTATTGGGCTTATTGTTGTCACAAGTACCAAGATAAAGTGAAAAACCTGCCTTACATACTGTTCAGACAGATCAAATTCAGGGGATTCCAGTTAATTGGCAAACATCGAGACCTGTACATTTTGGCCCAATGAATCGGCTTTCTTCATCAGCTGAAGTTTCATGGCAATAGTTAGAAACTTATCAGAAAGACAATGTACCATTTAATGGAGTAATAAATTATGTATTTAACTGAAATACAGGACATTAGAACAAATTAGTAAATATACTACTACAGTACTATAAAACTGTGTATTCATTCCTTATACAGTTATCAACGGAGGAAGTCACCCAGTAATATGCTACCAAGTTTTGTTTTGATTGACTATATGAACAAAATTAGCGCAGACACCTAGTACAGATGAAGGACTGAATTCAAACAGTGCTTTCAATAATTTATCCACCAAGTTGTCATTTTCATTGTAACATTTGAGTTGATTGCCAACACCTTCAACTTCTTCATAGTTTTTAAACTTGTTGAAGTAGGGGAGTAATTTCATTTACACTCCCTTCCATTTCTGACATCTCCAAGTCTGAATGCTTGAAACCGCAGTGAGTAAAACTGTTCTGAATTGTCTTACTGCTTACTTCTCGCCAACTATCACGACAAAAACACAAACACATGCAACTGATGCTACTGTATTTAAAACTGTTCTCTCTAAATCTGGTGTAGTGTCTAATGACCACATAAGTTCATGACTGACAGTAGTTAGAAACTGTTCGGCATTGGTTTCCTGTCCCAAGTAAGTGGCAAAGTGTCCTAAGTAAGCAAAGGAAATCCTGGCTATTTTCCCAATTAGCTTTTCTTATTTAAGACTTGTCCCAAATAAGTGGCTGTGCTGATTAACTGATAGCCCAATTAACCACAATCCACTGTAATTGCACAGTGCATTGGGATAGAATAAGCTAAAAACAGTAACAGTGCAGAACCAAGCTACCCAAACAGTGCAGTACAGGTAACAATCAAGTATAAGATCATAATATGGCAGGTTTTGAAGCCAAGAGTTCATTTTATCATAAACTAGAGTCTGATGACACTGGGATAGAAGCTGTCCTTGAGCCTGGTGTTATGTGTATTCAGATTTTTGTGTCTCCTGCCTGATGAAAAAAATAAAAGAAATTGTCCAGGGAGTGTGGGGTCTTCATGTATGCTGGCTGCTTTACCAAGGAAGTGAGAAGTATAGACAAAGTCTACAGAGGGAGGCAGGTTTCCATGATGTGCCAAGCTGTGTCCACACCTCTCTGCAGTTTATTGTAATGACATGCAGAGTAGTTGCCATGCCAAATCTATTTTGTATCCAGATAGAATGCTTTCTATAGTGCATCAATAACAATTGATAAGGATTGATGTGGGCCTGCCAAATTTCTTCAACCTGCAGAGAAAATAGAGGCAGGTGAGTTTTCCTGTCCATGGCATCAACATGGTTGATGTTTGGGAACTTGAAACGGTCACCCTCAGCACCACTGATGTGGATAGGTGTACTCTGTTAAATTTACAGTTGAAGTTCCTTCATTTTGATGCTGAGATATAATGTTCATAGTATGTTCAAGTCTTATTTATTTGTAGCCCATTTGCTGCAGAATACACCTCTATCTAAATTATGACTGTGCAAATGGGTGTGGGACAACAGACCACAGGTAGTTAGGTTGCACAACCGCTCCTCCCTCCCCCTCATCCTCAACACAGGTGCCCCCAGGACTGTGTTCTGAGCCCACTGCTGTACACTCTGCTCAAACACGAAGGCACCGCTAAACACCTGAGCAATCACATTGTCAAGTTCGCTGAAGAGATGACAGTGGTGGGGCTCATCACCAACAACAATAACATGGCCTACAAGAGCTCGAGGCCTGGTGCCAAGCAAATAACCTCAGCCTCAATGTCAACAAGACAAAGGAGATTGCTGTGTATTTAATATTTGAGTAATATTGTAAATATATTATTTAATTAAGCATCCATTGTTATTTGCATAATTCATTATGGGTTATATATAGAAGTACATGAATTGCAAATGTCATCACACCACCAGGACACATATGTACATCTCACTAAAGATGCAGTACACACGTTTATCCTGGTCTCCCCATGCTTTTCTCTTGATTAGGTTTGTGTTTTGCACATTACAAAGCATGACAGTGCAATGAGGATGTCTTAAACAAATCCAAGATGACTACCCACCTGCTAACTTGCAGCAAGATGTTCGACTTTTTAAAAAAGGCAGAAAATGGACAATTCATAGTTTTATAAACAGTAAGTACTGGTGATAAATATTATAAATAACATAAAAAGAGCTGAAACAGCTGGTTACATTGGAAAAAAGGATGTGTTTGATAGCATTATGGATAGCTTGTTTACTGAACAAATTTAGCAGTATCTTGAAGTAAATGAAATAGCTGATGAGAAATGAGTGGCAGTTTTGCTGAGTATAATAGATGGGAAAGTATACTGTTTACTTAAGAGTTTAACAACTTCAGCCAAATCAACTAAAATGAGATTTACTGATATCATGAAAGTAATGCAGGAACATCTAGAACTAAAACCAATGTTAGATGCAGAATGTTCTTGCTGAATCAGAAAGGAGGGGAGTCAATTTCAGTGTACATGGCTGAATTCAAGAGATTATCTGCACATTGTCAGTTTAGTGATGGGGTTAATGATACATTGAGAGATCATTTAGTTTGTGGAATCTTACAAGAAAGCATTCAAAAATGGCTTCCAACTGAAACACAACGCATTTAAAGGAGCAGTTGAAATTGCTGTTTGGTATTTCAAAGACACTGAACTAAAGCCAGCAGATGTCCAACTAAGAACTTATACCGGAGAAAAGATAACTCCCATGGGAATGACATTGTAATAGTGAAATACAAAAATTAACAAGCCATGTTGTTGCCAGAATTGTGGGGCTGTGATCAGCTGACAACTACATCTTGACGGGAGATCCATCCACTATTTGTATGCCACGTTCTCTGCAATTGAAAGTAAATTAAGAAAGGCACTGGATGATGCCACATCAGTGTTCAAAGATGGGATTGGAGAACTCAAAATATCAAGGGTACAATAACATTAAATGAAAGTGCCACACACAAGTTTCACGAAGCCAACTTGGTTCCTTATACCATCAGTGATAAAATAGTTGGTGAGCTAGCTCACATGAAGGGTGAAGGAATTCTTTCTGAGGTTGAGTGGAGCCGACGAGCAACACCAGTGGTCCCAGTATCCAAGAAGAATGGGTCTGTCAGGATCTGTGGTGGTTTTAAGGTCACTATCAACCCAGTACTCTTTGCCCAGGATAGAGGATACCTTTGCAAACCTTTTAGGAGGAAAACACTTCAGCAAAGTGGACTTAGTTGAGGCCTATCTGCTGATGGAGATGGAAGAAGAGTCGAAAGTCTTGCCAATCATAAACACTCACAAAGGGCTTTATCACTAGAATACGCTTATTTTTGGAGTGTATCTGCACCTGCACTCTGGCAGCAAGTTATGGACCAGCTGATGCAAGGCTGTCCAGACACTCAGTGTTACCTGGATGACATCATTGTTACAGGTGAGGATGACAAGGAACATCTCCAAAATCTGAAGACAGTGTTAAAAAAGATTTGAAGATTATTGCTCAGAGCATGATGCAACAAATGTGTATTCTTTAAACAAAGCATTACTTACCATGGTCACACCGTTGACACACAAGTTTACACAGTGTGCTCAGAAAATTCAAGCAGTGGTGGATACCCCAAGGTGAAACAACATGCCACAGTTACAGTCCTTTTTAGGATTTGTAAATTACTATAGTAGGTTCCTGCCAAACTTGACTACTATGCTCTACCCCTTGAACTGATTAGTACACATCAGGGAGAAAAAACAATGGACAAAGCAGTATGAGGTGGCTTTTCAAAAGGCATAGGAAATGGTGATGTCAGACACAGTAGACACATTATAATCCACATCGTTCACTGAAGCTTGCTGGTGACACCTCGTCTTATGGTCTAAGTGCAGCAATATCATGCTATGAGTGATGGACCTAAAAGGCATACAGTCTTTCCTGATCCTGAGAAAAATTAAGCACAGCTTGACAGAGAGACCATGAGTTGATTTGGGGTGTAAATCGTTTCAACCAGTACTTGTATGGGACAGAGTTTACCCTCATTACTGATCGTTGACCACTAGTGTCCATTTTCAATCCACAGAAGTGTGTTCCACTAGTAGAGATGAACTGCTTCTTGGAGAGCACAGTTCAAGAAGACAACTAACATGGAATGCTGATGGATTGCCCGTTAACCCTTACAAATGAAAATGCTCGAAACATTTACAAAAGAGGACACTTCTCTTGATGTATTCTCCCTGATGCAAATCGGAAGTCCCCCTATTATGGCAAAGGAAAACTAGTGAAGACCCCACACTATCTATGGTCTATATGGCCACCCAAAATGTGCAGCAGAAACTGCAGTTCCCCCATTTTTACCAGAACCAGGATGAACTTGCCCTTGATGGGGTTTGCCCTACGTGGGGATGTGAGTTGTTGTACCATCCAAGCTGAGAGCTAAATTGTTGGAAGAGCTACACGTTGGTTATCTAGGGATGGCCAAAATAAAAGGGTTGGCTCAAAGCTTTGTCTGCCGGCTTGGGATAGATCAGCAGATTGAATAGCTTGCCATCCTCTATTCAGGATGCCAACACATCCAGAGCTGTCAGAACCACTTCCTATAATCCTAGCATCAACTCCTACAACCACCATGGAGATCTTAGAACCCGAGATTATTTCACAGCCATAAGTCACAGCAGAGTAACCCAGCTTGTCAGGGAAGATGTTTCCTACAAGAATAAGAAACCCTCCGCAGCGATTAAATCTTTAGGCCCAAATGGGACAATTTGGAATTTACTATGCTATGGATCTATATATAGGTATATAGTAGTTGTATTATATACTTTGGCAATATTGTAAATATATTGTTTGATTGAAGCAGTCTTAGTTGATAACATGATTCATTACGATTTATATGTAAAAGTGAGTGAATGGCATACTTCATCATGCCACCACACCATAAGTGAGCATATCACTAATGTAAGGAACACAGTACACATTCTCCCAGTATCCCTGTGTTTCCTTTCAATTAATTTTATATTTTGGAGTTACAAAACATAACAGAGATGGTAATCGACTTCAGGAGAACTCGCACCCTACTTGACATCAGTGTCACACCAGTGGAAACTGAGGGCACTGGAAGTGTACATCACACACAACCTCTCATGGCCCCGAAACACATCCTACACAGTCAGGAAAGCTCACCAATGCCTCTGCTTTGTGAGGAGGTTGAAGAGAGCTGCACTTTGCACATCCACACTCATATCTTTCTCCAGATGCACAGTACAGCATCCTGACAAGCTACATCCCTGCTTTTTCATTATAATTGTTCTTTATCTTTCATGTATTTTTATGTTATATCATTCTCCTTTACACTTGTGAAGACATTAAACAATCTTGACTAACATCAATGATTAACAATTGTTTTCATTGTTAAGTTCGCCGCAAATTGTAAGCTTTAAGTCTGATTCAAATACATCCAAATTGCAGGTAGGGAAATGCAGTTGTTCAAAATGCTTTCCAGTGAGTGAAGTCAAATTTTCCCTATTGTACTATTTTAGATCCTATTTTGCTCTAGCAGCTAGGAGTTTGGAGGGTGGCATCATTTAACTTAATCGTAAACAAGAAGCTCCTACTGCTTCATTATTCAGGGAAGCAACTCCCTCTGTCAGTGTACAAAAGATATTCTGAACATGTTCCATTCAGCATCCTCCAATAAAAGGACTCTTATAGATGTGTTTCCTCCCTCTCTCCACCCACCCTGCAAGAGCTCTTTGTTGTCAATAGATTAGTAAACACTACTTGCCATCAATTCCAGACAGATTTAAAGAAAATACCTAGTTATTAAAAGCTGTTTCATGCCTTTTTTTGCAGTTCTACCCATGAATGCTTCTAATTATTTGCAGAGCACCGCACAATTTTGTGGCCTGACCTATTAATCTATGACTTCCTGCAGAGTTAGCATCATTACACTACGTTCAGCAGCATGACCTTCTATGCTATTGTGCAAACATCAGAAAGGAACTTTAAGAAAATATATCCCTTTCAAAAATAATTGCTGGCTGAATATTTCTACTACTTGTTATTTTCACAAAGCACTCCTCAAACTTGATACAAGCGGCAGGTTCAGAAATTCAATATGGTGCACAACCTAAGATTAATTTCACCCACCTCTAGTGGTTTACATAGTGAGCAACACTGAAGTTAAAATGCAAACCAGAATACTATCAAAAATGCTTAACAAGTCAGAGATAAATCTGTATCAATGGAAACAAAGATTCCCTTTTCAAGTTCGATGTTGCAGTGGCTAATAAAAGCTCTGCAATGGAGCAGAAATGCTGCGGACAATAAAAGCTTGCAAATCCTTCATTTCACTCACGTTGAACAAATCTGATGTCATTCCTTTAAGATGAACTGCGATTTAAGGAGACTGAACAGCAATTTAAAGGAAATCGCCTTATATTCCTGAAGCCTCCTTATGGACAAATATTAATCTATTCTCATTTTAAATGAAAACCAATGGAACATTTAAAAAAAATATTGCAGATTATTTTCCACAACTGAATAGAAGGAATGAAAACAGATTGTTTAAATATCCTGCAGTTCAGTAGCATCGTGTTTCCCAACATCTAACACAACACTGAGCTCACATGTCATTAAAACGAAAGTGACTTAAGTCAGGGCAACGTAATTGATCATAACATTCCCAGTTATTTTGCCACTTTTTAAAGTTTAAAAATTTCGTATTAGCTCTTGCTGAGTGATTAGCCATATAGATTTAAGAACACCATCTATTAAAAGGCACAGATATAAAACACAAAAAGACAGGCGTTTATTAGGAAAAAAATTGTATCAATACTTACAGCCTTTAATGAAATGGTAATGGGACATTTCCCCCCAATTCAAAATGTTGCCATCACACAATTCCAATCTTCTTCCACAGTACAGCTTCCATGACTAAACGATGTGTCACTTGGTGAGCCAAGCACAGCTTTGTTTACTTCAATATGTATCACTTCAAGGAGATTGGATAGAAACACTTTGCAGGTGCAAGCAGTTTCAGTCAGTCCTGAACCGCAACTACCACATGTGCCATTATAATACAATTGATTGGCAATGCTCCGAATTCCACATCTTTACAAGAGGGTAGACAGCTCAGCTTTCAGAATCAGAGCTCCTAAAGCTGCAGTGCGACTCTTATAACCAGCAGAGCAGACTGCTTCAGAAAGATGGATAATCGGCACTTGCTGAACTATCAGAATTTAATTCGTAGCAAATATCATTAGCATTTGAATGAGCTTTTTCTTCTGTTTTGCAAATACTTTATGGGAGCAGATTAAAGTTAATACAGTTGAAGGTAATTATTGGGATTAACATCAGTGCAGAAAATTACTTAACGAAATGAATATTTTCTCAATGTCCTGCAATGCCCTGCTGCCCCCGCCACCTGCCACCTTTCCCCAGCTAACAGGCACACTCTCACCCTGTCATCCCGCACTGCTCAGTTTTCATCTTTTATTGCTGCTGTTTCACGTACAGTATTTTTACATGACTGTTTTATTATAATGGGGCCAGAAACATCACAACATTACACTGTCTCACATAATCTTAATGTCAACCTGTCACTTCAGGCCACGCTCCTCGTGTTAATATTATTCTGTGACCGTATGAGCTGCATCATAACTCTATGTGCTGAGTGTGATGATAAATGCCGTGTGTTGTACTTTGCAACCCCCCCCGAGCACAGCAATAATATTACATTTAGATGTATACATGCACATGGTTGCATGAAAATAAACTCGAACTTAAACTTGAAAGAAAAGGTCCTGATTTCATATTAAACCCAGTCCAAATCGGTGCACATCCAACATTCACCGCTGGACGTATTTTAAAAATATTGTGTCGAACATTTGTTTCATAATGACAGACAGGAAGCTTGTTTAACTCAACAACTATTTTTATTGTGATAAACACTAAAATAGACCAGGCACGATGACCTGGGGAGAGAACAGTTCAGTCACATACAGATGGGGGAGGTGATGATCACACACCCTGGTTACAGTCAGGGTGACCCACAAACTCACAAGTGAATAACTGTATAACCCAAGCTAAAATGTAACAATAAATTAATGGAGGATGAGAGGTGACCTGATAAAGGTGTACAAGGTAATGAGAGGTATTGATGGTGTGGATAGACAAAGGTTTTCCCTCAGGGCTGAAATGGCTAACACGAGAGGGCATAGTTTTAAAGTGCTTAGAAATAGGTACAGAGGAGATGCCAGTGGTAAGTTTTTTTTTACGCAGAGAGTGGTGAGTGCGTGGAATGCACTGCAAATGACAATGTGGAGGTGGATGCAATAGGGTCTTTTAAGAGACTCCTGGATAGGTACATAGAGCTCAGAAAAATAGAGGGTAGGGAAATTCTAGGCAGTTTTTAGAGTGGGTTACATGGTCAGCACAACATAGTGGGCTGAAGGGCCTGTAAAATGCTGCAGATTTTTATGTTTCTATGTTTTTATCTCACTGCTATCCCACGGGAGGATTTTAACAGAAGAACAAAACACGACGCTTGTCATTAGGAATGCTGGGGGTGGGTTGTTGACCACGCCCCCCCAAGTGCCACTCTGCCCCCACCTGAGGGGTCAGCCGTCCACAACAACCCCCCGAATCCACAACAAAGTCCAAAATTTCCACACTGCTGCCTGAGGCGCTGAGGGTTTTCCGGAGCCCCTTCACCCCGGAGGAGACACTGCTTGGTGATGCAAGAGGCGGGTCACCAGGAGTTTCATTTCCTTCTTTCAGCCTCGCTGAGTGGATGGTTGCCAAGGGCCAATACAATACCAGCTGGTCCTGGTGCAGCACGACTGCGCTGATATACCACATTGGAGATGCGGTTGAGCACCTCTCCTGGCCTCTGATAGTGGCTTCCCAGCTTAGTCGATAGTTCCTTTTTAATGGAGGGGCAGTACAACCATTCTCTGTTCATCCCCCCCAACCACCACCACCAATAATGTCTTGTTCCCAGCTGCGGGCATCATAAGCCCATCTTTGGTGGCCACTGACTAAGCTTTGGTTCTGCTGAGCTGCATTGTGAATACCCTGCAGACGCTCCCTGAGGCACCCCAACTCGGCCTCCCCAGGAACCTTCAGCTCGGGACAGAGGCCATCCCGCCCAAATGTGAGCACAGCCGGCGAACATCTAAACTGTTGTCCGGTAGCCCACAATACGAGGGGGGTGGTGATGATCCCAATCACGCATGAGGACAGAAAGCTGAGTAGCCGGGTGCAGTTAAAGCACCACACCAGCCCATCACTTTGTGGGTGAAGGGGGTGGTCTGCATCTCGGTGATATTCCCATCTGCATGCAGACCTCACCAGACACTTGAACCTCAAAGTTGCACCCCGGTCACTGTGGAGTTCCTCAGGGGCGTAGTAACGGCAGAAGAAATCCCCCATGATTCTCTCAGTGGTAGAGATGGTGCTGTGCTCTGGGACTGTGTATACCTCTGGTCACCTTGTGAAGTAATCCATGCGCACGATTCCATCGTCAGTGAGGGGGAAGGGGCCCAGGATGTCCACTCCTACGCACCCCACTGGGACTCCCACCAGGTACTGCTGAAAACTGGCAGCCTGGCCCCTTCTAGGACGTACAAGTGTTGGAGCAGTGCATGAACAGCTCCACGTCCTGCCTGTACCCAGGCCAGTAGAAACGTTCACGCAGTTAGAACCATGGAACACTACAGCACAGTACAGGCCCTTCAGCCCTCCATGTTGTGCTGACCCATATAATCCTTTAAAAAAGTACTAAACCCACACTATCCCATAACCCTCCATTTTTCTTTCATTCATGTGCCTGTCCAAGAGGCTCTTAAAAATACTTAATGTTTTAGCCTCCACCATCATCCCTGGCAAGTCATTCCAGGCACTCACAACCCTCTGTGTAAAAAACTTACCCCTGATGTCTCCACTAAACTTCCCTCCCTTAATTTTGGACATATGCCCTCTGGTGTTTGCTGTTCGTGCCCTGGGAAACAGGTACTGACTATCCACCCTATCTATGCCTCTCATAATCTTGTAGACCTCTATCAAGTCCCCTCTCATTCTTCTACGCTCCAAAGAGAAAAGTCCCAGCTCTGCTAACCTTGCTTCATATGACTTGTTCTCCAATCCAGGCAACATCCTGGTAAATCTCCTCTGCACCCTCTCCATAGCTTCCACATCCTTCCTATAATGAGGTCACCAGAGTTGAACACAATACTCCAAGTGTGGTCTCACCAGAGATTTGTAGAGTTGCAACATGACCTCTCTACTCTTGAACTCAATCCCCTTGTTAATGAAGTCTAGCATCCCATAGGCCTTCTTAACAACCCTATCAACCTGCGCAGTGACCTTGAGGGATGTATGGATTTGAACCCCAAGGTCCCTTTGTTCATCCACACTTTTAAGTAACTGACCATTAATCCTGTAATCAGTCTTCTGGTTTGTCCTTCCAAAATGCATCACCTCACACTTGTCCGGATTGAACTCCAACTGCCATTTTTCTGCCCAACTCTGCAGCCTGTTTATATCCTCTTGTAACCTTCAACAACCTGCAGCTCCATCCACAACTCCTCCAATCTTCATGTCATCTGCCAATTTACTCACCCATCCTTCCACCTCTACATCCAGGTCATTTATAAAAATCACAAATAGCAGGGGCCCCAGGACAGATCCCTGTGGCACTCCACTAGTCATCGACCTCTGGGCAGAATACTTTTCTTCCACAACTATCCTCTGCTTTCTTCCTTTAAGCCAATTTTTTATCCAAACAGCCAAGGTTCCACTGATCCCATGCCTCATGACTTTCTGGATGAGTCTGTCATGAGGGACCTTGTCAAATGCTTTGCTAAAGTCCATGTAGACCACATCCACTGCCCTACCCTCATCAATTTCTTTTGTTACCTCTTCAAAAAACTTAATCAGACTCATGAGGCACGATCTTCCCTTCACAAAGCCATGTTGACTATCCATGAGTAGACTGTACTTCTCCAAATGCTCGTAGATCCCATCCTTAAGAATCCTTTCCAGTAGTTTGCAGACCACCGACGTAAGACTCACCGGTCTATAGTTCCCAGGTTTCTCCCTATTACCTTTTTTAAACAAGGGAACTACATTTGCCATTCTCCAGTCCTCCGACACTTCCCCTGCAGCCAAAGAGGATTCAAAGATCATAGCTAATGCTCCTGCAATCTCTTCTCTCAATTCGCACAACAACCTGGGGTGTATCATATCCGGCCCTGGGGATTTATCAATCTTAATGTTTTTAAGAAGATCCAGCACTTCTTCTTCCTTAATCTGCACATTGTCCAGCACACAGGCCCGTTCTACTTCGACCTCATCCTGATCAAGATCCTTTTCACTTGTGAATACTGAAGCAAAGTATTCACTTAGGACCTCCCCAACCTCTTCCGCTTCTAGGCACATGTTGCCCTCTTTATCAATTAGCGGTCCCACCTTCGTTCTCGTCATCCTCCTATTCTTCACATACGTCATAGAATGGGTTCTCCTTAATCCTACATGCCAAGGCCTTCTCATGCCCCCTTCGAGCTCTCCTAAGTCCTTTCTTTAGTTCCTTTCTGGCTACTCTATATTTCCCATAAGTCCCTCCTACTTCCTGCTTCTTTTATCTAACATATGCTTCCTTTTTCCTCTTGACGAGTTGCCTCACGTGTTTTGTCAGCCACAGTTCCCTTTTCCTACGATTGTTTCCTTGCCTCAGTGGGACAAACCTATCCTGAACCCAGCTCAACTGGTCCCTAAACTTCTCCCACATTAGTTCTGTGCTTTCCTCTTTGAACATCTGTTTCCAATTTACTCTCGCTAGTTCCTGCCTCATCCCTTCAAGTTAGCCCTTCCCCAGTTAAGCACTTTAACGTTTTGTCTGATTTTATCCCTTTCCATAGCTATGCTGAAGCTAAGGGAGTTGTGGTCACTTCACCAAAATGCTCCCCCACCAAGAGGTCTCTCACCTCACCAGGTTCATTACCCAGAACTAGATCCAGTATAGCCTCTCCTCTCGTCAGCCGGTCCACATACTGTGTCAGGAATCCTTCTTGAACACACCTGACAAATTCAGCCCCATCTGTCCCCTTGCACTCAGGAGGTGCCAGTCAATATGAGGGAAGTTGAAATCACCCATAACTACTACCCTGTATTTCCTGCACCATTCTAAATTCTGCTTGCTTATCTGCTCCTTGTTGTCCCGAGGGCTATTTGGGGGCCTATAGACTACTCCCAGCACAATGATTGATCCCTTCCTATTTCTGACTTCCATCCAGACTGACTCCGTGGACACTCCTTCTGCAGCGTCCTCCCTTTCTATAGCCGTGATACTATCCCTGACCAGCAATGCCACTCCACCCCCTTTTCTACCTCCTATCCTATCCCTATCCTATCCTAGCCACAACATCGTAGTTCCATGTACTAATCCATGCTATAAGGTCATCCTCCTTGTTCCTAATACTCCTAGCATTGAAATAGACACATTTCATCCCCTTTAACTGGCTACAATTATTTTCTGTCCCCTGCCTGTCCTTCCTCATCAACTCAGAACTCTTAGCATCATGCCCTTGTCCTTCTATCTTAATCCCTGCACTCACTTTCTGATTCCCACCCCACTGCCAAACTAGTTTAAACCCTTCTCAACAGTTCTATCAAACCTGCCTGCCAGGATATTGATCCCCCTGGGATTCAAGTGTAACCCATCCTTTTTGTACAGGTCACACCTGCCCCAAAAGAGGTTCCAATGTTCCAGAAATCTGAATCCTTGCCCCCTGCTCCAATCCCTCAGCCACGTATTTATCTTTCTCATCATCCTATTCCTACTCTCACTGTCACGTGGCACAGACAGTAATCCCAAGATTACTACCTTTGAGGTCCTGCTTTTCAACTTCCTTCCTAACTCCCTGTAGTCTTCTTTCAGGACCTCTTCCCTTTTCCTACCTATGTCATTGGTACCACGACCTTTGGCTGTACCCCCTCCCACTGCAGGATATCTTGGACGCGATCAGAAATATCCTGGACCCTGGCACCTGGGAGGGAAACTACCATTCGAGTTTCTTTCCTGCATCCACAGAATCGCCTGTCTGAACCCGTGACTATAGAGTCCCCTATCACTACTGCCTTCCTCTTCCTTTCCCTACCCTTCTGAGCCACAGGGCCAGACTCTGTACCAGAGGTAGGCTTACCCCAGATAGGCTGCCCCCCAGCAGTACTCAAACAGGAGTACTTATTGTCAAGGGATACAGCCACAGGGGTACTCTGTAGTACTTGACTCTTCCCCTTCCCTCTCCTGACTGTGACCCATTTCTCTGTCCTCCATGGCCCTGGAATGACCACCTGTCTGTAACTCCTCTCTATCACCTCCTCACTCTCCCTGACCAGATGAAGGTCATCAAGCTACAGCTCCAGTTCCCTAGCACGGTCCCTTAGGAGTTGCATCTCGATGCACCAGGTGCAGATGTGGCCGTCTGGGATGCCGGAAGACTCCAGGATCTCCCACATCTGACACCGACCACAGAAAACTGGCCTCACAATCATACTACCTCCTTTTGCAATGAACAACTGCCTCACCTCGTCCCATTACCGCCGAAGCCCATGGGGCCAAAGTCCTTTCACTCCACTGCCTCTCACTCCACTGCCCGCTCCCAACGCTGCCCGCTGGATATGGCTGCCTTCTTTTTAAACTGTTCGCACTAACTGGCTGACGTCACACGCCTGCACAGTCTGGCCTCTCTCTTCCCCTTCCCCAAAGCTCTTTCACTCTACTGCCTCTCACTCCACTGCCTGCTGGATATGGCTGCCTTCTTTTTAAACTGTTCACGCTCAGCTGGCAGACGTCACACACCTGCGCAGTCTGGCCTCTCTCTTCCCCCAAGAACTCAAAATATCTTCCTGCTGGAAATCCTAGGGTGCTCTCCCGCTGCCTTCTTGTTCTGAATCTTGTTTGCCCAAAGTTTTTGCAACTCTGAAATCCCCACCAGCTGGTACACTGGCTGCAGTACCATGATGCTGATCCCTCGGGGGACCACCGGCTGCAGGAATTGTCTATCACCATTGGGAGACTGCCACCGCTGGAACAGCAACCCATCGCGCAACTCCAGCGAAGTCAGCCACTCATGATCCATACGAAGTAGGAACTTTTGGTGGAAGAGGTAGTGGCGGAAGTGGCAGAGGGCCTGGTCCACGCCCAGGAGCTCCCGGCAGGTGACACAATAGTTCCATTCAGTGCAACGCGGAGTACACCACAACGTATTTTCCTTCTTGTGCCAGCACTTGCCGAACCCCAGTTACAGACGTTTGTACCAACAACGAAGGGGCTCGCTGGATCGGGGTACACCAGCACCAGACCCTTGGTGAACGCAGCTCAGAGCTGATCGAAGATGGCAGTGCAGGTTTCAGTCCAGGTGAAAGGTCTTCCCTTCTCGGAGAGCTGGATCGGGGTACAGTACACCAGCATAGGGGTCTGGGTGATCGCAGCTCGGAGCTGGTCAAAGGCAGCAGCGAAAGTGTCAATCCAGATGAAGGAACTCTCCGTCTCGGAGAGCTGGTGCAGAGAACTGGCGATGGTGGCGAAGTCCTGAATAAACCGGCGGTAGTATGATGCCAGCCCCAGGAAGCAGTGAAGCTCGGAGACATCGCATGGTGTGGGCTTTTCCTTGACGGCTGCCATCATCTCAGGGTGGGTTCCCAATCCTCCCATTCTCCCCACGTGCCCCAGGAGCTGCGTCTGAAGTGCAGCAGGCAGTACTTTGCGGGTTGAGGCAAAGGTTCACCTGGCGGATGGTGGTGAGGACCTCTCCGAGTTCCACAGGACATCATCGAAAACAGCCGCGTGCACTAGGAGATCATTCAAACAGGTGACACAGCCACTCCGCGGACTCTGAGCCAGCACCCTCTCCATCAGTCTCTCAAATGTGGCCGGGGCCTTACACAGGCCAAACAGCAACAAACGAGGTGAACCCAAACGCAGGACAGACACGGAGATTGAGTTAGGATGCAGACGTGGGTGTGAGCTTTGAGGGAGGGAGTGCAGGAAAGCAGGAGGTAGGCAGAACTTATCATGACACGGAGCGTAGAGAGGGAAGTGGCAGCCAAAACTTCTCTTAGCACGGAGAGACGGAGTTACACAGGTAAACCCCAGTACTGGAGTAAACGTGGAATCCTTATCTTGACTCAGAGAGATGGAGTTTCACAGGTAAACCCTGGTGCTGGAGTAAACGTGGAATCCTTATCTTGACTCGGAGAGATGGAGTTTCACAGGTAAACCCTGGTGCTGGAGTAAACATGGAATCCTTATCTTGACTCGGAGAGATGGAGTTTCACAGGTAAACCCTGGTGCTGGAGTAAACGTGGAATCCTTATCTTGACTCGGAGAGATGGAGTTTCACAGGTAAACCCTGGTGCTGGAGTAAACGTGGAATCCTTATCTTGACTCGGAGAGATGGAGTTTCACAGGTAAACCCTGGTGCTGGAGTAAACGTGGAATCCTTATCTTGACTCGGAGAGATGGAGTTTCACAGGTAAACCCTGGTGCTGGAGTAAACATGGAATCCTTATCTTGACTCGGAGAGATGGAGTTTCACAGGTAAACCCTGGTGCTGGAGTAAACGTGGAATCCTTATCTTGACTCAGAGAGATGGAGTTTCACAGGTAAACCCTGGTGCTGGAGTAAACGTGGAATCCTTATCTTGACTCGGAGAGATGGAGTTTCACAGGTAAACCTCGGAACTGGAGTTGAACTTAGAAAACTGAGAAGCACACAGTAAATCTTGGTACTGAAGCAAAACTTAGAACACTCAGTCCTAAGCGGCCAGGAAACGTTAATTATCAAACTGGCAAAAGCAATGATCTGGTATCTAGTGGGTGCAAAGCCGGGGTTCTTATGCTGCAGGTCTTGATGAAAACCAGGTGTGCTGCCATCAAAGGGAATTGGGAGAAAATGGGGAATTAACAGTTGGGACCTTGACATACCCAGAAGTGCCAGCCCTTGACCAATGGTGAAGGCAGTCCTGGTCTTGGCCTCTGGGGTCAGTTCGACCTGCCAGTAGGCATTGCAGAGATTGAGAGAGCTGAACAGGTCAAACCCATGATACAGTCCAAGGATTCATCAATTTGGGACAGCAGGTGGGAGTCATTCTGTGTCACAGCACTGAGACAACGGTAGTGTATACAGGACCACCACTGCCCGTCTTCCTTCCTGACCAACGCCGCTGGAGCTGTCCACCGGCTCTCAGAGGGATCATTGATGCTAATTCTCCATCTCTTTGATCTGCTGCTCCAAAGCCTGGCGTTTGGTGAGGGCCAGGCAATGGGGCTGCATGCAGATGGGTCGGGCATCCCCGGAGTTAATGTGGTGCTGAAACAGCCCCTTATGTCTGCAGCCCTTATCCCTGGCTGCGAAAATGTCGAGGTTCTGGTCCAGCAGGTCCTACAGCTGCTGCCCCTAGTCCTGATGCCCTCCATGTATAAGTCTTGCTCTTCACTCAAACGGCCCACCCGGAGGGGCGACAATGGAGGGAACACCTTGAGAGGCTAAAATTGCTTCTGCCCTCTCTGCCTTGGCCAGAACAACATCCAGTGACGATGGCGACGGCAGACGAACACGCTGCCGAAGGTGCTCAAGTGTCATGGCGTGGAGGGCAAGCTCGTCCTGGGCTGTGGGAGGGAACTGGTGGTGGTCGTGCTGAGCACAGTGGTGGAGATCTGTCCCCAGGTTTTCTCCCATACGGCACCGTCTGCTTCCGCCAATGGCCCCTGCTTGAAACGCCACTACGAGGGCCCTGTAGTCACACTGCTCTGCCGCTGTTAGGTTGAGGAGGGCCCATAGGGTATCTCCCTGCCGTGCCAGGGCAAGGAGTAATGCCATCTCGGTGGGGCTACACGCATTGTGCCATGCTGCAAGTTTGACTTGTGCCAAGTAAGGCTCCAGGCAGCTGGTGCTGTCGTATCGGGAGCTTCAGGGTAGACCTTGTGATACGATTTGCTGAAGCCTGTTGGTCTTACATAGAAACAGAAATCTACAGCTCATTACAGGCCCTTCAGCCCACAATGTTGTGCCGATCATGTAACCTACTCCAGAAGCTGCATAGAATGACCTTACTGCATGCCCTCTATTTTTCTAAGCTGTATGTACCTATCTAAGGGTCTCTTAAAAGACCCTATCATATCTGCCTCCAGCACCATCACCTGCAGTGCATTCCATGCACCCACCTCTCAGTGCGTGTGAAAAACTCACCTCTGACATCTCCCTTGTACCTACTTCCAAGCACCTTAAAACTGTGCCCTCTCATGGTAGCCATTTCAGCCCTGGGAAAAAGCCTCTGACTATCCACACGATCAATGTCTCTCATCATCTTATACACCTCTATCAGGTCACCTCTCATCCTCTGTCACTCCAAGGAGAAAAGACCGAGTTCACTCAACCTATTCTCATAAGGCACACTCCCCAATCCAGGCAACATCCTTGTAAATCTCCTCTGCACCCTTTCTATGGTTTCCACATCCTTCCTGTAGTGAGGTGATCAGAACTGAGCACAGTACTCCAAGTGGGGTCTGACCAGGGTCCTAGATAGCTGTAACTTGACCTCTTGGTCTTGAACTCAATCCCATGGTTCATGAAAGCTAATACACCTTATGCCTTTTTAACCACACAGTTAAGCTACGCAGCAGCTTTGAGTGTCCTGTGCACTCGAACCCCAAGATCCGTCTGATCCTCCATACTGCCAAGAGTCTTACCATTAATACTATATTCCGCCATCTTATTTGACCTGCCAAAATGAACCACCTCACACTTATCTGGGTTGAACTCCATCTGCCACTTTTCAAACCAGTTTTGCATCCTATCAATGTCCCATTGTAACCTCTGACATCCCTCCACACTATCCATACCACCCCCAACCTTTATGTCATCAGCAAATTTACTAACCCATCCCTCCACTTTCTCATCCAAGTCATTTATAAAAATCATGTAGAGAAGGGGTCCCAGAACAGATCCCTGAGGCACACCACTGGTCACCAACCTCCATGCAGTCTATGACCCATCTACAGTGACTCTTTGCCTTCTGTGGGCAAACCAATTCTGGATTCATAAAGCAATGTCCCCTTGGATCCCATGCTCCTTACTTTCTCAATAAGCCTTGCATGGAATACCTTATCAAATGCCTTGCTGAAATCCATATACACAACATCTACTATTCTACTTTCATCGATATCTTTGGTCACATCCTCTAAAAATTCAGTCAAGCTTGTAAGACATGACCTGCCTTTGACAATGCAATGCTGACTATTCCTGATCATATTATGTCTCCCCAAATGTTCATAAATCCTGCCTCTCAGGATCTTCTCCATCAGCTTCCCAATCACTGAAGTAAGACTCACTGGTCTATAATTTCCTGTGTTATCTCTACTCCCTCTCTTGAATAAGGGAACAACACCTGCAACCCTCCAATCCTCCTGAACCTCCCCTTTCCCCAGCAATGATGCAAAGATCATTGCCAGAGGCTCAGCAAGCTCCTTCCTTGCTTCCCACAATAACCTGTGGTATATCTCTGTGGTGAACTATGTGCCTGTCTGGACACGCCCCCTTCTGACTGCTCCTGTGGCTCCTCCCACAGGCCCCTGTATAAAGGTGATCGAGGTCTGATCCTCTGCCTCATTCTCCAGGATGTAATATGATGGTCACTCACTGCTGGTTCCTTCTTCAGTCAATAAAAGCCGATATCTCGCCTTATGTCTCAGAGTGAGTTATTGATGGTGCATCAATTTTATTGACTGCAAGTATTAAAACATGGAAACCGTTTTACATCCGGAAAGGTTGGATTTGGACCCTCAAGACCCTGAAGCAGCTCTTGCTTTTGAACTCTGGCTTGCATGCTTCCAATCATACTTGGCGGAGCTTCATGCCACTGACCCTGCTGTTATGTACAAAATTCTCCTCTCGAGGGTCACCCCAAAAGTTTATTCCATTATCCGGGACCTGCCGACCTACGAAGGGGCACTGGACGCCCTCAAAAGACAGTACCTGCGGCCGGTGAACATCGTCTACGCAAGACATCGTTTAGCTACCCGGCAACAGCGGCCTGGCGAATCGTGCGCTGAGTTTCTCCGAGCACTACAGACACTCATCCGAGCTTGTGACTGCAAGACGCTCACGGCAGAACAGCATGCGGAGCTGCTGGTGCGAGACGCCTTTGTGACGGGACTGAGGTCAGTGTACATGCGCCAGCGGCTGCTGGACCACTCCGATCTTACCTTACGCTCGGCGATCGAGACGGCCAACGCTCTGGAAGCTGCGCTGCACTACGCTGATGCTGTCCAGTCGCGTGATTCCCCGCCGGTTCCGTGGACGCCTCAGACCCCGCCACAGCCGGCTCCCGCGAGCGAAATCGCCGCTGCCAGTCGCGATTCCACGAGCTCCCCGAACCCGACCACGGCGGTGGCCCGTCAGAAGCCTGTACTTTGTTATTTCTGTGGACTCAAAAGGCACCCTTGAAAACGCTGCCCAGCGCGAGAAACGACCTGCTCCAGCTGTGGAAACCGGGGCCATTTCGCCAAGGTCTGTAAGTCTAAACTGCGAGCGGCGTGCAGCTCTGCGGGTGAGACGTGGGGGCCGCCATCTTGCATGCCCGGATGTGGGCGGCCATCTTTGTCGGTGTCAGCACGCCCCGCCCCCGACCCTCCGATGCTTACTGGGTACCCCCGATGTGGGCGGCCATCTTTGTCGGCGTCAGCACACCCCGCCCCCGACCCTCCGATGCTTACCGGGTACCCCGGATGTGGGCGGCCATCTTTGTCGGCGTCAGCATGCCCCGCCCCCGACCCTCCGATGCTTACCGGGTACCCCGACGGCGATTCAACTCTGGCCACTGTAACTCTCGACCAAAGCGCCCCACACCAGCTTGCAAGGTCCATGATGGACATCCGGGTGGAGGGGCACAGGACTGGATGACTGTTTGACACAGGCAGCACTGGGAGTTTTATTCACCTGGACACAGTGCAACGCTGTGGACTCGCAACATGGCCAGTAAGTCAGAAGATCCATTTGGTTTCTGGGTCGCATTCCGCAGACATCCGGGGGGGTTGTGTAGCGACATTGGTGGTGCAAGGCACAGAATATCAGAACTTTGCGCTACTGGTCATGCCTAATCTGTGCGCACCTGTGCTATTGGGGCTGGACTTCCAGAGCCACCTCGAAAGTGTGACTATGGTATATGACGGGCCCCTCCCACCACTCACTGTCCGCAATCCTCAGTTCTGTGGGACTTCATCACTATTGACCATACACACACAGCAACACACACATCCCATCCAACATGACAGCTGCGCTACCGACACCACTTACAGCGGCTGCTCAGGAAGGGGATCATTGAGCCAAGGACACGCCCCTGGAGGGCCCAGGTGGTCGGATGGTGGCCACACCCCCCCCCCCCCCACGAACTCCTATTCTCTTTTCCCAGGAAGTCTGTCACTGGGACCGCTCTACCAGTTTGGCTGATGTCCCCGGGGCCAGTGCTGCTCCGGAAACAGCTGGACACGCCCCCTTCTGACTGTTCCTGTGGCTCCTCCCACAGGCCCCTGTATAAAGGCGATCGAGGTCTGATCCTCTGCCTCATTCTCCAGGATGTAATATGATAGTCACTCACTGCTGGTTCCTTCTTCAGTCAAAAAAAGCCGATATCTTGCCTTACGTCTCAGAGTGAGTTATTGATGGTGCATCAATCTCATCTGGTCCCGGTGACTTATCCAACTTGATTCTTTCCAAAAGCTCCAGTACATCTTTTTTCTTAATCTCGATATGCTCAAGGTTTTCAGTCCGCTGTAAGTCATCCCTACTATTTCTAAGCTACTTTTCTGTAGTGAATACTGAAGCAAAGTATTAAGTACCTCTGCTATCTGCTCCAGTTCCATACATGCTTTTCGACTGTCACACTTGATTGGTCCTGTTCTCTCACATCTTATTCTGTTGTTCTGCACATACTTGTAGAATGCCTTGGGGTTTTCCTGAATCTTGCTCACCAAGGCCTTCTCTTGGCCCTTTCTGGTTCTCCTAATTTTGCTCTTAAGCGTCTTCCTGCTAGCATTATAATTTTCTGGATCTCTATCATTACCTAATTTTTTGAAGCTCTCGTAAGCTTTTCTTTTCTTCTTGTCTAGATTTTCAACAGCCTTTGTACACCATGGTTCCTGTACCCTACCATCCTTTCCCTGTCTCATTGGAACGTACCTATGCAGAACACCACACAAATATCCCCTGAACATTTTCAACATTTCTGTCATACATTTCCCTGAGAACATCTGTTTCCAATTAATGCTTCCAAGTTCTTGCCTGATAGCTTCATATTTCCCCTTACTCCAATTAAACATTTTCCTAGTTTGTCTGTTCCTATTCCTCTCCAATGCTATGGTAAAGGAGATAGAATTATGATCACTATCTCCAAAATGCTCTCCCACTGAGAGACCTGACACCTGACCAGGTTCACTTCCCAATACCAGATCAAGTACAGCCTCTTCTCTTGTATGCTTATCTAAATATTGTATCAAGAAACCTTCCTGAACACACCTAAGAAACTTCACCCCATCTAAACCCCTCACTCTACGGAGATGCCTATCAATATTGGGGAAATTAAAATCTCCATTAAAACAACCCTATTATTATTGAACCGGCTGTGGTCTAGTTCTAGTCAAAGGCACCTGGCAGCATAATGTCAACATGGACTAGATGGGCCAAAGGGCCTGTTTCTGTGCTGTAGGACTCTATGACTGTGTGAAAACTTGACCGTGTTTATGAACTTATTCACTCTGCCAGCTACTATATAATTGGTAGAAAGGCAAAGCCAAATCTTAAGCTAATTCAGAGCAAAGTTGCATTAAAACTATTTTGATTGGGTAGAGAGCATCTGCACAATTGTGATGATATACAAATTTCAAATCAAGACACTGCAGCCTTATTCACCAACTTTAATGTCATAATTTCGAGTCCACTAAAACTATTGATTTGCAATATTTCTCTGTTGAAAGGGAGGCGAGATTTAAACAATCCAATCAAAAGAATTATTTGCAATGGCCCATCTCAACATCCCTGGCCAGAGGGCCCAGCTCGAATCCCCCAGCCCATTGGCCCAATCCGACATCCCCGACCCAACAGTCTGATCCGTTAACCCCAGCTTGATGAGCCATTTCAACATCCCTGGCCTGACAGCTCGTTTTGACATCCCCGGCCAGAGGGCCCAGCTCAGATCCCCCAGACTGTCAGCCCAATTCAGCATCCCCGACCCACCAGTCTGATCCATTAAACCTGGCTCAACGAGCCATTTCAATATCTCCAGCCCGATGGCCCATTCTGACATCCCTGGCCCAAAGGCCAATTTTGACAACCCTGGCCCGACAACCCAATTTGACATCCTTAGCTCGATGGCCAGGCTTGAATCCCCCAGCCCAGGGGTCAGCAACCTTTACCACTGAAAGAGCCACTTGGACCCGTTTCCCACAGAAAAGAAAACACTGGGAGCCGCAAAACCTGTTTGACATTTAAAATGAAATAACACTGCATACAACGTTTTTTTTGCCTTTATGCTATGTATAAACAAACTATAATGTGTTGCATTTATGAAATTGATGAACTCCTGCAGAGAAAACGAAATTACATTTCTGCATGCAACAAAAACATTTTGAACTCCGAAAAAAAGACGTTGGGTTGAAGGTTACTTTTAAGTAAAATACTCAACGTCTATTTGAGTCCTTCTTGTATTTATGAAAAACGCCAAACTTAAATTTGCCGCCAGCAGCAAACCAAAAATAACATCAGCCAGCTGTCAGCCTGAAAAATAAAAGGACTATTTCACTGAACAATGAAAAAATATGAATATACATAAAATAATAGGCAATTAAAATATTTATCATACTTGGTTAATGGGATTTCTGCTCCTGGACCTCAGCACACAGCGTCTGCACATCAGGGCTGTATGACGTCACCTTCATCTTTACACAGGATCGCAAGCTGTCATCTGTGAGGCGTGCGCGATGTTTGTTTTTAATAAAGTTCATGTTGGAGAACACCTGCTCACATACATATGTGGATCCAAAGATCGACAGGACTCCAAGCGCATACTTTTTCATGTTTACATAAATGTCGGGCATAGCATTCCATGTTTCGAACACAAGTTTGTCCGGTTTTGGAAGGTTTTCAATATCACTCCATTTGTGATTCTGAGCAAGAACGGCCTTCTGACGGGCAACATCTTCAAGGTCAGCTGTCAAGCGTCTAAACTTGGACACCCATATGTCTTTGTCGGCTATGTCGGCCAGTTCCATCTCAAGATCAGGTTGACTCACACCTGCCAATGCAGTCGTATTCAGTAGGGAAGGATCGATGCTTAAGGGAGTGACCGGGAAGGATAATGTGTTTTTTTCCTCTCTGAACTCACAGAAGCGTTTCCCAAATGATGTTTGCATTGCGATGATTGCAGAATGTAAATACTCCGAAATTATCATGTCGTGACCTTGTTTGAACTCTCTCAAATTGGGGAAGTGAGACAAAGTGCCTTTCTGTAAATCTCTGGCAAGCACTGTCAACTTGCGCTCGAATGCCAAAACATCCTCCAACATGTGCAGGGCTGTGCGTCCTTTCCCCTGAAGAACTGTGTTCAGCGTGTTCAGGTGCGCTGTCATGTCTACCATGAAGTGTAGCTTTTCCAGCCACTCTGGCTGTTCCAGCTCAGGAAAGGTGAGCCCTTTGCTGCCCAGGAAAGTTTTCACTTCTTCCAGACACGCGACAAAGCGTTTCAGCACCTCCCCTTTGGACAGCCACCGGACTTTGTTGTGCAGCAGGAGATCAGAATATGCGCTTTCCATCTCGTCCAGTAACAAACGGAATTGACGGTGATTTAAACTTTTTGCCATTATTTTATTGACAATCTGAATGACAACATCCATTACTTCTGTGCATTCCGGAGGAAATGTTTGAGCGCACAGTGCCTCTTGGTGCAAGATGCAGTGAAAAGTCAGCAGCTTTCTGTCCAGCGACTTCTGCAGTAAAGCCACAAATCCCTTGTGCGTTCCCGTCATATTCGGAGCCCCATCAGTAGCTACTGACACCAGATGGGTGGTCTTTATTCCTTTGGCTCTTAAACAATTCAAGACAGCCTCACAGATGTCCTCCCCCCGTGTTTGGTCTTTTAGAGGTATCAACTCAATCAGTTCTTCCTGTGGCCCGGCAGAGTTTACATACCGGCAGAACAACGCTATTTGTTCAATATCACCTTTGTCTTTAGACTCGTCACAGGCAATCGAGTAGGCCACAGCTGAATTGATGTCTTTAATTTGCTGTCTTGTGATGTCTTCTGCCATTTTTATGGTTCTGTCTTTGACAGTCTTTGCAGAGAGGGGCATATCCCTGATTTTCTGCACAATTTCACTCTTGTTTTTAAAGTCCGTGAATAGATGTTCTGAAATCTTAATGAAAGATTCTTTTATATATTCACCATCTGTAAACTGCTTCCCGTGCCTGACTATTTCCTGAGCGGCAATATAACTGGCATATGTCGTTGATTTTCCAGACTTCATCCATTTCTGGAAATGATTTTTGCTCAGATCAACCTTCCGCATCAGTTCCGAAATGGCTTTTTTTCTCTCATCTCCATCCGGATATTTTTGAGCAAAGGCTGCGTGTTTACTCTGGAAATGCCTTGCGACATTTGACTTTTTGTTTGCTAGTTTCTCATTGCATATTAAGCATACCGGTAAACCAGTCTCGTCAACAGTGAAAGCAAATGAATCTGTCCACATATCATTAAACGTTCTGTTTTCTTCAGTCACTTTTCTTTTTTTAGAATTCTCCATAGTTGGCTTACCTTGGATCGAAAAATTAAAGAAATCGCGCACTGGCGGGTGTCAGGTATTGGCAGTGGTGACGTATATTAATAGCGATAAAAACACGTTGTAGCGGTGTGCTCACGCAGTCAGTAAACTGCAGTCGAATAACTTTATTCGAACTAAACAGCCTTGCTTTTAAGCCTCCCTCAACCCAGCTCCCATGGACGCAGATGCTGCAAAAGACGCGTACTCACAAACCCCCGTAGGCTATCTCCCTTAGCCGGAATGCTGGCTAATTGTGAGCCGTTTCGGATGTGCCAGGAAATGTGTCGCCACACTTAGATTGTACAAGATCACCATAATCTTCAAATTTAGAATTACATTCCAAAAGCTAACAAACTAACATAAAATACATTTTAATTAAATACTGACCAATTATTTCCCAAAGCCACAGGGAGCCGCAGCACAGAGGTGAAAGAGCCACAAATGGCTCGGGAGCCGCAGGTTGCCGACCCCCGCCCCAGCCCATCGGCCCATTCCGACAACCCTGACCTGACAGCCCCATTCATGAGCCCCAGCCCAACTTGCATTCTCTAAGCTGCCAGCTGGCCAATCTGAACAATGAACAGCTCACTGATGCAGTGGTTATTAGAGTCAAGAATAGTCTTACTATATATAAAAACAGATTTAACAAGGAAAAAATCACCTTCTGTTGGCCTTGAGAGGCCTCGGCGTGGATACACGCCTCTATCTTACCGGATGGTACTTGGGAGGTTACTGATGTTCTCAACTCTTCAAATCCAGGTATTGTCTCCATTAGCACACTGGATCAAGAGGTCACATTGTCCTGAAGGCTTCCCTGATGTACAGGTACTCACTCACCCTCTCATCTGACTTCCTTTCACAACACAATTATCAGGACAACACCAGTTTCCACTCAATTATACACTTGATGTTGATGCATCAGAGACATCTTCTTATGCCATCTGTAGACTCTGCTCAGACAGGGCAGGATGGGTGACTCTGATAATCCAATCACCTGGTTCAATCTTTTATTTCACTGAGAGATGAATTTTGGTAACAAGACCTATACCTAGTTAAAAAGGCTAATCACTACACTTACAATTCTAAACATACAGATAATCACAACATAATCATGGTCTTGTCACTCCAGGAGCTTGCTTAAAATTACTCGAGACTGCTCAATGAGAGTCCACTGTTGTGCTCTACTGATAATTTAGCAGCCCAAGTATTGTCCTTTGTACGAGTTAGCTGTGTATATCAATTTGGCCACCATAGTAACTTATTCATTATTTATGAGAGTGAAATGAGCAGTCAAAGCAACAGAAGCAGCAAGGTGAAGATACATGTGTGAACAACCACCAGGAGAGACAACAAGAGATCAAAAACAAGTGCAAATGGGACATTCCTTCCACACACTCAGCATTCGGACCCTCAGGCCAAACCTCCAATGTGAAAAGCCCTTGAGATGAGATGTGAGGTACTGGGATCCTGGAAAGAATCTGCTGTTCTTGTATTCTTATGATCAGATCACCTAACTGTTGATCCTAGGGATGGTCTTTAGTCACCGTAGCACAATTGCGACTATGCTAACAAAGCAGCAACTAATGAGGCTAGTTAGCATAAAGCAGCAACAGACTTTTTCTCCCATATTCAACAGGCTGAGCCTCCCAATTTATTTCTCATTTTCAACTAGATATTATTATGGGGCTCACTGGGAATGGAATATTTAACTGAACATCCACTTCTCAACACAGTGAAGCTCTGGAAAGACAAAACAATGTCATCTTTATTGTTCATAGACTGTGTTCACACTTTAAGATTTATACCAGATGTACCGTGCCTATAAGAAGTATTCCCCACCACCCAGAAGTTTTCATGTTTTATTGTTTTACAACATTAAATCACAATTGATTTAAACTGAATTTTCTGATCAACAGAAAAAGACACTTTTGTGCCAAAGTGAAAACAGATTTCTACAAAGTGATCTAAATTAATTGCTAATATAAAACTCAAAATAATTGATTGCATAAGTATTCACTCCCTTTAATACGACACACCAAATCATTACTGGTGCAGCCAATTGGTTTGAGAAGTCATATGATAAGTGACATAATTAGTCACATAATAGAGATCACTAGTGTACAGTCAAGGTTTCAATTGATTATATTAAAAATACATCTGTATCGGGAAGGTCCAACTGCTGGTGAATCAGCATCCTGGCTAAAACTACACCATGAAGGCAAAAGAGCACTCCAAGCGGCTCCACAAAAAGGTTATTGAAAAGCACAATTCAAGGGATGGATACAAGAAAATTGCTAAGTCACTGAATATCCCATGGAATACAGTTAAGTCAATCATCAAGAAATGAAAAGAATATGGCACAGCTGTAAGTCTGCCCAGAGTGTGCTGTTTTCAAGCTTTGTGATCATGCAAGAAGGGGACAAGTGAGGGAGGCTACCAAGAAGCTTATGACAACTCTGGAGGAGCTACAAGCTTCAGTGGCTGAAATAGGAGAGACTGCACATACAACAACTGTTGCCCGGGTGCTTCACCGGTCACAGTTTTGTAGGAGAATGGCAAAGAGAAAGCCACTGTTGAAAAAAACTCACATGAAATCTCAGTTAGATTTTGACAGAAGGCACGTAGGAGACTCTGAAGTCAGCTGGTAGAAAGTTTTAGGTCTGATGAAACCAAAATTGAGCTTTTGGGCCATCAGACTAAACACCATGTTTGGCATAAGCCAAACACTGCACATCATCAAAGACACACCGTCCCTACCATGAAGCATGGCGGTGGCTGCATCATGCTGTGGGGATGCTTCACTGCAGCAGGCCCTGGAAGGCTTGTGAAGGTAAAGGGTAAAATGAATGCCGCAAAATACAGGGAAATCCTGGAGGAAAACCTGACACAGTCTGCAAGAGAACTGACTTGGGAGAAGATTTGTTTTCTAGCAAGACAATGGCCTCAAAGATAAAGCCAAAGCTACACAGGAATGGCTTAAAAGTAACAAAGAGAATGTCCTGGAATGGTCAAGTCAGAGTCCAGACCTCAACCTATTGACAATTTGTGGCTGGACTTGAAAAGGGCTGTACACTCATGATCCCCATGCAATCTGACAGAGCTTGAGCAATTATGTAAGAAGAATGGGGAAAATTGCAGTGTCCAGATTTGCAAAGCTGATGGAGAACTATCCACACAAACTCAAGGCTGTAATTGCCATCAAAGGTGCAGCTACTAAACACTGACTTTAAGGGAGTGAGTAATTATGCAATCAATCATTTTATGTTTAATAATTATAATAAATTTAGACCAACTTTTAGAAATCTAATCACAAACAAGAGAAAATGGAAAACAGTGCAGTTGATATTTTGGGCTGAGACCCTTCAGCAGGAGTGGAGATAAAAGGAAGAGGAGTAGAGTTAAGAGGGGGTGGGGAGAGAAGGGAGAAACACAAGGTCATAGATGAAACTGAGAGTTGGGTGAAGTAAAGAGCTGGGAAGTTGATTGGTGAAAGAGATACAGGGCTGGAGATGGGGGAATCCAATCGGAGAGGACAGAAGGCCATGGAAGAAAGAAAAGTTGGGAGGAGCACCAGAGGGATGCAATGGGCAAAAAAGGAGATAAGGTGAGAGAGGAAAAGGGGAAGGGAAATGGTGAGGGGGGACATTACAGAAGTTTGAGAAATCAATGTTCATGCCATTAGGTTGGAGGCTACCCAGACAGAATATAAGGTGTTGTTCCTCCAACCTGAGTGTGGCCTCATTGTGACAGTAGAGGAGGCCATGGAATGGGATTGGGAAGTGAAATTAAAATGGTAGAACAACACACACAAAATGCTGGTAGAACACAGCAGGCTAAGCAGCATCTATAGGGAGAAGCGCTGTCGAAATTTCAGGCCGAGACCCTTCGTCAGGACAAATGGTAGATCATGCTATTTCTGTAAGTACTTGGTGAAGAGGCCTCTCAAACGACATCGTAGGTTGAGAGATTGCTTCACTAAGCACCAATGGTCTAACCACCAGAAGAAGAAGGTGAGAGATTTAAAGGAGATCAGAGAGACATATTTTTCACACAGTGGGTTTTTTTTAATGTAGAACAAACTGCTAGAGGAAGTGGTTGAGTCAGGTACAAAAGGCACTTGGACAACTACTTGGATAGGAAAATAGAGGAATCTGGACCTAAAGCAGGCAAATGAGATTAGAGTAGATAGACAACAAGGTCAGTATGGATGATTTGGGTCAAAGAATCAATTTCTGTGCAACTTTATCAGCACTCATCAAGCAGCACACCCAAGCAAGCACTTGGTCAAGTCAATGGATCAATGGATATTTTGAGCCAGAACAATACAGAGCATTAAGGTTCTCAGTGAGCTCAACATAGCTCTTAATAATCTTCCTTTGAATCAGAGCAGTACTCTGGCATGATTTGTAAATCACCATCATTTCACTTGAGCAATAAATACATTCAGTTGTCTTACTATCCCGCTGGGAATTGCAATTGGTTCATGGACACTGTATCAGTCTGTGGCATATATAACCATAGATATAAGAGCCTTCTTTAACTGTTACACTCAATTTCTTCACCAATAAAGTCTCCATGACACTGGACCTGTGCATTGATATACTTACCTAAGGAGCAACTTTCTTGCACACTTCCACTTCACTTGCTACACTTGCAAGATCCTTCTCCCAACACCAACTTCTGAAAAACACACTCAAGATGCTGGAGATCACAGTAGGCCAGAAAGCATCTATGGAAATCAATAAACAGTCAACATTTTGGGCTGAGACCTTAATCAGGACCTGACATAGAGTCTTGGCCTGAAATTCAACTGTTTATTCATTACCATTGGTGCTGTCTGACCTGCTGAGATCCTCCAGCATCTTGTGTGTGTTGCCCTAGATTTCCAGCCTCTGCAGAATCTCCTGCATTTAACAACTTCTAAATGACAGACATCTGTAAAACAGCAAGGGATTAAGAACAAATTTGATATTTGGCATTGTAATGTAACAACAAAATTGAAATTACCCTCCTCCTTCAAATGGTATCTGAACCCAGTGGCTGGTGATTCTGCCAATGAAATTGAACTTGTAAAGTCATTCCGTTATACTATTGATGTCTGTACAGGATATTAACATTATAAGCCTTTGAGCTGTTCACATTATATAAACAATTATATTGCTAGTCTATCATGGTCTAAGTCAGCATGTGTTGCTTGCTGATGACACATTTAAAGAAGTTTAACTCCACTTGGTCACATGTCCCATACCCGAGATAGCCCACATATAGTCGGGCTTACATATCTGAAAAATGGACAAGCATCACACAAAAATGGATGTTTGTTCTCTCTGCAAATGGCAATAGGGTGAAAGCTGCACAGATTTACAAATACATTCACCTTTGCTTTGCAGCAACAGCCACAGAAACACTCCAACATATTCCACTGACTTACCATGATCAGATGAGAATAAGGAACTGAGGAATGCAAAGCTTCAGCAGAATCCATAATTATCATATTGTTGTTATTCAGCATTAGCTGCACAAAGAGATTAATAATAACCATAGACACAAAGTCCTGATGGGGGGAGTATCACTCTGAAATGTCAACTGTTCATTTCCCTTCATAGATGCTGCCTGATTTGTTGAGTTTGTCCACCAGTTTTTTGTGTATGTTGTTCAAAAATGACCACAGTGCACAATGCCTGCTCTAAGGAGGCACTCCTCTCTGACCCAGCTGATCTTTCCAGGTAGTGATGTGTGAGTGGTGGTCTTTGGGACTCCCTGTTACTGTAACAGGTGGCTTCTGCATCTCTCCAACCTGAAACCTTAGTTCTGTTTCTGTTCCCCAAACATTCTGTCTGAAATGGTTGTTGTTATTTTAGATTTCTAGCTTACACAGTTTTTAAATTTATGTTCGTTCCTGCATCGCTTCTGGCTGTGGAGTTGACTCTGGAATTTCTTTCCTTCTTCTGTATGGAGATGCAGCAAAGAAATTTATGTTACTTTCACTTCACCACCACACAATCATGGACACTTGTCATGCAAATAAATGTGTGGGATTTGTTTTATATCTTAATGTGCTTCCAGGTGGAGGTTAGAAAGTTCATTTATTTTGATGTGTCGTGCTGAGTGCAAATATCTACAAAAAACTGCAGCTCAAAAATGCTGTCTGCCAAACAACAAAACAGTCAGCTTAAGGACCCAAATGCACCATGGCACCTGCTAGCTTGGGAGGAGAACAATCAATTATGCACTTCCAGTGTGTATAAACATTACTTGCATTTAAAGCTTACACCTTCCTCATCCCAGGTTAACAATTACACTGGAGATCTGCTTGTCCTAGTTCCAATTCAGACAGTAAAGGATATTATGCTGTCCGGAGTAGTCTCATGTGGAGTGTCCAGATAATCCATCATCAGTACTCAGCTCTGTATTCCTTCACCCGCAGTTGCCAGCAGGATAACCTGAGATCACCTTTGAATCCATGGTGTAACCTAGCTTTGAAAACAATAGTACATTTAAATGCTCTCAAGTCAAAGTGCACCTTTGAGGCAGTGGCCAGATTTCATAGAAAAAGAAACTTTTTCAGATCGGTATAAATGCTCAAGTACATCCATAATGGTAACTATGAAAGTACATGATAACTGGACGTTCTTATTGCAGCTAGGAGTACATTTTGACTGGAGTAGTCACTATTTTAGACATAAAGTCTATTAAGTTTTCAGAAATGTCTTCAATCTGATAGGACAACACAACACTAGCATCATACAGTGATGCAACAGGGCCAGCAACATCTTTGACTGATTCCACAGTATTCTTAAGTGGGAGGGTGAGCAGCTAGAAGTTGTGGTCTATGTTGGTACCAATGACATGGGTAGGATGGGTAATGAGTTCAGGGAGTTAGGTGCTAAGTTGAAGGACAGGACGAGTAGGGTTGAGATCTCAGGATTGGTACCTGTGAGTTTTACTAGTGAGGCCAGAAGAAGGAAGATACTACAGTTTAACAGATGGCTAATGAGGTGGTGCAGGAGGGAGGGCTCCAGATTTCGGATCATTGGGCTCTTTTCCAGGGAAGCTGGGACCTGTACAGACAGGATGGTTTGCATCCGGACTGAAGGAAGACTAAGTTTAAAGGTGAGATGCAAGTGATGGGAGACAGAGCGCCAGAACTGGTAATGGATTGAAGTTGTTGTTAAGCCTACATATAAGTCTGGAATCAAAAGACTGAGCATGGTGGGACTAATGTTCTGAGCATCAAGTATTTCAATGCATGCAGTATCGTAAGAGCTGAATGAGCTTAGGGCTCGGATAAGCATGTAGAATTATGACATGTAGCCATTAGTGAGACTTGCTTGCAGGAGAGGAAGGATTGGCAGTTCAGTGTTCTGGGCTTCCTTTGTTTTAGGCATGATAGAGTGGGAAGGATTAAAGGGGGAGGGGTGGCATTACTAGTCAGGGAAAATATCACAGCAGTGCTCAGCCTAGACGGATGGGGGAGCTCGACTAGTGAGGTTTTATGAGTAGAACTGAGGAATAAGAAAGATATGACCATGTTAATGGCATTATGTTATTAGCTATCCAAAAGTCCGCAGGATTTAGCAGGACAAATCTGTAGAGAGATTGCAGATGTTTGCAAGACACATAAAGTTGTGATAGGTCATTATAACTTTTGATATATTGACTCCCATAATGTAAAAGGGTTGGATGGGAAATAGTTTGTCAAATGCATTCAGTAAAGTTTCCTTCATCAGTGCATAGAAGTCCAAATGAGAGAGAGTGTCATACTATCCTATTAGTAAAGTCAAGTCAAGTCACTTTTATTGTCATTTTGACTATAACTGCTGGTACAGTACATAGTAAAAATGAGACAACGTTTTTTCAGGACCATGGTGTTACATGACACAGTACAAAAACTAGACTGAACCACGTAAAAAACAACACAATAAAAAACTACACTAGATTACAGACCTACCCAGGACTGCATAAAGTGCACAAAACAGTGCAGGCATTACAATAAATAATGAACAAGACAATAGGGCAGTAAGGTGTCAGTCCAGGCTTCAGGTATTGAGGAGTCTGATAGCTTGGGGGAAGAAACTATTACAAAGCCTGGTCGTGAGAGCCCAAATTCTTTGGTGCTTTTTCCCAGACAGCAGGAGGGAGAAGAGTTTGTATGAGGAGTGCATGGGGTCCTTCATAATGCTGTCTGCTTTGTGGATGCAGTGTGCATTGTAATCAGGGAAAGAGACAGAGCAGATGACAGAAGCTGGTGTAGGGGAGCACTTCGCATCTAGTGATTATAGTGCCATTAGTGTCATGATCCTTGGGGTGAGATTCTAAGTTGGAGGAAGGTCAGTTTTGAGGGTATCAGAAAGGATCTGGCAAGTGTAGATTGGGGCAGTTTGTTTTCTGGAAAAGGTGTACTTGGTAAGTGGGAGGCCTTCAAAAGTGAAAGTTTGAGAAGAGAGTTTGAATGTACCCATCAGAATAAAACCCTAAAATAAAAGGCTCAGGGAACCTTGGTTTTCAAGAGATATTGAAGACCCGGTTACGAAGCAGGAGGTGCATAACAAGCATAGGCAGGTTGGAACAAATGAGGTGCTTATGGGGTATAAGAAATGCAAAAGAACACTTGAAGGCTAAAAGGTGGCATGAGGTTCCTCTAGCAGATGTGAAAGGGAATCGTAAGGGATTCTACAGATACTTTAAGAACAACTGGATAGCTAGAGGCAAAATTGGTTCTCTGGAAGTCAGAGTGATAATCTATGTGTGAAACTGAAAGAGATGGGGGAGATTTCGAAATGGAATTTTTTTGTATCTAGATTTATTCTGGAGATGGATACAGAGTCTACAGGTGTGACGCAAAGCAGCAGTGAGGTTATGGGTCCCATACAGATTACAGAGGAGGAGCTGAGGCAAGTTAGGGTGGATAAATCCCTAGGGCTTGACAATGTGTTCCCTTGGATCCTGTGAGATGCTAGTGCAGAAACTGCAGCAGCTCTAGCAAAGAATTCAAGGTAGTTAGAGAAAGAGGTGAGGACCAACCAGGGTAGGGTACTGAGGAGGATGGTAGAACAAAGGGATCTGGAAATAGATTCCTTGAAAGTGATGTCACAAGTAGATATGGTCATAAAGAAAGCTTTTAGCACATTGACTTTCATAATTCAATGTACTGAATACATCCCTACATACAGTTGGGATGTTATGCTGAAGTTGTATAAGATATTGCTGAGGCTTAATTTGGAGTATTGTGTGCAGTTTTGGTCAATTTTGAATGACTATGCCAGGTCTTGAGAACATGAATTATCGGGAATGTTGAATTGGTTAGGATTTCATTCCCTAGAATGTCAAAGGTTGTGGGGAGGATTTGATAGAGATTTACAAAATTATGGGGGAAATACATAGGGTAAATGTAAGCAGGCTTTTTCCAAAGAGGTTGGTGAGACTACAACTAGTGGTCATGGGTTGAAGGTGAGATATTTAAGAGAAACATGACAGGAAATTTCTTCATTCAGAGGATGGTGGGAGTGTGGAATGAGTTGCCAGTGCAAGTGGTGAATTCAGGGTCAATTTCAATACTTGAGACAAATTTGGATAGGTACATCGATAAAAGGCTACAGTCCAGGTGCAGGTCAATAGGACTATGCAGATTAATGGTTTGGCATAGCCCAGATGGCCCAAAGAGCCTGCTTCTATGTTATAGTGTTCTATGCCTCGTTGACAGGCTTTCAAACAGTAGGATACAAATTATAATGGGATATGGACAGGAATTGTAAAAAGGGCAATGTGACAATAATCATGGAGAATTTCAATTTGCAGGTATTTTGAGAAAATCTAATTTGTGCTGGATCCTTAGAGAAGGTGTTTGTATGAAATGCCTTTTCAGAACAGCTTATGGTTGTGCCCACTAAGGAAAATGGAATTCTGGTTTGGGTGTTGTGAAATAAAACAAATTTGGTTTGGGACCTTAAGGTAAAGGAACTCTTAGAAGTCAGTGATCATGATATGATAGAATTCATCCTGCAGTTTGAGAGGGAGAAGCTAAAGTCAGATGTATCAGTATTACCAAGGAGTAAAGGGAATTACAAAGGCATGTGAGGGGAGCTGTCCAAAGTAGATTGCAAAGGGATGACAGGGATGACAGCAGAACAGCAATGACTGGAGTTTCTGGGAGCAATTCAGAAGGTGCAGGATAGACACATCCCTAAGACAAAGAAATATTCTAAAGGGAGGATGATGCAACTGTGGCTGACAAAGGAAGTCAAAGACAACAAAAAATTAAAAGAGAGGACATATAATAAAGCAAAAAAAAATAGTGGTAAGTTAGAGAATTGGAAACTTTTTAAAAACCAACAGAAGGCAACTCAAAAACCCATAAGGAAAGAAAAGATGAACTATGAAAGTAAGCTAACCAATAATATTTAAAAAACAAAGTTTTTTTTCAGATATGTAAAAATAAAAAGACAGTTAAGAGTGAATATTTTACCACTGGAAAATAGAGGTAGTAATGGGGGACAAAGAAATGGCAGACGGACTTAATAAGTATTTTGTATTAGTCCACTGTGGAAGACCGTAGCAGTAAGCTAGAAATTCAAGGGTGTCAGGGAAGAAGTGAGTGTAGTTGCTATTATTACAGAGAAAGTACTTGGGAATCTGAACATTGTGAAGGTAGACAGATCACCTTGACCAGACGGACTACACCCCAGGGTTCTGAGAAAAGTAGCTATAGATATTGTGAAGTATTTGTAATGATATATCAAGAATCATCAAGTTCTGAAATTTTTCAGGAGGATTGGAAAATTGCAAATGTCATTCCACTCTTTAAGAAGGGAGGTAGACAGAAGAAAGGAAATTATAGACCAGTTAGCCTGACTTCATTGGTTGGAAAGATTTTGGGAGTCTATTATTACTATGAGATTTCTGCGTACTTGGAGGCACATGAAAAAGGCTAAAGTCAGCACGATTTCTTTAACGGGGAATTTTACCTGTCATATCTGAGGGAGGATCTCATTGAAACCTATATAATATTGAAAGGCTTGGATAGAAGAAATGTTTCCTATCATGGGTGAGTCTAGGACCAGAGAGCACAGCTTCAGATGTAGTGCAGTTCATCACAAGAAAAGCCCTCCCCACCATTGAGCATATCTACAAAGAGTGCTGCCACAAGAAAGCGGTATCTATCATCAAGGATTCCCAAGGCCATTCTTTTTTCTTGTCCTACCATTGGGAAAAGGTGCAGGAGCCTGAGGCTCAGAAACAGTTATTACCCATCAGGAACAGTTATTAACATTCAGAAACCGTTATTACCCTTCAGGAACCGTTATTACCCTTCAGGAACAGATATTACCCGTCAACCATCAGACTCCTGAATCAGTGTGGCAACTTGTCTCACCACAACACTCTACAGATCACTGATCCAAACTGATGGATTCACTTTCAAGGACCCTACGTTTCATGTTCTCAAAGTTATATATTTATATTATTGTTATTATTATTTATTGTATCTTGGTTACTTGTCAGATTTTGTTTGTGTTTAGTTTTTCATTAATTCTTTTGTGTTTCTTAGTATTTACTGTGAATACCTGCAAGAAAATAAATCTCAGGGTAATATTTGGTGACATACGGCTTAAAATTGGAGAGTTTACTTCACAAGTTTTAAATTTGACAATGCATTGCTTTTATTCCAATGAAAAGCAGGTGTGAGTAAGAAAGTTTTGGTGTATGTTCTGTATTCACACATTTCTGAACAACAGCTTGTCTGAATCTTTTATTCACACATTCCCAAACAGCAGTTTATTTGTCTTTTATTCTTGCACATCACAAACAACTGTTTTAGTAATGCATTGCCCAAAACGAGATTTTTATAAATTTATATATTTATTCCCCAAATAAGCCTGTCAGCCAGTCCTCAAATAACACATTTTTATTCATGCAGTGTCCAATCAGAAGTTCACAGCTCTCTTTAATGTTCATTCACCATCCCGCAAACAACAGTTTATGCAAATTCTTTCAAATTCACCTATACCAGTGGTTCTCAATGCGGGTACATACTCCACCCCCTGGGGGGGGGGGGCGGGCACACGTAATAAACAAGAAACTGGAGCCACAGGGATTTCTGAATGGGCCATGATAAGTTTACTGTTTTAATGAAATATTTTAAAATATATAGCGAGAAAAGAAATGAGTCTTTTTAATGAAATGAATGGGATGATGATGCAAACGAGGGACCAGAACAGCTTTGTGTGCATGAGGAGGGTGGGATCAGTCGTTACTTCTGCTCCTGTTTGACCACACACAAATCTCCACTCACACCCTGAAGGGTAACCTGCTGAGCTCCTTTGAAAAACTCAGAACTTTTCAGCAGCAACATTGGATGTCTGATTTTATGCAATTACCTTCACTGGCCACACTTACAGTAGAATTGCAAGCTGATGATTTGATTGTATCTCTTGATCATTTGAAACAACTATACACTGATATGGAATTTCAGTTCGGAGACCTGCTGGAGATGCACTTACCAGATTGGGTGTTGGATCACTTTAGGGTGAATGTGAATGATGTTGACACCATTGCAAAAATGTCTCATTGAGCTGCAGAGAGACGTGTTACGAATCCCGTAACTGGAGAACTTACCAGCAAAGATAGAGAGGTCCGTTGAAGTCTGATGTCACTATTTTCAAACGTTTTATTCGTAAAGGGACACAAAAGTAGGGTTAATACATACATTCAGATAGTGCACATTGTCAACACTCAATCTAAAGCGCGGGTATATTAATAATCATCATTAAGAAGTGAGCTCTGCTGGTGTCTAGGGGTTAATAGATTGTCCGCTGGAAATATAAAAGTCACTCAAAGTCTGCAGGCCTCAGCCCTTTGAAAATCGCTGGGTTTCACGTGGGGCGACCGAGAGAGAGAGATGGGGGGAGAAGAGAAAGAACTTGTCGAGTCTTGATGAATCTTCCGTGAAATCGGGGGAGCGTTGGTTCCCTCTCCCTAATGTTGGTTAAAAGTGGTTTTCTGTGATTCCAGCCACAGATTCCAATCCCGGAATTTAACGCACGTGGCTTCCTTCAGAATGGCTTCCCGCTGCTGCGGGAACACTCTCGTGTCTTCTTGGTGCGTCTGAGGGGCTGTCCCCCTGAGACTCTCCTTTATACTTCCTCACGGGGTCGCAGGTGTCAATCAGGTTGTGATGATGCAATCTCTCTCTCAACCAGCCCACCTTGCCCGAGGGCTTTTCACGTGGTCTCCATGAGACAATAGTTGCTGGCATCTTATTCTGTATCCCTGGTGGGACGTGCAATTTGGCACATTTCTCTCTCTCTCACTTCCAGGGTCTACTGACCCCCCCCCCCCCCAACGGGTGCTCTTGCGATTCTCACAAAGGAGGGGGCTGGGATCATAACAGATGTAACGGCTCAAGTGTAATTTAATTGCAGCAAGCAAAATTTCTGGATAACTAGTGATATTCAAAATAAGTTTATATAGCTCTACGAGAAAGCCAAGTTGTTTTTTAACTCTTATCTGGTTGAATGTTGTTTTAGTCAAGGTCTTCACCTGCTATCAAAAGCTCATAACCAATTTGATGTTGTGAAAAGAGGTGATCTTTGATTATATTTAGCTAAGTTGCAAACAAACATTGAGAAACTTGCAAGTTTGCATCAGTCATAAGGATCTCACTAAACATGCAAAGTAACAATATTAAGTGCTTTTTTGCTGTTGACTGGAAGAATGTTATAAAAATATATTATAAATACATATCCTATTCAGAGCTTTGGAATAATTTTATTTTTCATATACACCTGTAACATTATGTTTACAATATAATACATATAACCTGTTAAAACAGAAATATTGACTGTTTTTTAGAATAATTAGTACAGTTGACCAAAAAAAAAACGCTTCAGCAAGAGACAGAGACTATGGGGTGGGGTAAATGAAAGTCACAAGTGGGCCAAGAGCTGAAAAAGATTGAGAACCCCTGACATATAGTATGCCACAAACACCTGGAGAGAGTTACCAGTACCTGCTCTTCACATTGATGTATAAAGACCATAAAAGTCTACCGGATATGCTCAAACTGCACCATAGAAAGAAGTTGAGTCTGTTCAGACAGAGTGGTGTTGCAAGAGGCTGAATCATAATGGTAAGTGGATGTCATAGGGGCTCCAACTCCAATTGAAATTTATTTGATACAGCAATATTGGACATTCATATATCCAACACCAAACAGACCCTGCTAAGACCATACTCTTCATTTCAGGGAGCCCAACCCCACCTGGGTAATCAGCCTACAGAACCCCTTCCCAAATCCCACTTTCCCCCTCCCACAAAACCAGAGGGGAAACTCGCCCATAGAACATACACCCCACCTAGGGAAATCATGCACCACTCCACCCCCCACACCAACCCTGGGAATCAACCCAGGGAAACCCCTCCCTCACCCCAGGAGGATCTTAGGATCTTTGTTAAATGGGACTGCATCTAGATAAATTTCAATATTCTGGACTATAAACTTGTAAAAATAATATTTAAAAAACATTATTACTAACTTATTGTAGATCCTCATTTACTCTCAACCTGTTATTCTACCTTATTTCTAGGAAGCTGATTGTGTCTTCTTCTATAAAAGCAAAACAGAAACAACTTGTTTGATTTCTTTGCCATTTTCTAAGTCCTTAAGAGATGCACATTAATATTTTGCCTGTCATTTTTTTTCCTTTTTCTATACCTATTGAGGCTTCTGCAGTCTGCTTTCATTTGTCTTGTGAGATTCCATTTCCACTTTCTTTATATATTTCTCAGTCCTTCCTTCTGCAGAATTTTTAAATACTCTCAATCCTCAGGTTCACTCTTTTTGACAACACCCATATTTTATTTTGTATTGAATACAATGCCATCTTTAGATCTTCTAGTTACCCATGCTTGATGCACTATTCGTCCTAGATTACCATAAAAATTAACCCATTACGTCCTGGAATATTAGACATTGCTTTCATAATGCCATAGCAATCAATGAAGTTTCTCTACAAGTGCCCCATACTTGAACAGATTGTTTGTTTAGATTGAAGGTTTCCATTCTGGTAACACAAAATTCAGATCAAATCCTTCCTTTCTGTACATATCAATAATGCTCTTGTCTGAATCTCAGTGGCTAACTACATCAGTGCATACCTGAATGCTTTTGGAAATGTGCTTTAGGACAGATGTGTGCTACACAAATGGTTGTATCATTGATCACTGGAATCAATCCTTGCACAAATGGTTATTATCTAGCCTCCTGTTGAGTATTTCTGCTATGACCAACCCACTTGACAAGGTAAGAGATGAGGAAATCAGTTGGGTTTGGAGGATCTTTGAAGAGAAGATCAGTCTAGAGAAGACTGACAGGGGAACGTGACTCAAACAGATTACTGCCAGCTGAGTGAAATAATTGGGAAGAGGGGTCAATGGGTGGGTGGTAGGAGAGGAAAGTGCACTGTGTGTTACTCCAAAGTGGGAAGCTGGGGGGAAGAGAAGATGGGCAGGGGCATTGCACAGAGATCAAGGTGGAGAAATCAGCAAGGACAAAGGAATTAGAGAGAAGGCCAGAGGGACAGGAAAGAGCATAGGGATGTAAAAGGGGGAAATTAGGGTGGGATGTGGGGGTAAATCGTCAGAGGGGGAAATGTGGGTGAGGTGAGGGGTTGTATGGTCAATAATGGAAATGTGGTGGGGTGTGGGGGTGGATGGTCAATAATGGAAATGAGGGTGGGGTGTGGGGGTGAATCGTCAATAATGGAAATGTGGGTGTGGTGTGGGGGTAGATGGTCAATAATGGAAATGAGGGTGGGGTGTGGGGGTGAATTGTCAATAATGGAAATGGGGGTGGGGTGTGGGGGTGAATCGTCAATAATGGAAATGGGGTGGGGTGTGGGGTTGTATGGTCAATAATGGAAATGAGGGTGGGGTGTGGGGGTGAATCGTCAATAATGGAAATGGGGGTGGGGTGTGGGGTGGATGGTCAATAATGGAAATGTGGGTGTGGTGTGGGGGTGAATTGCCATTAATAGAAATGGGGGTGGGGTGTGGGGTTGTATGGTCAATAATGGAAATGAGGGTGGGGTGTGGGGGTGGATGGTCAATAATGGAAATGTGGGTTGGGTTTGGGGGTGAATCGACAATAATGGAAATGTGGTGGGGTGCGGGGGTGAATGGTCAATAATGTAAATGTGGGTTGGGTTTGGGGGTGAATCGACAATAATGGAAATGTGGTGGGGTTTGGGGGTGAATCGTCAATAATGGAAATGTGGTGGGGTGTTGGGGTGAATGGTCAATAATGGAAATGTGGGTGGGGTGTGGGGTTGTATGGTCAATAATGGAAATGTGGGTGGGGGACTAGCTAGGATAATTTTATCTTCATTATATTATTTAAAAAATGTTGCTTCCTCAATTCAGTTCAGGCATTTTGAAGTTATTTCAGTGGATTGAAATCATTACAGCTTTACAACAAAGGAACATGTTACAAAGTTTGAGTCACTGGACAGCTGTCGTTTTCCATCACCACAACATCACAATTCTCTTTCAGGAAGGAAGTGTTTGGCAGCAAGTTTTTAACACCTAACCTTTCACAGATGATACAGGCAGATATTTGTCAGGACGAAATAATGTTGTACTGCATCATTGCTTGGATATAATATAATACTGCCAGAGAAAAGTCCTGACGTTTAAAGTTCAAAGTTAATTTTGTTATCCATATACATATCTGTCACCATATACAACCCTGAGATTCATTTTCTTGTGGGAAAGCTCAACAAATCAATAGAATAAGAACAATAATAGGATCAATGAAAGATCAACCAGAGGACAGAAGACAACAAATTGTGAAAATACAAATATAACCAAAGAGCAATCAATAAATAACGAGAACATGAGATAACGAGATAAAGAGACCTTAAAGTGAGATCATTGGTGATGCGAACACCCCAACTGGTTGTGGGCAAGTGAATGAGGTCTTTCTGTATGAACAGCAAATCTCAGTAACAAAGATGATTGCGTGAAGTGTTTTGCAGTTGCTATTTAACTATTATTTTTCTGTCTTATTTTGAATTAATGTAGCATAGAAACATAAAAAACTTACAGCACAATACAGGCCCTTCGGCCCACAAACATGTCCCTACCTTAGAAATTACAAGGGTTACCCACAGCCCTCTATTTTTCTAAGCTCCATGTGCCTATCCAAAAGTCTCTGAGAAGACCCTATCGTATCCGCCTCCACCACTGTTGCCAGCAGCCCATTCAGCGCACTCACCACTTTCTGTGTAAAAAACTTATCCCTGACATTGCCTCTGTACCTACTCCCCAGCACCTTAAACCTTTGCTCTCTTGTGGCAGCCAATTCAGCCCTGGGAAAAAGCCTCTGATATTCCACACGGTCAATCCCTCTCATCGTCCTGTACACCTCTATCAGGTCACCTCTCATCCTCCTTCGCTCCAGGAAGAAACGGTCGAGTCCACTTAACTCATCTTCATAAGGCATGCTCCCCAATCTAGGCAACATCTATGTAAATCTCCTCTGCACCCTTTCTATGGTTTCCCCATCCTTCCTGTAGTGAGGCGAACAGAACTGAGCACAGTACTCCAAGTGGGGTCTGACCAAGGTCATATATAGCTGCAACACTTCCTCTCGGCTCCTAAATTCAATTCCACGATTGATGAAGGGCAATACACCATACACCATCTAAAACACAGAGTCAACCCGCGCAGCTGCTTTGAGCGTCCTATGGACTCGGATCCCAAGATCCTTCTGATCCTCCACACTGCCAAGAGTCTTACCATTAATACTATATTCTGCCATCATATTTGACCTACCAAAATGAACCACTTCACACTTAACTGGGTTGAACTCAATCTGCCACTTCTCAGCTCAGTTTTGCGTCCTATCAATGTTCCGTTGTAAACTTTGACAGCCCTCCATACTATCCACAACAGCTCCAACCTTTGGGTCATCAGAAAACTTACTAACCCATCCCTCCACTTCCTCATCCAGGTCATTTATAAAAATCACGAAGAGTAAGGGTCCCAGAACAGACCCCCAAGGCACTCCACTGGTGATCGACCTCCATGCAGAATATGACTCGTCTACAACCACTCTTTGCCTTCTGTGGGCAAGACAGTTCTTGATCCATAAAGCAAGTTCCCCATGGATCCCATGCCTCCTTACTTTCTCAATAAGCCTTGCATGGGGTACCTTATTAAATGCCTTACTGAAATCCATATAGACTACATCTACTGCTCTTCTTTCATCAATGTGTTTAGTCACATCCTTAAAAAATTCAATCAGGCTTGTGAGGCATGACCTGCCCTTTACAAAGCCATGCTGACTATTCCTAATCATATTACACCTCTCCAAATGTTCATAAATCCTGCCTCTCAGGATCTTCTCCATCAACATAAGATTAACTGAAGACTCACTGGTGTATAATGTCCTGTGCTATCTTTACTCTCTTTCTTGAATAGGGGAACAACATCCGTAACCCTCCAATCCTTCAGAACCGCTCCCGTCCACACTGATGATACAAAGATCATCGCCAGAGGCTCAGCAATCTCCTCCCTTGCCTCCTACCATAGCCTGGGGTACATCTCATCCTGTCTCAGAAAATTATCCAATTTGATGTTTTCCTAAAGCTCTAGCACGTCCTCTTTCTTAATATCTACATACTGTTATGAACCCCGTAACTGGAGAACTTACCAGCAAAGTTAGAGAGGTCAGTTGAAGTCTGATGTCACTATTTTCAAATGTTTTATTCGTAAAGGGACACAAAAGTAGGGCTAATACATACATTCAGATAGTGCACATTGTCAACACTCAATCTAAAGCACGGGTATAGTAATAATCATCATTAAGAAGTGAGCTCTGCTGATGTCTAGGGGTTAATAGATTGTCCATTGGAAATATAAAAGTCACTCAGAAGGCTGCCGGCCTCAGCCCTTTGAAAATCACTGGGTTTCACGTGGGGCAACCGAGAGAGAGAGATTGGGGGAGAAGAGAAAGAACTTGCCGAGTCTCGATGAATCTTCCGTGAAATCGGGGGAGCGATGGTTTCCTCTCCCCGATGTTAGTTAAAGCGGTTTTCTGTGATTCCAGCCACAGATTCCAATCCCGGAATCTAACGCACGTGGCTTCCTTCAGAATGGCTTCCCGCTGCTGCGGGAACACTCTCTCGTGTCTTCTTGGTGCGTCTGAGGGGGCTGTCCCCCTGAGACTCTCCTTTATACTTCCTCACGGGGTCGCAGGTGTCAATCAGGTTGTGATGATGCAATCTCTCTCTCAACCAGCCCACCTTGCCCGAGGGCTTTTCCCGTGGTCTCCATGAGACAATAGTTACTGTTGTCTTTATTCTCTATCCCTGGTGATACCTGCAATTTGGCACATCTCTCTCTCTCTCTCTCTCTCTCCGACTGGGTCTACTGACCCCCCCCCCTTCGACGGGTGCTCTTGTGATTCTCACAAGGGAGGGGGCTGGGATCATAACAATACTCAAACTTTTCAGTTCATTGCAAGTCATTACTATACAATCACCAAGTTCCTTTTCCATAGTGAATACTGAAGTAAAATATTCATTAAGTACCTCTGCTATTTCCTCCAGTTCCACACTTGCTTCCCTACTGTCACACTTGGTAAGTCCTATTCTTTCACATCTTATCCTCTTGCTCTTCACATACTTGTAGAATGCCTTGGAGTTTTCCTTAATCCTGCCCGCCAAGGCCTTCTCATGGCTCCTTCTGGCTCTCCTAATTTCCGTCTTAAGCTCCTTCATGTTAGCCTTATAATTTTTTAGATCTCTAACATTACCTAGCTCTCTGAACCTTTTGTAAGCTTTTCTTTTCTTCTTGACTAGATTCACTATAGCCTTTGTACACCACAGTTCCTGTACCCTACCATAACTTCCCTGTCTCATTGGAACATACCTATGCAGAACTCTACACAAATATCCCCTAAACATTCACCACATTTCTTCCATTACTTTCTCTAAGAGCATCTGTTCCCAATATAAGCTTCCAAGTTCCTGCCTGAATCCTTATAATTCCCCTTACTCCAATTAAATGCTTTTCTAACTTGTCCGTTCCTATCTCTCACCAATGCTATTGTAAAGGAGATAGAATTATGATCACTATCTCCAAAATGCACTCCCACTGAGAGATCTGACACCTGACCAGGTTCATTTCCCAATACCAAATCATGTACAGCCTCTCCTCTTGTAGACTTATCTACATATTGTGTCAAGAAACCTTCCTCAACACACCTAACAAACTCCACCCCATCTAAACCCTTCGCTCTAGGAAGATGCCAATTGATACTTGGGAAATTAAAATCTCCCATCAAGACAACTCTGTTATTATTACACCTTTCCAGGATCTGTTTCCCTATCTGCTTCTTGATATCCCTGTTACTATTGGGCGGCCTATAAAAAAATCCAGTAAAGTTATTGACCCCTTCCTGCTCCTAATCTCCACCCAAAGAGACTCTGGTGACAATCCCTCCATGGTGTACACCTTTACTATAACTGTGACACTATCTCTGATCAACAGTGCCACACCCCCATCTCTTTTGCCTCCCTCCCTGACCTTTCTGATGCATCTAAAATCCAGCACTTGAAGTAACCATTCCTGTCTCTGAGCCATCCAAATCTTTGTAATGGCCACCATATCATATCTCCAAGTACTGATCCACGCTCTAAGTTCATCCACTTTGTTCACAGTACTCCTTGTGTTAAAGTATATCTCAAACCTTCGGTTTAAGTGCGTTCCTTCTCTATCATCTACCTATCCTCTCTCTTGCACTGTCTACAAGCTTTTCTTATTTGTGAGCCAACAGCTTCTTCCCCAGTCTCTTCAGTTTTCTTCAAATTTCATTTCCTTTGTAAATACGCCAAGGAGTCTCTTTTCGGCAGCCCATGGAGTAAGACGCATGTTGGTGCTACTCCTTCCTTTTACAACTTACTTTCCACTGCTAGTTTTTTTTAAGCTTTGAAGATCTATTACTTTTGGTGAAGGATTTACAATGTAATTACAATGGCTGGAACCCAAACTAGAATTGAATTAAGAGGTTCCAAAATTGTTTCTGAAACTGAACAAACAAAGGAGGCAGAGGAAGTCTCTACTTCAGAAAGAATGTTTTGTTTGATGCAAGATATTAACACCAAGATTGGAATGGTGGACACTAAGATTGATAATGAATGCTAATGAAAAGCTTGAAAATATTGTCTCTGCTGTCCAGGAATCTTTGAGGAATCTGGAATTTCAATATCAGAAGCTTAAAAAGGACACTAATATAATCGGAAGAGAACAGGAGACAAGTGATTAAAGAATAAGAATTAAAGTTACCTACTATGGAAAAGAAAATTGTTGAGGTTTCTTCAGAATTATTAAGAATTAAGAAGAAAATGATTGATCTGGAAAGCAAAAGTCATAGGATGAATTTACACATACTGGGTTTGTCTGAAAACATGGAAACCAGTGAGCCACTAAAGTTTTTTATGAATATGCTATACTCACTTTTTAGTGAGATACTCGAAGCTCCTCCAATGATAGATAGAGTTCACCAAATCCCCCACCCGAATCCTTTAGTGGAGATTAAACCTCACCCGGTGATTTTATGTTTGCATTACTTTGCTACTAAAGAAGCAATTCTTCGAGATGCTAGGAAGCAGGTGAATCTAATTTATAATGGAATAGAGATACATATAGTTGAAGATTTTGCCCCTGAGGTTTATGCAGAACAAATTAAATATTGGCAAGCGATGACTGAACTTTATAAGAAGAACTGTCATCCCTCTTTGCGTTATCCAACTCTTTTGAGAGTCTCCTCACCTAACGCTCATCCAAAACGGTTTGACTCCTCAGAAGATGCTTGGAAATTTATAAAGGAGTATAAGTCTGTCTTGTAAGCAACGTAAACACTTAATCCTTAGTTGGCAGTCATTTGTAGCTGGATCGTTAAAAGTTCAATCTACGTTCTATGTCTGCCCAGACGTCGTTTTGTTTTATTTTTTTCTTTAGAATCTATAAGAGGTTAACACTAGTCGTAACATATTATTTGGTTGGATATATATGAATATATATAAATTCATTCTTTGAATATATGATCAATTTTTATTAAATGAATTTAAGATTGCCACTGTTAACTACATTTAACCTGTCAGACACATTATCAAAATATTTAGAATTTGTTTATATCTTTATGTATCTGTTGTTGTGTCTTTAGTCAGTGGTGTCAACGTATAATTTTTTAAAAAGAGTGTGTATTGGAAACAGGGGCTTAGGGATTTTAGTTTAGCATGCTGTCCGCCTATTGGATGGTTTTCGGGCTTTGAGGTGGGGCTATTAGTTTAGGTTTTTTCGACTGGGCAGTCCTGAGAGGGACTGTTGATTTTTCATGTTGATTTTTTTCTCTCTGGTCAAATCTATAATTTGTTCTTCCCTGCGGGTTTGGTCTGTGCCGGTGCACTAACTTATTTTATAAAGTCTTATATTAAAGCCTTATTATGGATTTTAATAAAATTAATATAATCTCTTGGAACCTGAATGGGTTGAACAAACCTATTAAGTGTAGAAAGATCTTTAAGAAATTAAAAACACTCCAAGCTGATACTATTTTTGTTCAAGAGACCCATATCCGTAGAGAGGATGAAAACCATTTTATTAAATTTTGGGGGGACTCTCAGTTTCATTCTTCATCAGTAACTAAAATTAGAGGGGTATCTATTTTTATCAATTTAAAAATCCCTTTAGTACATTTTAATACTGTCACTGATTCAGTTGGAAGATACTTAATTGTTACTGGTTTGTTATGTGGTCAAAAAGTGGCTTTGGCATGTGTATATGCACCTAATGTAGATAGCTCTGAATTTTTTAAAAGGTTAATTTCTGCATTGCCTAATTTAAATGAGTATAAGTTGATCATGAGCGGTGACTTAAACTGTTGTCTCAATCCTTCGATTGAAAGGTCATCAACCAATCCGTGGCTTCCTAATAAGGCTCCGACCTGTATTAATTCTTTTTTTACTAGGATATGGTTTGGTCAATATTTGGAGATTTCTCCATCCTAAAGATAAAGATTTTTCTTTTTTCTCCACATGTACATCATAAATATTCAAGAATTGATTATTTTTTGTTGGATACGTTATTGGTGACGCGATTCCGTTGTTGGATCATACACCCACGAAACTAAAATTGAAGTTCCCTGATAATATATGGAATGCATCTCAGTGGAGATTTAATGCTACACTGCTGCATGATGCAGCCTTTGTAAGTTTTATTAAAGAGCAAATTTCTCTATTTTTTGAATTAAATACAACTGAGGACATATCAAATTTGGTTATTTGGGATGTGATGAAATCTTTTCTTGGGGACAGATAATCTCATATTCAGTAGCTTTAAGAAGGAAAACTAAAGTGGAGCTTTTAGTGATTACTAACAGAATTAAAAAAATAGATAAAGTAACACCTAGTGAAGATCTATGTAAGGAAAGGGTGGAATTTCAAACACAGCATGATCTGCTTTTGACTTTTCCCATTGAGCAGCAACTTTTGAAATCTAAAAGTCAATTTTATATACATGGAGATAAGTCAGGCAAATTGTTGACCGGTCAACTTAAAGCAACTATGGCTAGAAGGCAGATTTTGAAAATACGAAGAGCTGATAGAACTGAAACATCAGATTGTCAGGAAATTAATAAGGTATTTTTGGATTTTTACTCTAACCTTTGTAAATCTGATTTTTCAGACAACACTACTTTTATGAATAGATTCTTCAAGGATTGAATATACCCAAAATTTCTATTGAAGGTATGAATACATTAGATGCACCTATTAAACAAGAGGGAATAGCAAGGGCTATATCCTCTTTCCAATCAGGTAAATCTCCAGGACCGGATGGATTTACAGTAGAATTTTTTAAGACGTTTACTGAAATACTTATACCTCATTTATGCCAAATTTTCACTGATTCTATATCTTCTGGGACCCTCCCAAAAACTTTCTATGAGGCATCATTTTTATTAATTCCCAAAAAAGGAGATTTATCTGAATATGCCTCTTACAGACCAATTTCCTTATTAAAAATGGATTCTAAAATTCTTTCTTAGATTTTGGCTAACAGGCTCGAGAATATTTTATCTAAGGTTATTTCTAAGGATCAAACTGGATTTATTAAGAATAGATATTCGTATTTTAATTTTCAGAGATTACTGAACATTGTTCATTCCTCTCCATCGAAAGAAACCAAATGTGTTGTTTCCCTTGATGTAGAGAAGGCCTTTGATAGGGTAGAATGGTCTTATTTATTTGAGGCTTTAGAAAGATTTAATTTTGGTCCAGGTTTTATTTCCTAGATTAAGCTGATCTATCAAGCTCTTATGGCAACAGTTCTAACTAACAATCAAAAATCTCCTTATTTTAGGCTATACAGAGGTACCTGGCAGGGTTGTCCTCTTAGTCCACTGTTACTCAACTTGGCTTTAGAACCTCTTGCTATTGCTCTTCGGGACTCCAACATTGTTCAAGGTATTAAGAGAGGAGATAAAGTGCATAAGGTTTTGTTGTATGCAGATGACTTGTTAGTTTATATTTCAGTTCTTAAGAAATCTATTTTTTCTATGTTAACTATATATTCTGAATTTAGTAGTTTTTCTGGATATAAATTAAATTTGCACAATAGTGAGTTACTTCCTATTAATAACTACTTGGATCAATATGATCAAATTCCTTTTTACATTGCTAAAAATAACTTTACTTATCTTGGTATTAAAATTAACAAAAATTTTAAGGACCTGTAACTTTCTTCCATTAATTGAATACATGCAACAAATACTTTCTAAATGGTCTCCTATGACATTATCATTAATTGGTTGAATTAATGCTATTAAAATGATAGTGTTACTGGTTTTTATATGTATTCCAAGCAATCCTTTCCTTTGTTACTAAATTGTATTTTGATAGAATAGACTCTAAAATTTTACCTTACATTTGGAATAATAAAAATCCTACATTGAGTAAACCTCTATTGCAGAAATTAAAAAAGGATTCTGGTATGGCTTTGCCAAATTTTAGAATGTATTACTGGGCAATTAATATTTGATGTATTTCATTTTGGATTCATTATTCAGATATACATGACTCTCCTTTATGGGTGGATTTGGAGAAAAACTCGGTGAAGAGGTATTCCTTGGCCTCTTTACTGGGAGCTCCTCTTCCTTTTTTGCTTTCTAAGATTGGTAATCGAGACCTCAATCCCATTATTAAACATACGTTAAGAATTTGGTTTCAGTTTCATACATTTTTTGAGTTTAATAACTTTGTTCTTTCTAGTAAAATCCATCTTAATTGTTTTTAAACCATCAATTTCCAATCAGACCTTCTTAATTTGGAAAACCAAAGGAATAATAATTTTTTAGGCTTGTTTACGGGGGATTGTTTAATGTCTTTCACTCACTTAGTGGACAAATATGACTTATCTAATGCACACTTTTTTAGATAATTACAAATTAGGAACTTTTTACGTAGTTTGCTTCCAAATTTTCCCTCTGCTTATTCACCCAATATGATACTCTTTTTCAGGTTAAACCACTTCAAAAAGGACTGATAGTTATAACTTATAAATGGTTATTGCATTTGCGAATGGTATCTAACGATAAAATTAAAGGAGCGCGTGAATTGGAATTTTGAGAGTCACTTTCAGATAATCAATGGGATAACATTTTTCATTTGGTAAATACTTCAGTTGTGACTGTTATTCCTTGATACAATTCAAGGTAGTACATCGGGTACATTTGTCAAAGGATAAATTAGCCCGTATTTTTTCCAATATTAATCCTATTTGTGACAGATGTAATATTGAGGTGGCTACCTTAACTCATATGTTTTGGTCTTGTATCAAGATATATAATTTTTGGAAAGGTGTCTTTAAAACTTTATCAAAAGTCTTGAATTTGGACCTACAACCGAATTTATTTACAGCAATTTTTGGAATCACTCCACTGGAGGCAGGATATATTCCTGTTTCTGCACAACGGATGATAGCTTTTACAACTTTATTGGCTAGGAGAGCCATTTTGCTTAAATGGAAGGACCCTAATCCACCTACTGTTATTCATTGGCTTATCTCCATCATGTCCTGTCTAAGTTTAGAGAAATTAAGAAGTCAGACGTTTGATACATCCTTTTAATTTGAAGAAACCTGGCGACCTTTTTTTCAATATTTTCATATGGTTTGATTTATTGCTCTTCCAGTTACTTTCTCAAAACTTTAGATTTGATCAGAAAGTTTCTCTTTTTTCTTGCTTCTACTCTCAGTATGGACTGCCCAGACCCCTCTTTTGTTTTAAGAGTCCCACAGTTTTAAGAGTCTCTGTAAAATAACCTTCAAACCTTGCATGTATCGGGGCAGCAAATGCCTCATAGTCAGCAGTGAACCATGCATGAGTACAGCCAAACAAAACAGCATTGCTCCAGGGGCAAAGGGCAAAACATAGCACCAGCAGTCATACAAGGCACATACTGCACAAATAAGACAGCAAGCACATATAAGTTATCAGTAAAATACAGTGATACAAAAAATATACTCCAAGACCCTGGGTCCATGAATGTTGCAGCAGTCTGCAGTCGAACACAATATAGTTTTTGTCCTCTGTTGTGCAAACACCTGGGAGTAGACTGGACTCCGGCTTCAATACCATGATGCACTACACTGGCACTGGTGCCCAGATTCCAATGCCTCTCTCCTGGTTGGCTGTAAACATGCAACTGCGGCTTGAGGCCTAATCCTTGCTTCGACCGAGGCCACACAACTCCCCTGCCATTTGCCAAAAACTCAGTGAATCGGACTTGCAGCATTCCACATTAACAAAGTCCAACGGGGTCTTGCAACCACAGGAAAAATGACTATGATGGTCACTCACTGTTTGGCTGCACACTCCCTTATTGCACGGACTCCTACAATGCCTCTCTGTCACAAGCAGCTGCACATTCTGCACCGTCCATCTCCTCCTTCAGTTTGTCTGCCAACGAGCAACTCTCTGATGCCTTAACTTCATACAGCTTCAACATAACATCCTAACTCCTGCAGTTAATTCTTTGATTCATGAAGGCCAATGTGCCAAAAATTCCCAGATCCCTCTGCCCTACTGCTCACTGTGTAAGTCCTACCCTGGTTTGTCCTCCCAAAGTGCAACACCTCACACTTGTCTGCATTAAATTCCATCTGCCATTGTTCAGCCCATTTTCCAGCTGGTCCAGATTCCGCTGCAAGTTTGACTACCTTCTTCACCGTCCACTATACCTCTAACCTTGGTGTTATTCACAGATTTGCTGTTTACAATGTTATCATCCAAATAGTTGATTTAGATGACAAACAATAGACCCAGTACCATTCCCTGCAGTCACAAGTATCCATTCAGAGAGGCAATCGTCTCTGGCTTCTCCCCTGAAGCCAATGTCAAATCCAGTTTATTACCTCATCTTGAATGCTGAGTGACTAAACCTTCTTGACCAACCTCCATGTGTGGCATTGTCAAAGGCCTTGCTAAATCCTTGTAGACAACATCCACTGCCTTGCTTTCATCAACTTTTCTGGAAACTTCCTCTATAAGAGTGGTTAGAGATGACCTACCATGCTCAAAGCCATGTTCTCTATCCCTAATCAGTCCCCGTCTATCCAAGTACTTATATTTCTGCTACAGAATACCTTCTGTTAGAATCAGTTGCTCTTTACTTCTTTAAAATAGGTATTAAATATAACTTACACTTTTCACAATATGTGGTGTTAGACTCCACCTACTGGTGCTAAAACTGTATAACAATTACAAAACAGTTTATCATCTTTCCTTTTTCATTGGCTAAATATCAACAGGCCCTTGTGAGCCTTCCAATAGGCCCTAGATTATCACAGGAATTTGTCTTAACATGGTATAAAAGCGTCTGTTTATGCAAAAATTGCCATTTTCTCTTTATTCTTCGTTCTTTAGTTTCATGTGCTTCGTGTCTGTTTCTTTGTTTTAAACTTTCAATAAACAATCATGAAGCAACAACTTTTCAACGCATTCTTGGACTACTAAAAGAACCCACGGATCAGAAATCACCAGATCCAACATTTCTGGTTTCACAAACTAGGATGATTAAGACAAACAAAATTTGAACATTCCTTGGACAAATGAAATTGCTGGTGCACACCTAACAGGAAGTAAGAACATCCTTCATTCCTAAAATGTCAGAAAAATTGTCTGATTCTGCTTCAGTACACCATCTGAAGGAAGTTTGAGAGTGAGATGAAAATTCTAGTTTACTTTGGTATTTGTAGTGGATCCATGGGTTTTGACTCTGTTGACACTGTGGGTCAACTCTATTGATATTTCAGGCACAGCACTGGTAAAATTTCGGGCTGTGATGCTATTGATGTTTTGAGTTATAACTCTAGTGTTATAGTTTTGGTCCTAACTGTAGTGATACATTTTGGGTTGAGATTCTAATAACTAATTGACGTTTAAGTGAAGAGTACTCATTGAGATCGAACTGAAATAATGGCCAAAGTTGAGAAACAAACTGCAGAATCTCCAGCTGTGACAGAACAGCTAAATGAGGGATTTTCACTTACTTGAATAAAGTATATGAATTTGATGCGATTAATGAAAAAATCCAGAAGAGATGTGCTATTGATGCCGAGTCTAGTGAAAATTGGCTAATGAGTGATGTTGAAAAGATATGGAATAAGATTCAGAAAATATGGCTGAGGAATACAAAAACTGGCTGGGCTGAAAAAATGTGAGTGTGCTGAGCTTGAAAGTCAAATAAATGAATTTAAACATGAGTTCAAAAATCAAGTATGTAAAGTAAAGTGAGCACATGGTGAATTGACTGTGCAAGTAAATAACTGGCAAAAAGGAAGGAATGTGTAGCCTGCTGAAGGAACAGTATGGTAGAGAGTAAAATGATTAATGAATTAATTCCCTTGTTAACTGAATGAGTGAGAAAACAGTATGAGAATTGTAGTTGTATCCAGGCGTATTCTTCAGATTTACAGGATAGACTAAGTCAAAGTTGCAATGCAACTCAGAGGGCGGATGCTGATGTCACCTAAAAGACCATAAGTCCATAAGACAAAGGAGCAGAAGTCGGCCATTCGGCCCATGGAGTCTGTTCCGCCATTTCGTCATGAGGAATCAACAATTCCCAGCCACATTACTCGTTGTGCATCTGTCATCAACAATTCCCAACCATGTGATTCAGTGTACATCTTTCATCAACAATATCCCAGCCACGTGACTCATTGTGCCGCTTTCATCAAAAGTTTCCAGCCACATGAATCATTGTGCACCTTTCATCAACAAGTTCCAGCCACGTGACTCATTGTGCACATTTCATCAACAATTAGCAGCCACATGTGTCAGCGTGCACCTTTCATCAACAATATCCAAGCCACGTGAGTCAGCGTGCAAATTTCTTCAACAATATCCCAGCCAGGTGAGTCAGTGTGCACCTTTCATCAACAATTCCCAGCCACGTGACTCATTGTGCAGCTTTCGTCAACAATTCCCAGCCACATGAGTCAGCGTGCACCTTTCATCAACAATATCTCAGCCATGTGAGTCAGCTTGCAGCTTTCATGAACAATTTCCAGCCACGTGAGTCAGTGTGCACCTTTCATCAACAGTATCCCTGCCACATGAGACAGCTTGCACCTTTCATCAACAATTTCCAGCCATGTGAGTCAGCGTGCACCTTTCATCAACAATTTTTAGCCACGTGTCTCATTCTGCACCTTTCATCAACAATATCCCAGCCACATGAGACAGCGTGCACCTTTCATCAACAATTCCCAGCCACGTCAGTCGGCGTGCACCTTTCATCAACAATATCCCAGCCACGTGAGTCCGTGCACTTTTCATCAAAAATTTCCAGCCATGCGAGTCAACGTGCACCTTTCATCAACAATCTCCCAGCCCCGTGAGTCAGTGTGCACCTTTCATCAACAATTTCCAGCCACGTGAGTCAGTGTGCACCTTTCATCAACAATTTTCAGCCACGTGACTCATTCTGCACCTTTCATCAACAATATCCCAGCCACATGACACAGCGTACACCTTTCATCAACAATTCCCAGCCACGTGAGTCAGCATGCACCTTTCATCAACAATTTCCAGCCACGTGACTCATTGTGTACCTTTCATCAACAATATCCCAGGCATGTGAGTCATTGTGCACCTTTCATCAACAATTCCCAGCCACGTGACTCATTTTGCACCTTTCATCAACAATTCCCAGCCACATGAGTCAGCGTGCACCTTTCATCAACAATCTCCCAGCCACGTGAGTCAGTGTGCACCTTTCATCAACAATTTCCAGCCACGTGAGTCAGTGTGCACCTTTCATCAACAATTTTCAGCCACGTGACTCATTCTGCACCTTTCATCAACAATATCCCAGCCACATGACACAGCGTACACCTTTCATCAACAATTCCCAGCCACGAGTCAGCATGCACCTTTCATCAACAATTTCCAGCCACGTGACTCATTGTGTACCTTTCATCAACAATATCCCAGGCATGTGAGTCATTGTGCACCTTTCATCAACAATTCCCAGCCACGTGACTCATTTTGCACCTTTCATCAACAATTCCCAGCCACATGAGTCAGCGTGCACCTTTCATCAACAATCTCCCAGCCACGTGAGTCAGCGTGCATCTTTCATCAACAATATCCCCGCCACGTAAGTCAGTGTGCACCTTTCATCAACAATTTCCAGCCACGTGACTCATTGTGTACCTTTCATCAACAATATCCCAGGCACGAGAGTCATTGTGCACCTTTCATCAACAATTCCCAGCCACGTGACTCATTTTGCACCTTTCATCAACAATTCCCAGCCACGTTAGACAGCGTGCACCTTTCATCAACAATTCCCAGGTGCATGAGTCAGCGTGCACCTTTCATCAACAATATCCCAGCCACGTGAGTCAGCGTGCACCTTTCATCAACAATTTCCAGCCACGTGACTCATTGTGTACCTTTCATCAACAATATCCCAGGCACGTGAGTCATTGTGCACCTTTCATCAACAATTCCCAGCCACGTGACTCATTTTGCACCTTTCATCAACAATTCCCAGCCACGTTAGACAGCGTGCACCTTTCATCAACAATTCCCAGGTGCATGAGTCAGCGTGCACCTTTCATCAACAATATCCCAGCCACGTGAGTCAGCGTGCACCTTTCATCAGCAATATCCCAGCCACGTGAGTCAGCGTGCACCTTTCATCAACAATATCCCAGCTACATGAGTCAGCGTGCACCTTTCATCAACAATATACCTCTGGGGTCTGTATGATTTGGGATTTAACCAAACAGGAACGTCGGGATGTTCTCAATAAAAAAGCTCGACTGGAGCAAGAGCTGCGTAAATACTGCCTGTGCACAATTAACAGTCAGCAATAAATAACAGATTGTACACTGCATAAAATGATAAAGGATGTATATTTACAAATTTCAGATTGAACTGTTAATAGGAAAAAGAAAGGAAAAATAAAAGATCTGATTACTGTTAAACCAGTCCAAAGTGCACACTGTGCAGGAACTCCTACTGGAGTCATCTTTTACTCACATGCTGGACCCACAATATCCCTGCCCCATGACTAATCTCAGTTTAAGCAGGTGCTGCTGAACATCTTCAACCTCCACCGGTGCTAACTGGCGAGACTTCTCTCGGAAAGGGGTGTCCTTGGTTACTGTAACAATGTGGCAAGTACTCTTGGATTTCCCAATGGATATATGACGTTTAGCTGAACCATTAGCAGACATCCATTGAATGCGTTCAGATCAAAGGTTTTCCACCTCATTCCTCATTCCATCAGAGGCCACTTTAGCAACAGAGGCCATCACTGAAGCACAACTCGGCTTTTGGAAATGTCCCACTTCTCAATCATGTTTTCGTCTCACTAACTTCTGACTAACTCTGTAGAAGATGGAGGAGGACACATCTTGTAGGTCATTGAAATACCTAGAACATTCATGTCATGTGACAGCTCACCTTTCACATGCTCCACCCTCAAGAGTTTCTCTTAGACATTGTGGCACAAACAGGACAGCTTCTGTCCTTCCTTTCGGATTGTGTGCCCAGACTTCATCAGTTTGGCTTGGTGTGGCTAATGTACTTTCTGCCTTTAGGAACCTCACTATATCAGCTGCGGGACACTTTAAACTCTCTACCAGTCTCTGTTTTTCATATCATCTGAGCTCTGCCATTCATCCAGTAACTGAGATGTCTGCTCAACCTCTTCTTCCCATCGGGTGTGTCACTGCGTTCGGATATGGCACAAGAGAGATGCTGGAGCAGGTTGATAGTTCACAGACTTCATTGCGAACAGAGCTGTTAAATAAAACTCTCAAATGGAAAATGAAGCCTACACTGTGGCTGAAAGGAATAATTAAATATGAAATGAATACCACTAGTCTTCAGAGTCAGTTGATTCGACAGTCCAACTTCTCAGGCAAGGCCGAATGTAAGGAGGCAGCGAAACATTGCTCTGCTTTGCTCAAGTCTCAACAAACACTATGACGTAAAGAATGGAGTTAAATACCATCACAATGAAATAATAATTAGCTGACATGTGCATATTCACGAGCAGAATTGCCATATCTGCTACGCCGCTGAATCTGTGGTTGTGACAGTGTGGGCTTCACTCCAGAGAACACTCCTAGCCTATGATAACTTTGCATCTCTACAGGTACTCTTTGGCACTTACCAAGTAGTGCTGTAATAGTCAAAACCAGCTCAGAATTTAAATCAACCACTGAAGGAATCCATTAGACCTTTTACACCAGTCAACTCTTTTCCTTCACTTTGCAGAAATGAGAATAACTTGTCTTTAAAGTCTTTGCCTTCAGCTACATACTGCCTTTCTCTGAAGAGATGAACTGCCTATGGCCTCACCTCTCCAGGGTCTCCCAACCTATCAGGCCATGTGACTTCAGCATGTCACTGCTTCGTCTGGACTAACATGATATCCTGATCAGCCAATTGGTCAAAACACCATTCAATCAACAGAACTTTCCCCAAAACTCAGCATTCTGAGTAACTGTTCATCAGTAATTCAGACATCCCTCCTACCCCACCCTGCTCAAATCCGGCATTATTTATGAGTAATCTCTTTGACTCTCTCCAAACCTTAGTCCCTGTCTTGATCTCATCATTTTAACATTCAGCTGGTAGGGCAACATAATTTTTTGAGCAAGTTTTAATTGACCTATGCATATACACAGTTCAATATGTCAGTGTAGATGAAGTTCATAGCAGTGAATACTCATAAACCTTTTCTTTGTTCAAAAGCACAACAAAGTCAAACAAGAAAATTATAGGCCAGTGAGTTTTCAATTTGTGGTAGGGAAATTACCAGAAATAATTCTTAGAGACAGAATTGAGTTGCATTTTCAATGCATATACTTATCAGGAATTGTCAGCATGGTTTTGTGTGGGGTAAGTGATTTCCTACATAGTTCAGTGAGTTTTTGAGAAGGTGATGAAAATGACTGATATAGGTAGGACTGTGGATAAAGCAAGGTTTCTCATGTTAGGCTGACTCAGAAAATCAAGATGCAAAAATCCGTATCGATTACATTCAACATTGGCTTATCCTTAGAAAACAGGGTAGTGTGGCAGACAGGTTTATTCTGCCTGTCACCAGTGGTGTTCTACAAGAATCTGCAGTGGAACTTACGTTATTTACAATACACATAAAAGATTTGGACAGAAGTATAAGTATTAGTGAATTTGCAGATGTCACAAGTATTAGTGGAGTTGTGGATTGTGAGGGAACTTGTCAAAAGATATAGATTGGAAAAATGTGAAGAGAAATGGCAGATAGGACAAGTGTGACCTGAGTAGGCGGTCCAGTGTAAGAGGAAAGTATACGGTAAAGAGCAGGACACTCGGGAGCATGGTGTACAGAGAAATCTAATGGGCGCTCATACAAGTTAGTAGAATGGTAGAGAATGGATACACTTGCCTCAGCGGATGAACCATATAACAGTAACCATATAACAATCACAGCACGGAAACAGGCCATCTTGGCCCTCCTAGTCCGTGCCGAACTCTTAATCTCACCTAGTCCCACCTACCTGCACTCAGCCCATAACCCTCCACTCCTTTCCTGTCCATATACCTATCCAATTTTACCTTAAATGACACAACAGAACTGGCCTCTACTACTTCTACAGGAAGCTCATTCCACACAGCTATCACTCTTTGAGTAAAGAAATACCCCCTCGTGTTTCCCTTAAACTTCTGCCCCCTAACTCTCAAATCATGTCCTCTTGTTTGAAACTCCCCTACTCTCAATGGAAACAGCCTATTCACGTCAACTCTATCTATCCCTCTCAAAATTTTAAATACCTCAATCAAATCCCCCCTCAACCTTCTATGCTCCAATGAATAGAGACCTAACTTGTTCAACCTTTCTCTGTAACTTAAGTGCTGAAACCCAGGTAACATCCTAGTAAATCGTCTCTGCACTCTCTCTAATTTATTGATATCTTTCCTAAAATTCAGTGACCAGAACTGTACACAATATTCCAAATTTGGCCTTACCAATGCCTTGTACAATTTTAACACTACATCACAACTTCTGTACTCAATGCTTTGATTTACCATTAAGTAAAAGTTGGCAAATCTTGTTGCAGCTGTATAAAACATTGTGAGACCACATTTGGAATAATGTACGCAGCTCTGGCCATTGCGTTACAGGAAAGATATAGAGGTCCTGCAAAAGAAGTCCACCACTATGTTGTCTAATTTGGAGAGTATTAACTATAAGGAGAGGTTGGACTAACTAGGATCATTTTCTCTGGAATATTGGAAGCTGAGAGGGAAGTCTGACTGGAATATATAAAATGATTAGGGGCATGGATAGGGGGAATTGTCAGAATTGTTTTTCCATGTTGGAAATGTCAAATATTAGAGATCATAGTTTTAAGTTTAAAAGTGGAAAGTTTAAAGGAGATTTGTTGGGCATTTTTCACTCAGGGAGTGATAGTTACCTGGAACACACTGTTTCTACCTCCAGAGGAGGTGGTAGAAAGTAAATATAATAACAGCATTTAGCCAGGTGCATGAAGAGACAGGGGATGAAGGGATACAGAGCAGTTAGATTGGCTTTAAGGTTGGCACTGACACCAGGGGCTGAGGGGTTGCTTCCTGTGCTGTAAAAGTGGCAAAAACTAATCCATGCATTTGTTAAATATGCATTGTCAGTTATCAATACAATGATCTGACAATAAACACATTGTAAAAATTGATTGAAATTGTGATTCATTAAACAATATTTGATTATTATTTTAGGCTAAAGCATTTGCCAGCAATTGTGTTCCATCATGTATTTTTGGTGATTATAACATATCAGAACATCCATCAAACCTATAGAAGCAGAACACAGAGTGGAATTGATATTTGTAGATGATATTGCGTGTGTATGATACTGTGGAGCTGTAGGTGACCCAGCAGTCAAATGGATTTGTTCTGCTAAATTACATGAACGGTGAATCCATGAACCCCATCTGGCAGTTTAACACACACAAATTGGTAAATTGGAAGTTTATTGTCATTTTCACTGAGTGAGAGTGAAAAAAGCATGACTTCTATACAAACCATTTCATTAAAACTGTACATCAAAGTAGTACCAAAAAAACCAGAATGCAGAGTAAAGTGGCACAGCTACAAAGAGTGCAGGGAGACAATCTATTGCTGTCATGATCCCATACCACCAGGCTCTATCTCCTTCCTGTACTCCTATTCAACTTTATTTAAGATCCGTCTCGCTACAATGGCATCATCTGAAAACTTTCAGATGGAGTTTGGGGCATGCAGTCATGAGTGTGGAGAGATCAGAGTAAGGGAGGGAGGATGCAGTCACGTGAGGCACCAGTGTCCAGAGTAATAATGGCAGAAGTGTTGCTGTGGTTTCTTACTGATAGCAATCTGTTGGTTGGGAAGGCAAAGGTAAAACAGAGAGAACTGGGAGCATAAGGACATGGTCCCTGTGAATGTCATCACAGGTAGACAGAGTGGTGAAGAAGGATCATCAGTTAAGGAATTCAATACGCCAAGTTAGAAAGTCATGTTGCTTCAAGATTAATTAGGCTGGGCTGATCAGGAAATGTAATAGGAGGTTCATACAATCACAACAAAGTAACTTCAGCCTAACTTATTACTATAAAACAGGAACACAAATAAACAATACAAATACTACACTGGAAGTGAAGTAGATTTCCCCAAGGATTACAGGGTTCATGATTCTCAGCCACAACTTGATTGTTTCTGTTAGGGGAACTCCGAATTCTGACTCACTCGTGAAACCACCAGGCTTCGATCATGGGTGAAGTCCATCAAACCAGGAAAGGAATCCCAATAAACAAGCATAGAGAGACACAGAGAGACAAGCTCTCTGATCTTTTGTTCTCGTGATGAACAGCCTGGGTTCCTTCATTCCACAACACAGTGTTCAGCAGTACCCTAACAAAGTAATGCTCACTCCTCATCCATCAGTCCACCGATGTTTTGGACACAACATTCTGTTGACTTACAAAAGAACATTAATGTTATATATATAGATATGTAATAAGCCGGAATTCAAAAAGGAATCTATCAAGCCAACTTGATAGACATTCGCATTTTAATTGAGCCTGAGACTAAGATAAAATCCACCTGCTATCAGCAAACATTCTAAAGATATTAACAGAGTTTAATCTGTACAGACACTTCACAAACATTACTCACTAACAGTCATACATGCCCCAAATGCTAAGGGTTCATAAGACCATAAGACATAGGAGCAGAATTAGGCTGTTCAGCCCATCAAGTCTGCTCCACCATTCAATCATGGACGATGTAATTTTTCACAGCCTTAGTCTCCTGCCTTCTCCCTTTATGCCCTCACCAATCAAGACTCGATCAAACTCTGCCTTAAATATACATGAAGACTTCACCTGCACAACGGCTTATGGCAATGAATTCCACAGATTCAGCACTTTCTAGCTAAAGAAATTCCTCATCTCCATTCTATAAAGCCACCTCTCTATTCTGAGGCTGCGTTATCTGGTCTTAGACTCTCCCAACATAAGAAACGTCCTCTCTACATCCACTCTTTCAAAGCCTTTCACTATTCAATAGGCTTCAATGAGGTCACCCCTCATTCTTCTGAATTCTGGTGAATACAGGCCCAGAGCCATCTAAAACTATTGATATAATAATATGAAAGCAAGCTAGAAATCAGTATCAAAGTGGTTAGTAAAAGCTTTTTCAAGTATGTTAAAAATAAAAGAGAGATGCAAGTGGATATAGGACTGCTAGAAAATGAGGCCGGAGAAATAATAACAGAGGGACAAGGAGTTGGCAGATGAGCTAAATGAGTATCTTACACCACTCTTCACTGTGGAAGACACTAGCCATGCGCCAGATGCTGTAGTGTGTGAGAGAAGTGAGTGCAGTTCCTACTACAAAGGAGAAGGTGCTCAAAAAACTGAAAGACCTAAGGGTACATAAGTCACCTGGTCCAGATGAACTGCACCCTAGGGTTTTGAAACAGGTAGTGATAGAGATCGTGGTGGCATTAGAACTGAGCTTTCAAAAATCACTGGACTCTGGCATGGTGCCAGGGGACTGGAAAATTGCAAATGTCACTCCACACTTTAAGAAAGGAGGAAAGCAGCAGAAAGGAAATTATAGACCAGATAGCCTGAACTCAGTGATGTTGGAGTCAATTGTTAAGGATGAGGTGATGGAGTACTTGGTGACACAGGGCAAGATAGTACAAAATCAACACCAATTCCTTAAGGGAAAATCCTGCCTGATGAACTTGTTTGAATTCTTTCAGGCAATTACAAGTAGGATAGAAAAAGGGGATGCAGTAGATATTATATATTTGGTCTTTCAGAAGGCCTTTGACAAGGTGCCACACATGAGGCTGCTAACCAAGTTACGAGCTCATGGTATTACAGGATAGCTTCTAAAGTGGTTAGAAGATTGGCTGATTGGTAGGAGGCAGTGAGTGGGAATAAAAGGATCCTTTTCTGGTTGACTTCCAGGGACTAGTGGTGTTTCGCAGGGGGTCGGTGTTGGGACTTTTTTTATGCTGTATATAAATTATTTAGTTGATCGAATAGATGGCTTTGTTGTCAAATTTGCAGATGATACAAAGATTGGTGGAGGGACCGGTAGTGTTGAGGAAACTGGCTGCAGAAGGACTTAGATTAAGAGAATGGGCAAGAAGATGGCAAATGAAATACAATGTTGAAAAATGCATGATCATACACTTTGGTAGTAGAAATAAATGCACGGACTATTTTCTAAATGGGGAGAATATCCAAAAACCTGAGATGCAAAGGGACTTGGGAGTCCTTGTTCAGAACACCCTATAGGTTAACTTGTAGGTTGAGTCAGTGGTGAGGAAGGCAAATGCCATGTTAGCATTCATTTCATGACGTCTAGACTACAAGAGCAGAGATGAGATGCTGAGACTTCATAAAGCACTGGTGAGGCCTCATCTTGAGTATTGTGAACAGTTTTGGGCCCCTCATCTTTGAAAAGATGTGCTGGCATTGGAGAGGGTCCAGAGGAGGTTCACAAGGATGATTCCAGGACTGAAAGGGTTATTATATGAGGAACATTTGATGGCTCTGGGTCTGTATTTGCTGGAATTCAGAAGGATGATGGAGGATCTCATTGAAACCTTTCAAATGTTGAAAGACCTAGACAGAGTAGATGTGGAAAGGATGTTCTCCAAGTGAGGGCTCATTAATTCTTTATAAAGTCTCAACGTTACATCCTTGCTTTTATATTCTTGTCTTACCTAAATGAATGCTGATATTGCATTTGCCTTCCTCAACACAGATTCCACCTGTAAACTAACCTTGGGAACCCTGACTAAGGGTTTACAAGTCCCTTTGTGCCTCAGGTTTTTTTTGTATTTTATCTCCATTTAGAGAATAGTCTACCCTTTCTCTTTTTCTACCAAAGTGCATGACCAATCACTTTCCAACACTATCTTCCATTAGATTAGATTAGATTCAATTTTATTGTCATTGTGCCGAGTACAGATACAAAGCCAATGAAATGCAATTAACATCTAACCAGAAATGCAAAGAATAATGTTATTTACAAAATAACTGCAAATAAAAAGTAAGTGCAACAGCACACAAATATAAAAGTACTGAGACAGTACAATATGGGTGCAATGCTGCTTAGTGCTGTGGTGTGAGGTTCAGCGGGTTCACAGCCCCAGGGAAGAAGCTCTTCCTGTCCCTGCTGGTACGGGAGCAGAGGCTCCTGTAGCACCTACCGGATGAGAGGAGAGTAAAAAGTCCATGGTTAGGGTGAGATACATCCTTGACAATGCTTTTCACCCTGCCCAGGCAGAGTTTATGGTAGATGTTCTCAATGGTGGGCAATTGGGTGCCGGTAATGCGCTGGGCAGTTTTCACCGCATGCTTTGCAGTCCGATACAGGACAATTGCCATACCACATTGAGATGCAGTTGGTGAGTATGCTGTCAATGGTACAGTGGTAAAAGTCCATCTGCCATTCTTTGCCCATCCTCCTAATCCAGGTCCTTCTGCAGCCTCTCTACACCCTCAAAACTACCTGCCCCTCTACCTACCTTCATATCATCTGCAAACTTGGCACCAAAGCCATTGATTCCATCATTCAAATCATTGACATATACTGTAAGGTACAAAGGAGATGTCAGGGGTACTTTTTTTTACACAGAGAGTGGTGAGTGCATGGAATGGGCAGTTTGTGATGGTGGTGGAGGCACTTATGACAGGGTCTTTTAAGAGACTCCTGGGTAGGCACATGGAGCTTAGAAAAATAGAGGGCTATGGGTAACCCCAGGTAATTTCTAAGGTAAGTACATGTTTGCCACAGCATTGTGGAATGAAGGGCTCGTATTGTGCTGTAGTTTTTCTAAGTTTCTATGTTATAAGAATTGTTCCCAACACAGACCCTTGTAGAACCCCACTAGTCTCCGAAAGCCAACAGGTAAAGGCTCCATTCATTCCTACTCTTTGCCTCCTGCCGATCAGCCACTGTTTCATCCATGCTAGAATCTTCCCTGTAATACCACGGGCTCTTAGCTTGTTAAGCGGCCTCACGTACGGCACCTTGTCAAAGGCCTTCTGAAAATCCAACTCAAACCAAATCAACTGATTCTCCAGTGTCTATTCTGTTTGATATTCCTTCAAGGAATTCCAACGGGTTTGTCAGGCAAGATTTTCCCTTGAGGAAACTATGCTGACTAAGGGCTATTTTATCCGGTGCCTCCAAGTACCTGAGACCTCGTCCTCAATAATCAACTCCAACGTCTTCGTAACCACTGAGGTCAGACTGACTGGCCTTTCTCCTTTCTGCCTTCTCTCCCTTCTTGAAGAGTGAAGTGGCACTTGCAATTTTCCAATCTTCCACAACCAGACTAGTGATTCTTGAAAGATCACTACTAATGCCTCTACAGTCTCTTCAGCCACTTATTTCAGAATCCTGTATTGTACACCATCAGGTCCATGTTACTTATCTTCCTTCAGACCTTTCAGTTTCCCAAGATTCTTCTTTCTAGTTATGGTAACATCACACATTTCATAATCGCAACATCTGGCAATTCTACTGTATTTCTCGTGTCTTCCACAGTGAACACTGATGCAAAATACTTATTCAGTTCTACCACCATTTTGTTGTCCCCCATTACAACCTCTCCAGCATCGTTTTCCAGCAGTCCAATATCCACTCTCTCCTCTCTTTTCCACTTTATGTATCTGAAGAAACTTTTGGTATCCTCTTTAATATTATTGGCTATTCCATCTTTACTTTCTTAATGACTTTAGTTGCCTTCTGTTGGTTTTTAAAAGCTTCCCCATCCTCTAAATTCCCAATAATTTTTTTCTCTATTGTATGCGCTCTTTTTGGCTTTTATGTAGGCTTCTCGTTAGCCACAGTTGTGTCATCTTTCCTTAAGAATACTCTTCTTTGGGATGTAAATATCCTGTGCCTTCTGAATTGTTTCCAGAAATTCCAGCCATTGCTGCTCTGCCGTCATTACTACTAGTATTCTTTTCCAATCGATACTGGCCAACTCCTCTCTCAGGCCTCTGTAATTCCGTTTACGCCACTGTAATACTGATACATCTGAACTTTAGCTTCTCCTTCTCAAATTTCAGGTGAATTCCGTTACATTATGATCACTTTCTCCAAGGGTTCTTTTACCTTCAGCTCTCTGATCAATTCTGGTTCATTGCACAACACCCAATCCAGAATAGCTGATCCCCTAGTGGACCCAACCATGAGCTGCTCCAAAAAGCCATCTTGTATGCACTCTTGAAATATAGAAAGAGCTAAATTGTCTTTTTGAACTGTTCAGACATTCATCCAATGTTCTACAAAATTTAAAATAACACATTCCACCCTTTGAATGTCTGGTCAAGCTAAAGGCCCATGGAACTTTTCTTTCCGGTTAAAACAACAAATGGATATTAATATCCTTTGCAAGATTAAAATTAATATTATCACAATTATTAAAATATGATTAACCTCAACATTCACATTAAAATATAATCCTCATTCTAAGGGGGTGGGAACAACGTCTTGCCATCAATTTGGACAAGGTGAGTAAGACAATCACTACATTGTGGTCAGGGATGCAAGAGTCAGATTACAATCATTTCTGCACTTCTCTGTTTCATAAGAAAATGTTGTATGAGACCAGTCACTCCAGGTTTAGAACATTACCTTACAGCTATAGGTCCTTAATTAGACATATCTCATAGTGTACACTTTTCCCAAAACAACAATATTATTTTCAGAAATCACAAGGTTATTGGTGGCCTGTTTGATCTCAAAAGAAATCCGACATCCAACAAAACACAAGACAAGCATTAAAGCAGAACAAAGCAACATTCTGGCAGGAACCTTCCTAAAAAAGCCGAGAGATAGTCAGAAATGCTTTATTTCTTTCTCAGTCAATTTACTGTATGTTTATCCACACACACAGGATGGGTTTGTCCTCATAGCATCAGCCAGTGTGTATTTCCTTGTCTATCAGCAATAATCTCACCCTGTAGTGGAGGGGAAGATCAGTATGCCACAAATGCTTACCCCCTTGCAGAACTGAAACAGCTTTTTATCAACGTTCAGTTCTGCCATAAAGACAAAAGGAATAGATGAATAAAAAGGGACAGTTGTTCAAATTATGGATTATGGATCTTGTGGACCATGGGGAAGGACAGGTAACCATCCAGACAAGGCATAGGCAGGAGCAAATAAACAAATTTGTTGTTTTAATAGGCCATTCATTCTTTCAGTCAGGCCACTGGCCTGAGGTTAGTAGTGGATGTGGAAGATGTAAACCATTAGAGACAGTCCACTATTGTACCCTAGAACCCAAAAAGTGGAAACCATGATCAGATTGAATTTCAAAGGGATCACGGTATGCAGAAACAAGATGTTCTAATCCCCAAAGGGTAACATCCTGATTATCTTTATCAGTAGGACGGCCAACCAAGGGGCAGAATAATTGTTGACCATAGTGAAGAGTTACTGGAATCACTCTGTGAAGGAAGGGGACCAACATAATCAGTTTTCCAAATCTGACCAGGCCACGCTCATGGCAAATAGCAGCCAAGGGTCATTTTAAGAGGTGCCAGTCCTTGATTTCTCACATCAGAATTGGAATTTCGTACCGCTATATGATCTATATTAGTGGGAAGGAATAATCCCCTCTGCCTTGACCATCCATGGTACAATATACCCGCAGATCACCATAAGACTCATGAGCCGAGTGAGCAAGTGGCAATAATGGTACCTGAGGCTGGGGACAAGATGTTACCATGTCAACACGAGTGAGTTTGTCAGCAATGATGTCGAATCCTGTCAAATTTCTGAATGGACATTGAACCCATGAACACTACTTCACTACTGTTTTCTCTTTTTGCACCACTTATCTAATCTAACTTTCTACACAAGTACATGTGTGTGGGTATACATATAGTCTTCATACCATAATTCACAGTTTTTATTATGTATTGTAATGTACTGCTGCATAACAATAAATTTTGCGACATATGCCAATGATAATAACTTGATTCTGATTCATTGGCAAATGATCTTTCAAACGGTGAACTGTAATGGTAACGTGGAATGATTGGCTCCAAATGTCATTCCATAACTCTGCTCCCCATAAGGGAAGCCTCACAACAGTATAAGACTGCTGGTTCCATCAGGGCAACGAGAGAACGTCCATTGGCAACAGCCCAAGAATCAGGGTAAATATTCATGCATAATGACAGTTTGTATTGCTACAAGCTCTGCATATTGACTGGACCCATCAAGCCTTCCTTCTTCACAACTTGTTGGGTTGAGAAGGTTAGGGGCAGCAGGTTTCCAACGACGGCGACCAATCTTCAATATCACAGAGTCGATGGTGAACCAAGCCTTCTGCTGTTGAACAGGGTCAGGAGATCAAAGGGAATGCCCCACGCAATAGACGAGACTTTGACCAGAGTAGCTTCAGGTGCGGGTGACATAGCCTGAGGGGATTCAGCAACCAGTTCATTTATTTCACTAATTCCATCCTATCCCTTTGATGCTTGCTCAGGAAAGTAACATTTCCACTTGACATTTGAACTCTGTTGTGTACACCCTACCTTGTAGGTGAGTGTGTCAGAGAGTACACATCCCATTATGGGCTGGTCAGGCCAGAGGATGAAGAGAGAATCCTCTGTCTGTGTTTCAGTCTCTACTAAAGCCCAGTAGCAGGTAAGAAGCTGTATCAGGAAGGTTTCGGGAGCAGATACCCAGAGGCATATTTTTTCATCAATACCTCTGCCAGAGGTTCCAGACATCATCTTTAACATAATAGGAATTATCCTATTACCCTAAGTCCATTGTATTCTAAGAATATGAACGGTCATATCTGGGCCCTGTACTTTGTCAGGGTTTATTTGCTGACCTCTTCATCACATGTGAATTTCCAATACACAAGTGTAAAGAGGAATAAACTAATTGCTCTTCTGGATCTGACATTGCACAAAAAAAACAATAAGGTAAAGAATAAATAAACACACACAATAAATATAAATACATGAGATAGTCTATATGCAGAGATTGATTGTCCAAAGGGTGATGCCAGGCACAGGAGGATCTGGACACAAAGTGATTGTGACAGGAAATGTTAGAGTAATGGTGGTGGGGTTGTGGAGGTGTAGTTCAGTGGTGGAGGTGTTGAGCAGCCTTACTGCTTAGGGAAAGTTATGATCTTTCTGGAATGACTAGATTCTGAAATAGTTCTGAAGGACTGGGGAGTTGCAAATTTCACTCCATTCTTTAAGAGGTAGGGAGGCATAAGAAAGGAACTTATAGACCAGTTAGCTTGAACTCAGTGATTGGGAAGGTGTTGGAATCCATTATCAAGGATGAGCTTTTGGCGTACTTGGAGGCACATGATGTAGGCCGAAGTCAGCATGGTTTCCTTAAGGGGAGATGTTGCCAGACAGATACGTTGATATTCTTTTAGGAAATAACAAGCAGGATAGACAAAAGAGAGTCAGCGGCTGTTGTTTAGCTGGATTTTCAGAAGTCCTTTGTCAAGGTGCTACACATGAGGTTGCTTAACAAGGTAAGAGCCTTTGGTATTACAGGAAAGATTCTAGCATGGATAGAAGATTAGCTGACTGGCAACATCGGGACCAGCATTATTTGGTAAAAGGCTACCCCAGTGAGTTAGTTTTATGGAAATAGTTAAAATTTCAGAGGAGTTTATCCAGTGTATGCTGCTGTGTTCTTTTGATTAACTATGAAAGAACAAAATCAGTGCAGAATTCTAGTGCAGATAGTGGACTACCTTCATACGATTCAATGATTGCATCCTTCAAATCTTCATTTTCATTGTAACATTCAAGATGATTGTCGATACCTTCAAATTCTTCATACTTGGATAATAAGTGTACTTTGAACTTTGAACTTCAAATATTACTTCCTGCATAGACAATGTTACATACACAGGCAAGCCTTCAATTATTGCTATGTATTTATTTAGATAGTATTATCATCAACAGGCAAAAAAATAACAATTTTCATGATATTTAAAAAAACATGGAGTAAAAGCACCTGCACAGAGTTCCTCTCATAACAACACTGATGTGATCCTTCAGTTCACTCAGAAAGTATACATTTCTGATGAGGGAAGTAGTTCAGCCGTACCACTATTAGTGGGTTAAGATTTAAGATTTTAACCACTCGTTAAGATTTATGAAGAACAATCGGATTAGTCAATCTACATTGCATCAGAAACACAAGTCCACTTTTAAGGAACGATTTATGATAGATGCAACAAAAAATATTCTAGAAGGACTTGATATTGGTCAACAATGGCTAAAAATAAATGCTACCCAATTAAAAGAATATTCCTTGATGCACTGTTAGAGTAACTGAACTGACACAATCAGATGAATATCAGGACCTATACATTCTGACCCAATTAAATGGCTGCCTCAATTAGCTGAAGTTTCATGGAAATAGTTAAAAAGATATAAAAAGACAAACTACCATTTAACTGAGTAATAAATTATGTATTTAAATGAACACTACCAATACTACCACAGTACTGTAAAACTGTGTTACTTCTTAATAGTTAATGTCAGTTATCCAATGTATGCATTCTTTTGTTTGAATGTAAATGAACAGAATTAGTGCAGATTATGGACTGCCTTCATACAATGCTCACAACAACTACATCCTCTGAGCCTTCATCTTTATTGTACAATTTAAGATGATGCTCGAATCCTTCATATTCCTAACTTCCTGAAGTAGTGAAATATTTCATTTTCACTCCTGCCCATTTTTTGCAGCTCCAAGCCTAAGTGTGGTGAGCAAACCAGTTGTGAATTGTCTTACTGTTTGTTTTTCACCATCAGTGACAAAAATCACTGTCCTTCGAACACAAACACACACAACTGACACATATGTACGTGCCTCTGCCGCTAGTTAAAAACTGTTCAGTAACAGTCTCCTGCCCCAAATAAATGGCATAGTGACCGAAATAAACAAAGAGAACCCTGGTTCTCAATTAATATTTATTCCTTAAGAGCTGTTCCAAATAAGTGACTGCTCCGATTAACAGATGGCCCAGTTACCAGAATCCGCTGTATGTTGTTCATTGCTGATGACAGCATTATACTGTCATGGTTTACACCTTTGATTTTACTATCCAAACCATCTGTCTTACTATAATATATGTGTTATGTGAAACAAAGGTAAAAAAGAAGAAAAGAGGCCGATAAAGCATTGTATGTGCGTGGAATGGGCTGCCAGCAACAGTGGTGGAGGTGAATACAATAGGGTCTTTTAAGGGACTTTTAGATAGGTACATGGAGCTTAGTAAAATAGAGGGCTATAGGTAAGCCTAGTAATTTCTGAGGTAGGGACATGTTCGGCACAACTTTGTGGGCCAAAGGGCCTGTATTGCGATGTAGGTTTTCCATGTTTCTATGAGGTAGAACTGTTTGAATGTGTTTGCTATTCACTTACTCTTTGGGTACAGTATCCTGTATGTGGTACTCGTACATTGCTACAGGGAGGACCATGAGGCTACCAATACTGTCATTTATGTCTTACTTGATGTTACAAGAACTATTTGCATATTCAGTTGCAAAATCCCTTTGTCTAACAGAACAGACTGGGTAGCCCTTGCTCAGTGAAAGTTTTCTGGGAAAACACAAAAGTTCGGAAAATGTGTCAATTTTTCTCAGTCAAGTCTGATCCTTAGCAAAGTAAAGGGGGGAGAACTGGAAAGCTCAGCATTCAATACCATCATTCCCTCAAAACTAATCAATAAGCTTCAGGACCTTGGCCTTAATACCCCCTTGTGCAATTGGATCCTGGATTTCCTTACATATAGACTCCAGTCAGTGCAGGTTGGCAACAACATCTCCATGATCTCCATCAGCACAGGTGCACCACAGGGCTGTGTGATTGCTCCCCTGCTCTACTCGCTTTACACCTATGGCTGTGTGGCTAAGCACTGCTCCAACACCATATTCACGTTTGCTGATGACACCACTGTTGTAGGCTGAACCAAAGGTGGTGATGAATCAGCATATGGGAGGGAGACTGAAAATCTGGCTGAGTGGTGCCACAACGACAACCTCTCACTCAATGTCAGCAAGACCAAGGGACTGATTAGAGACTTCAGGACAAGGCAACCAGATGTCCATGAGTCAGTCCTCATCAGAGGATCAGAGGTGGAGAGGGATGGTAACACCCTGGGTATTACTATTTCAGAGGACCTGTCCTGGACCCAGCACACAAATGCAATTGTGAAGAAGCAGTGCTTCTACTTCTGCTTCTTTAGGAGCCTGCAGAGATTCAGCATGACATCTAAAACTTTGACAAAGTTCTATAGATGTAACTTGCTGCATCACAGCCTGGTATGGAAACACCAATGCTTTGAGCAAAATAGCCTCCAAAGATTAGTAGTATATTAAGGATACAGCTCTCCCAACCACTAAGCACATCTGCATGAAACACTGTTGTAGAAAAGCAGCATCCATCGTCTGAGATTGCCACCACCCAAGCCATTTTTTTTTGCTGCTACCATCAGGTAGAAGGTACAGGTGCCACCAGATTCAAGAACAGTTACTACTCCTCAGCTCCTTGAACAAAAGAGAATATTTATACTCATCTATTGAGATGTTCCCACAACAAATGATCGCAGTTTAAGGACTCTTTATCTCATTATCTCATGTTCTTGGTATTTATTGCATTTGCGCAATTTGTTGTCTTCTGCCCTCTGGTTGATCTTTCATTGATCCTGTTGTAATTACCAATCTAGAGACTTGCTGAGTACGCCCATGAGAAAATGAATCTCAGAGTTGTACCTGGTAATATATATGTAATTTGGTGATAAAATTTACTTTGAACTTTCAATTACAACTGGAGACAAGAATCACAAATATAGGAAGGAACTTATGCTGATGGTATGGTTGGTATTGGAATGCCAAGCAACAGCACACAAATGGGTGTTCGCTCTATGGGAGATATATAATCAGCCCCTATGTTCTGACATTTTTTTACGGACACCTAGAAGAACTGCACCTTTTCAGCTGACTGCACATCTAGAGGCAGTTTAGCTTTATAAATGTTTCACTCGCTGTGTATATTCTTATATTGAGAAATCATGTAACTGATGAATATAATTTTATGTAACTGAAATGTAAGGTTACTAATCCTTAGGCAAAGGGAGACAGCAATGATAATCAGTAACTAGTTTACAAGACCCATTACAAACATCATTGTTGTGCATTAGTGGAAAATTTGATATTAGGCCATTTGGCCCATCAAGTCCATTTAGTCCCATTTAGTCAACAAAATAGAGAGGGTACATAGAAGATTTACTAGGATGTTACCTGGGTTTCAGCACCTAAGTTACAGGGAAAGGTTGAACAAATTAGGTCTTTATTCTTTGGAGCATAGAAGGTTGAGGGGTGACTTGATAGAGGTATTTAAAATTATGAGGAGAAAGATAGAGTTGACGTGGATAGGCTATTTCCATTGAGAGTAGGGGAGATTCAAACAAGAGGACATGAGTTGGGAGTTAGGGGGCAAAAGTTTAGGGGTAACACAAGGAGGAATTTCTTTACTCAGAGAGTGGTAGCTGTGTGGAATGAGCTTCCAGTAGAAGTGGTAGAGGCAGGTTCGATATTGTCATTTAAAGTAAAATTGGATAGTTATATGGACAGAAAAGGAATGGAGGGTTATGGGCTGAGCACAGGTCGGTGGGACTAGGTGCGAGTAAGCGATTGGCACAGACTAGGAGGGCTGAGATGGCCTGTTTCTGTGCTGTAATTGTTATATGTTTAAGTCTGCTCTGCCATTTTATCATGGTTGATCCATTTTCTCTCTCAGCCCCGATCTCCTGCCTTCTCCCCCCAGACCAATCAAGAATCTATGAACTTCTGCGTTAAATATACATAAAAATTATATAGGGCTGCCTATAGCAAAGCACTCTATAGATTTAACACACTCTGGCTGAAGAGCCAGAGGACACCTTTCTATACCGAGGCTGTGCCTTCTGGTCTTAGACACTCCCACCAGAAGAAACATCCGCTCTATCAAGCCCTTCCTCCATTCAATGGATGACCTCAATGAAATGTCTCATTCTTCAAAATTCTAGTGAATATAGGCCTAGAGCAGAGGGAATTAGAAAAATTAGAAGAATGGGCAATAAAGTGGCAAATGAAATACAGCATTGGAAGATACATGGTTGTGCACTTCGGTAGTAGAAATAAATGTGCAGACTATTTTCTAAATGGGGAGAAAATCTAAAAACCTGAGATGCAAAGCGACTTGGGAGTCCTTATGCAGAACAACCTAAAGTTTAACTTGTAGGTAGAGTCAGTGCAAATGCAATGTTAGCATTCATTTCAAGAGATTTAGAATATAAGAGCAGGGTTGTGATGCTGAGGCTTTATAAGGCACTGGGGAGGCCTCACCTTGAGTATTGTGAACTGTTTTGGTTTCCCCATCTAAGAAATGTTGTGCTGGTATTAGAGAGGGTTTAGAGGAGGTTCAAAGGACGATTCCAGGAATGAAAGGTTATCATATGAGGAGCATTTGATAGCTCTGGGCCTGTACTCGCTGGAGTTTGGAAGGATGAGGTGGGAACCTCAGCAAAACCTTTCTAATACTGAAAGGTATAGACATGGTAGATATGGAAAGGTAGGGGAGAATCTCATGGCCAAGGAGTCTAGAACAAGAGGGCACATCCTCAGGATAGAGGGGCGTCCATTTAAACAGAGATGAGGAGAAACTTTTTTAGTCAGAAGATGGTGAATTTGTGGAATTTGTTACCACATGCAGCTCTGGAGGCCAGGTCAGTGGGTGTCTTTAAGTCAGAGCTTGATAGGTTCTTGATTGGACATGGCATCAAAGGTTATGGGGAGAAGGCCAGGGAGTGGGACTGCGGAGGGGAGAAAAAGGATCAGACATGATTGAATGGTGGGGCAGACTTGATGGGCCAAATGGCCTGATTCTGCTCCTATGGCTTATGGTCTTAAAACTGCACACAATACTCCAGGTGAGGCCTCACATGTGCTTTATAAAGTCTCAACATTATATCCTTACTTTTATATTCTAGTCCTCTTGAAATGAATACTAACATCCCATTTGCCTTCCCTATCACAGAGTCAACCTGTAAATTAATCTTTAGGGAATCCTGCACAAAGACTCCCAAATCCATCTGCATCTCAGATTTTTGTTTTTTCTCTCCACTTAGAAAAGAGTTGACCCTTTCATTTCTTCTTCCAAGGTGCATGACCATACACTTCCTGACACTGTATTCCATCTGCCATTTCTTTGCTGGTCTCCTAATCTGTCTAAGTCCTTCTGTAGCCTCTCTATTTCCTCAAAACTACCTGAATCTCTACCTACATCTTCATATTGTCTGCAAACTTTGCAACAAAGCCATCAATTCCATTATCCAAATCACTGACATATAACAGAAAAAGAATTGGTCCCAACACAGCCTCTTGTGGTACACCGCGAATCACCAGTAGCCAACCAGAAATGCACCCTTTTATTCCCACTCTGCCTCCTGCCAATCAGTCCCTTCTCTATTCATGCTACAAACATCCCAGTGATACCATGGACTTGTAGCTTGTTAAGCAGCCTCATGTGTCTTGTCAAAGGCCTTCTGCAAATCCAAGTACACAACATCAACAAACTTTGCCTTGTCTATCCTGCTTATTATTTCTTAAAAGAATTCTAACAAATTTGTCAGGCACCACGAGGAAATCCATGCATCGCGAGGAGAATGAACAAACCCCTCATAGGCAGTGGTGGGAATTGAACCACAAAGCGTTCTGTTAACCACACATACCGTGCCACCCCATATATGTGTTTATGTGTCTGAAGAAGCTTCCGGTATCCTCTTTAGTATTATTGGCTAGCTTACCTTAGTATTTCTTTTTTTCCTTTCTTAATGACCTTTTTGTTGCCTTCTGTTGGTTTTTAAAAGCTTTCCAAGCCTCTGACTTGCCACTAATTTTTGCTTTATTGTATGTCCTCTCTTCAGCTTTCATGTTGGCTTTGACTTCCCTTGTTAACGACAGTTGTATCACCTCGCCTTTAAAATACTTCTTCCACTTTGGGATGTATATATCCTGTGTCTTCCAAATTGTTTCCAGAAATTCCAGCCATTACTGTTCTGCCATCATCCCTGCCAGTTTTCTTTTCCAGTCAATTCTGGCCAGCTCCTCTCTCATGCCTCTGTAATTCCCTTTACTCCACTGTAATACTGATACATCAGACTTTAGCTTCTCCTTCTCAAATTTCTGGGTGAACCTGATCATATTATAATTATTTTCCCCTTAAAGGTTCTTTTACATTCAGCTCGCTAATCGATTCCGGCTCATTGTACAATGCCCAATCCAGAACAGCTGAACCCTGGGTGGGCTCAACCAAGAGCTGCTCTAAAATGCCATAGAAACATAAAAAACCTAGAGCACAATATAGGCCCTTTGGTTCAGAGTAGTGCCGAACATGTCCCTACCTTAGAAATTACTAGGCTTCCCATAGCTCTCTATTTACTAAGTTCTACGTACCTATTCAAAAATCTCTTAAAATACCCTATCGTATCCACCTCCACCACCGTTGCTAGCAGCCCATTCCATGCATTCACCACTCTCTGAGTAAAAAACTTACCCCTGACATCTCCTCTGTACCTACTCCCCAACACCTTAAATGGTTGTCCTCTTGTGGCAACCATTTCAGCCCTGGGAAAAAGCCTCTGACTATCCACGCAATCAATGCCTCTCATCATCTTACACACCTCTATCAGGTCACCTCTCATCCTCTGTCACTCTAAGGAGAAAAGGCCAAGTTCACTCAACCTGTTTTCATAAGGCATGCTTCCCAATCCAGGCAACATCCTTGTAAATCTCCTCTGCTCCCTTTCTATGGCTTCCACATCCTTCCTGTAGTGAGGTGACCAGATCTGAGCACAGTACTCCAAGTGGGGTCTGACCAGGGTCCTATATAGCTGCAACATTACCTCTCGACTCCTAAATTCAATTCCATGATTGATGAAGGCCGTACACCGTACTCCTTCTTAACAACAGAGTTAACCTGCGCAGCTGTTTTGAGAGTTCCATGGACTCGGAGCCCAAGATCCCTCTGATCCTCCACACTGCCAAGAGTCTTACCATTAATACTATACTCTGCCATCATATTTGACCTACCAAAATGAACCACTTCACACTTATCTGGGTTGAACTCCATCTGCCACTTCTCAGCCCAGTTTTGCATCCTATCGATGTCCCACTGTGACCTCTGACAGCCCTCCACACTGTCCACAACACCCCCAACCTTCGTGTCATCGGTGAACTTACTGACCCATCCCTCCACTTCCTCTTCCAGGTCATTTATAAAAATCACAAAGAGTAAGGGTCCCAGAACAGACCCCCAAGGCACTCCACTGGTGACAGATCTCCATGCAGAATATAACCCATCTACAACAACACTTTACCTTCTATAGGCAAGCCATTTCTGGATCCACAAAGTAATGTCCCCTTGGATCCCATGCCTCCTTACTTTCTCAATAAGCCTTGCGTGGTGTACCTTATCAAATGCCTTGCTGAAATCTATATACACTACATCTGCTACTCTTCCTTCATCAATATGTTTAGTCACATCCTCAAAAAATTCAATCAGGCTCATAAGGTACAACCTGCCCTGGACAAAGCCATGCTGACTATTCCTAATCATACTATACCTCTCCAGATGTTCATAAATCCTGCCTCTCAGGATCTTCTCCATCAACGTACCAACAACTGAGGTAAGACTCACTGATCTATAATCTCCTGGGTTATCTCCACTCCCTTTCTTGAATAAAGGTACAACATCCGCAACCCTCCAATCCTCTGGAACCTCTCCCGTCATCACCAGAGGTCATCGCCAGAGGCTCAGCAACCTCTTCCCTCACCTCCCACAGTAGCCTGGGATACATCTCATCCGGTCCTGGTGACTTATCCAGCTTGATGCTTTCCAAAAGCTTCAGCACATCCTATTTCTTAATATCTACATGCTCAAGCTTTTCAGTCTGCTGCAAGTCATTACTACAATCACTAAATCCTTTTCCATAGTGAATACTGAAGTAAAGTATTCATTCAGGGAGCTAGGGCTTTACTCTCTGGAGAGAAGTAGGATGAGATGAGACATGATGGAGGTATACAAGATATTAAGAGGATTAGATAGAGTGGATAGTCAGCACCTCTTCCCCAGGGCACCACTGCTCAATACAAGAGGAGATGGCTTTAAGGAAAGGGGTGGAAAGTTCAAGGGGGATATTAGAGTAAGGTTTTTTACTCAGAGAGTGGTTGGTGCGTAGAATGCACTGCCTGAGTCAGTGGTGGAGGCAGATACACTAGTGAAATTTAAAAGACTACTGGACAGGTATATGGAGGAATTTAAGGTGGAGGGTTATATGGCAGGGTTTAAGGGTCGGCACAACATTGTGGGCCGAAGGGCCTGTAATGCACTGTATTGTTCTATGTTCTATAAGTAACCGCTATTTCCTCCGGTTCCATACACACTTTCCCACTGTCACACTTGATAGGTCCTGTTCTTTCATGTCTTGTCCTCTTCCTCTTCACATACTTGCAGAATCTCTTGGGGTTTTTCTTAATCCTGCCCACCAAGGTCTTCTCATGGTCCCTTGTGGCTCTCCTAATTTCCTTCTTAAGCTCCTTCCTGTTATCCTTATAATCTTCTAGATCTCTAACATTACCTAGCTCTTTGAAGCTTTTCTAAGCTTTTCTTCTTGACTAGATTTATTACAGCCTTTGTACACCACGGTTCCTGTACCCTACCATAACTTCCCTGTCTCATTAGAACGTACCTATTCAGAACACCACACAATTATTCCCTGAACAATTGCCACATTTCTTCCGTATTTTTCCCTCAAAACATCTCTGTCTAATTTAAGCTTCCAATTTCTTGCCTGATAGCCTCATAATTCTCCTTACTCCAATTAAATGCTTTTCTAACTTGTCTGTTCCTACCTCTCTCCAATGCTATTGCAATGGAGTTAGAATTATGATCACTATCTCCAAAATGCTCTCCTACTGAGAGATCTGACACCTGACCAAGTTCATTTCCCAATACCAGATCAAGTACAGCTTCTCCTCTTGTAGGCTTATTGTATTATATTGTGTCAAGAAACCTTCCTGAACACACCTAACAAGCTCCACCCCATCTAAACCCCTCGCTCTAGGGAGATGCCAAATGATATTTGTGGAGTTAAAATCTCCCATCATGACAACTCTGTTATTATTACACCTTTCCAGGATCTGTTTCCGTATCTTCTCCTCAATATCCCTGTTACTATTGGGCGGCCTATAAAAAATACCCAGCAAAGTTATTGACCCCTTCCTGTTCCTAACCTGCACCCACAGAGAATCCGTAGACAGTCCCTCCATGGCATCCACCTTTTCTGCAGCCATCTTGTAGGCACATTGGAAATTTCCCCCTCTTGGGATTCAACACCAACCTGATTTTCCTAATCTACCTGCATATTGAAATCTCTCAAGACTATTGTAACATTGTCCTTTTGGCATGCATTTTCTAACTCCTGTTGTAATTTGTAGACCACATCCATACTACTGTTTGGGAGAATGTAAACAACTCCAATAAAGGTCTTTTTACCCTTCCATTTCCTTAACTCTACTCACCATGAGTCACCACATTCTGACCCTATGCAAACTTTTTCTAATGATTTGATTTCATTTTTTAACCAACATAGCCATGCCTCCCCTTTTACCTATCTGCCTGTTCTTTCAATAGATGTGTATCTTTGGACATTAAGCTCCCAGCTGTAATCTTCTTTCTGCCATGATTCAGCAATCCTGCAACATCATACATGTCAATCTGCAACTGTGCTGCAAGTTCATCTGCCTTATTCTGTATTCTGTGTGCTAACAAATACAACACCTTTAGTCTTGTATTCACCCTTTTCGATTTTGTCTGTCTTTTGCATTGCAACTCATCCTATTGACTGTAACTTTGCCCTATCATCAGCCTCCCCTTGCTGGGAGTCTCACTACACATTGCCTTTGTTTGTCAAACAACTACCTCCTCCTCAGCACTAACACTCTGGTTCCAATCTCCTTGCCAATTAGTTTAAAGCCTCTCAGACATCTCTAGCCTTGGACTCAGGCATATATCAACTGCCCTATCCACAGCTCTATCACACCAGTTGCTATCTCCCTGCCAAACTAGTTTAAAACCTTCCCAACAGGGGGCGCTAGTGAGATGAGTGCAGTATAGATGTGTTTTTTCCAGCTCCTCATGGCACACTAAACTTTACAAGTTAAAACTGCCTTTGTCAACGCTTGACTCTCGGTTTTTGTTGCAAGATCTTCGTTGTTTATTTCTCTTTTATGCTACCAAAAAGTGTAACATGAACATGAAACATGAAATCGCAGCAAGAGGCGGAGAGGGAAGAGGTAAAAGAAGCTCGGAGAGAAGCTTTTTTAAAAAAACTGGTCAGGGTAAAGAGGCTAGGCTGTGCAGGCATGTGACGTAGCGCCAAAGGTTTAAAAAGAAAGACCGCCATATACAGCGACCATCAACGTAGTGGACTGAGGCAGAGTAGTTCGGCTTTGGCTCAATCAGGCAGAGGCGAGATTGAACGGGGCACAACTGTGCAAGCACATGAAAGTTGGCCTCTGAGATCAGTGGGGCAATTTAAAAAGCGAGCAGAGGCTGAGTACAAGCTTCACTCCAGGTGAGGTAAGGCCAGGCAAACTCTTTTAATTAATCTAGTTAGATAAGGAGTAGGTAATGGAGGCAGCTGTTAGGGCAGCTGAGTGCTCCGTTTGCAGTATGTGGGAAGTCAGGGCGACAACTGTTGTCCCTGATGACTACACCTGCAAAAGGTGCATCCAGCTGCAGCTCCTGACAAACCGTGTTAGGGAACTGGAGCTGGAGCTGGAGCTGGATGAACTTCGGATCATTTGGGAGGCAGACGCAGAAATAGACAGGAGTTTCAGGGAGATAGTCACCCCTGGGAGTCAGGAGACAGGTAGTTGGGTGACTGTTAGGAGAGGGAAGGGGAATAGACAGGAAGAGCAGAGCACCCGGGTGGCCGTTCCCATCAACAATAAGTATAACGTTTTGGATACTGTTGGTGGGGACGACCTACCAGGGACAAGTCACGGTGGTTGCATCTCTGGCATTGAGACTGGACCCTCAGCTCAGAAAGGAAGGAGGGAAAAGATGAGAGCAGTAGTGATAGGGGATTTGATAGTTAGGGGGACGGATAGGACACAACACCTCCCCCTCTTGTCCCTCCGATTCTATCACACCTGAAGCAACGAAATCCAAGAATATTTAGTTGCCAATCACACCCCTTCTGCAACCATGTTTCACTAATAGCTACAACATCATATTTTCAGGTATCAATCCATGCTCTAAGCTCTTCCACCTTTCTTACAATGCTCCTAGAATTAAAATAAATGCATTTAAGAACTTCTCCACCTCTTCCTCTCTATTTATCTCTAACAGTGCCAAGAACTTTACTGTCTTCTTTTTCTTCCTTCTCCCATACATCTGTTCCTACACTTTGTTTCCCCTCCCCCCTCATATCTAGTTTAAATCCACTGGAACCTCTCTAGCAAACCTACCTGCAAGAATATTTGTTCTCCTCCAGTTCAGATGTAAACCGTCCCACCGGAACAGGTCCCATCTTCCCTGGAAAACTGCCCAATTATCTATAAATCTGAAGCCCTCCCTCCTGCACCATGTCTTCAGCCACGTGTTGATCTGCACTATCTTATGATTTCTAAACCCACCTGCACATGGCACTGGTAGCAATCCTGAGATTGCTATCCTGGAGGTCCTGTCCTTTAACTTGACACCTAGCTCCCTAAACTCACCTTTCAGGACCTCCTCACTCTTCCTACCCACATCATTGGTCCATACATGGACCACGACATCTGGCTGCTCACCCTCCCTCTTGAGAATACAAATCTCGATCTGAGATATCGCGGACCCTGGCACCAGGGAGGCAACAGACCTTCCGGGATTCTCGATCTCTTCCACAGAACCTCCTATCTGTCCCCCTAACTATCGAATCCCCTATCACTACTGCTCTCCTCTTTTCCCTCCTTCCCTTCTGAGCTGAGGGTCCAGTCTCGGTGCCAGAGACACAACCACTGCAACTTGTCGCTGTTAGCCTTACATCTGTGGTGGGAAAGCTGTTGGAAAAGTTTCTTAGAGATAGGATCTATGGGCATTTAGAGAATCATGGTCTGATCAGGGACAGTCAGTATGGCTTTGTGAAGGGCAGATTGTACCTAACAAGCCTGACAGAGTTCTTTGAGGAGATGACCAGGCATATAGATGAGGGTAGTGCAGTGGATGTGATCTACATGGATTTTAGTAAGGCATTTGAGAAGGTTCCACACAGTAGGCTTATTCAAAAAGTCAGAAGGCATGGGATCCAGGGAAGTTTGGCCAGGTGGATTCAGAATTGGCTTGCCTGCAGAAGGCAGAGGGTCATGGTAGAGGGAGTACATTCAGATTGGAGGGTTGTGACTAGTGGTGTCCCACAAGGATCTGTTCTGGGACCTCTACTTTTCGTGATTTTTATTAATGACCTGGATGAGGGGGTAGAAGGGTGAGTTGGCAAGTTTGCAGATGACACAAAGGTTGGTGGTGATGTAGATAGTGTAGAGGATTGTTGAAGATTGCTGCAGAGACATTGATAGGATGCAGAAGTGGGCTGAGAAGTGGCAGATGTAGTTCAACCCGGAGAATTGTGAGGTGGTACAATTTGGAAGGACAAACTCCAAGGCAGCATACAAAGTAAATGTCAGGATACTTGGTAGTGTGGAGGAGCAGAGGGATCTGGGGGTACACGTCCACAGATCCCTGAAAGTTGCCTCACAGGTGGATAGGGTAGTTAAGAAAACTTATGGGGTGTTAGCTTTCAAAAGTCGAGGGATAGAGTTTAAGAGACGTGAAGTAATGATGCAGCTCTATAAAACTCTAGTTAGGCCACACTTGGAGTACTGTGTCCAGTTCTGGTTGCCTCACTATAGGAAGGATGTGGAAGCATTGGAAAGGGTACAGAGGAGATTTACCAGGATGCAGCCTGATTTAGAGAGTATGCATTATGATCAGATATTAAGGGAGCTAGGGCTTTACTCTTTGGAAAGAAGGAGGATGAGAGGAGGCATGGTAGAGGTGTACAAGATATTAAGAGGAATAGACAGAGTGGACAGCCAGCACCTCTTCCCCAGGGCACCACTGCTCAGTACAAGAGGACATGGCTTTAAAGTAAGGGGAGGGAAGTTCAAGGGGGATATTAGAGGAAGGTTTTTTACTCAGAGAGTGGTTGGTGCGTGGAATGCACTGCCTGAGTCAGTGGTAGAGGCAGAATAACTAGTGAAGTTTAAGAGACTACTAGACAGGTATATGGAGGAATTTAAGGTGGGGGGTTATATGGGAGGCAGGGTTTGAGGGTTGGCACAACATTGTGGGCCGAAGGGCCTGTAATGTGCTGTACTATTCTATGTTCTATGATAGGTCGTCCCCACCAACAGTATCCAAAACGGTATACTTATTGTTGATGGGAACGGCCACAGGGGTGCTCTGCTCTTCCTGTCTATCCCCCTTCCCTCTTCTGACAGTCACCTGTCTCCTGACTCCTAGGGGTGAATATCTCCCTGAAACTTCTGTTAAGAATTTTTTAGAAAAGCATATAATTCAGATAATGGTAGTAGAATCATTTCAAACACGTATAAGGGGTTGTCAAATCTTAAAACACATTTGACTTCATACATTAAAACAAAATGGGAGAAGGAAGGAGGGATAATTATATTTGAGTAACAGTGGACAATAATATGGAGGTATCAATGGAAGTGTACCAGTTCATAGAAATGGAGGGAGTTTGGATGGAAAAACTTGATAAGATATTTTATTACACCCTCTCAGAAATCCCATTATGGTAGTAACCTCCCTGTTGGCTGGAGAAATTGTGGAAATAAAAATGCAAATCATTATCATATTTTTTGGGACTGCCCTGCTATCAAAAACTATTGGTGGGGGATACACAATGCCCTACAAGACATCTTTAAATGTGAAATACCCTTAGAGAATAAGACCATATATTTTGGATATATACCTCAAGAATTGTTGAAAAGAGATAAATATTTAATGAATATTCTGTTGGTGGCTGGTAAAAAGACTCTTACTAGGAAATGGTTATCACAGGAGAGCCCAACTTTAAATACATGGATGGAAATTACAATGGACATTTACAAAAAGGAGAAGATAACTGCATCTGTTAATCATAAGCTGGAACAATTTCATTCATACTGGGAAAAATGGTTTAACTACATAATGCCTCATAGGCCTGATTTTATTCTCACAAATCAATGAATCTGTTGTAAAAAACAAGATCACTCCCTAATTGCACATAGTTCTTTCCTTTTGCTTGTTTCTTCTTTCCACTCTTTTCTATAAGTGTATACCTCAGATAAATACTTGTGTAGATTTGTGATATATATGATTATATGATATATATGTACAATGTCTGAAATACATCTTATGGAAATGTTTGTTTGATGATGAACTTCAATAAAAAAAATAAATTACAAAAAAAAGAAACTCCTGTCTATTTCTGCCTCTGCCTCCCGAATGATTCAAATTTCATCCGGTTCCAGCTCCAGTTCCCTCACACGGTTTGTCAGGAGCTGCAGCAGGTGTAGTCATCAGAGACAGCTGTGTTCATCCTGACTTCCCACATACTGCAAATGGAGCACTCAACTGCACTAACTGCTGCCTCCATTACCTACTCCTAATGTAATTAGATTAATTAAAGGAGCTTACCCGGTCTTACCTCACCTGGAGTGAAGCTCATATTCAGCCTCTGCTTGCTATTTAAATTCTCCTGCTGCCTCACGGGCTGACTCTCATGCGCTTGTGCAGCCATGCCCTGTTCAAACCTCGCCTCTGCCTGATTGAGCCAAAGCCGACCCACTCTGCCTCAGTGCACGACGACGGTGGCCGTTGTATATGGCGGTCTTTCTTTTAAACCTTTGGCACGCTATGTCATGTGCCTGTGCAGTCTAGCCCCTTTGCCCCGATCAGTTAAAAAAAAGCTTCTCTCCGAGCTTCTTTTACCTTTTAAATAGCAGGGGCTCTGACAGAAATATTTCAAATGTCATTAGAAATGGGGATGGTTCCAGAGGATTGGCGTATTGCTCATGTGGTTCTATTGTTTAAAAAGGGTTCTCAGAGTAAACCTAGCAACTATAAGCCTGTCAGTTTGACGTCAGCAGTGGGTAAATTAATGGAAAGTATTCTCAGAGATGGTATATATAATTATCTGGATAGACAGGGTCTGATTAGGAACAGTCAACATGGATTTGTGCGTGGAAGGTCATGTTTGACAAATCTTACTGAATTTTTTGAAGAGGTTACGAGGAAGGTACGAGGATGAGGGTAAAGCAGTGGTTGTTGTCTATATGGACTTCAGTAAGGCCTTTGACAAGGTTCCACATGGAAGGTTAGTTAGGAAAGTTCAATCGTTAGGTATTAATATTGAAGTAGTGAAATGGATTCAACGGTGGCTGGATGGGAGAAGCCAGTGAGTAGTGGTGGATAACTATTTGTCAGGTTGGAGGCCGCTAACTAGTGGTGTACCTCAGGGATCTGTACTGGGTCCAATGTTGTTTGTCATATACGTTAATGATCTGGATGATGGGGTGGTAAATTGGATTAGTAAGTATGCAGATGATACTAAGGTAGGTGGCGTTGTGGATAATGAAGTAGGTTTTCAAAGCTTGCAGAGAGATTTAGGCCAGTTAGAAGAGTGGGCTGAACGATGATGGATGAAGTTTAATGCTGATAAATGTGAGGTGCTACATTTTGGTAGGAATAATCCAAATAGGACATACATGGTAAATGGCAGGGCATTGAAGAATGCAGTAGAACAGAGTGATCTAGGAATAATGGTGCATAGTTCCCTGAAGGTGGAATCTCATGTGGATAGGGTAGTGAAGAAAGCTTTTGGTATGTTGGCCTTTATAAATCAGAGCATTGAGAATAGGAGTTGGGATGTAATGCTAAAACTGTACAAGGCATTGGTAAGGCCGAATTTGGAGTATTATGTACAGTTCTGGTCACCGAATTATAGGAAAGATGTCAACAAAATACAGAGAGTACAGAGAAGATTAACTAGGATGTTGCCTGGGTTTCAGCACCTAATTTACAGGGAAAGGTTGAAAAAGTTAGGTCTTTATTCTTTGGAGCGTAGAAGGTTGAGGGGGGACTTGATAGAGGTATTTAAAATTATGAGGGAGATAGATAGAGTTAACGTGGATAGGCTTTTTCCATTGAGAGTAGGGGAGATCAAACAAGAGGACATGAGTGGAGAGTTAGGGGGCAAAAGTTTAAGGGTAACACAAGGAGAAATTTCTTTAATCAGAGAGTGGTAGCTGTGTGGAATGAGCTTCCAGTAGAAGTGGTAAAGGCAGGTTCGGTATTGTCATTTAAAGTAAAATTGGATAGGTATATGGACAGGAAAGGAATGTAGGGTTATGGGCTGAGTGCAGGTCAATGGGACCAGGTGAGAGTAAGTGTTTGGCACGGACTAGAAGGGCTGAGATGGCCTGTTTCCATGCTGTGGTTGTTATATGGTTATATATAACATGCCCAGTAAAACAGCATGAGGTGGGAAGGGAGCCGCTCACCCGCAAGCCAATGCTGCAGTTAATGTTAGCCGGGACCAAGCTAGCAGGAACTCTCCAGAAATGTCGCCGGCCAAAGAGGAAGACGAGCTTCCTCTTATTTGGCAGAAAATGTTAAACAAGCTCTTGCAGTCCTTCAATGAGCAGTTTGACAAGTTTAAGCACAGTTTCCAGAGTCTGTTGTCCACCCAGCAAGCGCTTACTGGGGGACTGGTGAACACCGAAAATCAGACCGCCAACCACGAGCAGCGAATCCGTCTCATGGAAATTTCAATCACCGTGCTGCAGCAAGAAAACAAAAGGCTGTGGGCCAAGCTTTCAGATCTGGAAGGGAGATCCAGACACAATAACATAAAGATTGTTGGCATCCCAGAAGGTGAGGAGAAAGGGGGGCCAACTGAATTTGTCGCTAACCTGATCCCCAAGCTGCTGGGGGATGATAACTTCACCAAGCCGGTCATTATCGACAGAGCACACCGCTTACAACAGCCCAAATCACTGGAAGGCTTGAGGCCTCGTACGATAATTGCACAGGTGCATTTTGCACAGGAGAAAGCAAAGATTCTGCGACTCGGGAGGCAACAATCAATGGATTACGGAGGTCATCGAATGTTAATCTACCCCAACTACACCGCGGAGGTTATGGAGCAACGGCGGAGTTTCTGTGAGGTGCTGCAACTGCTGAGAGAGGAGGAGGTCTGGCATTTGCTATGTTTCCTGGCCGAGCTCCATGTTCATCAACAAGGGCAAGTAAAAGTATTCAGCAACCCAGTTGAAGCCAAGACTTTTGTAGACCAAAAACTTTGAAAGGCTATTTTTCACAACATAAATGAAGAGTCTAAATGTGCTCTGAGCAGACTTTAATTATGGCAGTTCTTTTTTCTATCCTCAATTTGTTCTTTACTATGTGTGCTAATGAGGGGCTGTTAGTTGAAGGTACTTTTCTCTGTCTTTGTTCAGCGATCCCAGATTAGGATGAGGGCAACTCTGCTTCGTTTAGGGAAGCAATGGGTGGGGGTTTTGTTCATATTTTTGTTAGCTGTTCATGTTATTTTTTGTTGGTTTTTGCTGGCTGCCAGACTGAATGTTACGTTTGCGCTTCTTTATAATGCAAAAGGTACCACTAATGAATAATTCTCTAAAGACTCCATATCCCTGGTCTCTTGGAATGTGCGCAGTTTAGGTCACCCAATAAAGCAAGGTAAAGTTTTCGCACATTTGAAGTCACTGAAATCTGACATTATATTCTTACAAGAAACTCACGTCAAAGCCACTCAGCATAGGAAACTCAGGGCTAATTGGATCTCACAGGTCTATCAGGCACCTTTCACTTCCAAAGCCAGAAGTGTTGCCATTCTCTTCCATAAGACTGTGCTTTTTCATTTTCACTCATCCACAATTCATCCAAATGGCAGGTTTATAATTTTAACTGGGTGTATCAATTCACTTCCCATTACACTGGCAAATGTTTACGGGCTGAACTCGGATGATCCAGGCTTTTTTCCGTAAGGCGTTTGACTTGATCCCAGATAACGATTCAAACCACATATTGATTGGGGGTGACTTTAATTGCTACCTGGACCCACATTTAGATAGGCTTTCCTCTGCCCCCCCCCCAACCAAATATTCTAGCTGTGCAAACTCTTAACAATTTGATGAAGTCAAGGAAAGTGGTGGATATTTGGAGACTACAACACTCATCTGACCGTGATTATTCTTTTTATTCTCATGTACACAGATCATATACAGGTATAGATTATTTTTTAGTTGACTCTAGATTAATCTCTAATATTGATCACACCAAATATCACAGCATAATAATATCTGATCATAGTCCGGTCAATCTCAATCTTCAATTGTCCCTCCCTAAGCAAGCCTATAACTGGCACTTTAATCCCTTTTTGCTCAAGGATCAGGCATTTAAAGTATATATTCTGAAGCACATTTTGCAGTTCCTTGAGACCAATGACAATGCTGAGGTGAATAACTCAACACTCTAGGAAACACTTAAAGTGTATATCAGAGGACAAATTATTTCTTATGAAGCAACACTGAAAAGGGCTAAGCGAGGTAGATTGGAAGTGATTGAGAAAGATTTACTAGCGGCTGAACAGGCTTACAAAAACTCTTTGCTCCAATCAGATTATAATAACATTCTTAAATTAAAATACAAATACAACTCCATTCTAGGGGAGCAAATTGGCAACATACTACTTAAACTTAAACAGTGACATTTTGAGTTATGTGACAAACCACAGAAGTTATTGGCAAGGCAGTTAAGAGGAGAATAAGCAAAATGAGCCATTTACAAAATAAAATCCAAATCTGGCTTGATGCTTACGGAATTAAAGGATATTAACAAATGATTTAGTGAGTTTTATTCAGAAATTTACACCTCCAAATCAACAATCACACAGGAAGATTTTGATAAATTTTTTGATCCGCTTTACTTCTCACGGTTAGATGCAACTTTCAGGGAGAATTTGGATTTGGATTTTTCGCTTTCTGTGTTACAGGATGCTATCAAAGTATTTCCCATCAGTAAGGCAGCTGGACCTGACGGGTTCGGGCCAGAGTTCTACAAAGCCTTCCGAGATGTCCTTACACCGACTTTGCTGAGAATGGTTCGGGATACCTTTATAAACAAGAGGCTCCCACCCTCTCTCAGTGAAGCAAATATCAGTGTTTTATTTAAAAAAGATAAAGACAAAACAGACCCTGGAAGCTATAGGCCCATTGCACTACTAAATTATGATCTGAAAATAATTACAAAAGTGTTAGCGAATCGGCTCAGTAAGCATATAGCAAATATCACTCACCCGGACCAAATGGGATTTATCCCGTGCAGGTACTCCTTTTATAATGTTCACAAAATTCTCAATATTTGGTATTTGGGAAAGATGATAGAGCTGATATACTGTCTCTAGATGTCCACAAGGCATTCAATATGATAGAGTGGCCCTATCTAATTGCAATACTCCAGAAGTTTGGATTTGGCGACACTTTTATAGAATGGGTTAAAATATTATATACCAATCCAAAATCATTTTCACAAATGGGGATAAATCCAATCTGTTCTCCCTGCAATGTGGTGTTTGCCAAGGGGACCCATTGTTCCCCCTGCTGTTTAACATAGCGCTGGAGCCCCTGGCAATTGGCATTAGGAGCCACCCACACGTTAAAGGTATTAAGTGGATAATATTGAGACCCGTGTGACCCTGTACGCAGACGAACTCCTTATTTGTCTAGCTGACCCAGCGGTCTCTATTCCCATCCTACTAGAATACATAAATTCCTTTGGGAGGATTTGTGGCTATACCATAAATTGCGGAAAGAGCGAATTCATGCCCTTAGTGGATCAATTTACTGAAGACTTCCTGAAAATATTGCCTTTTAGAGTAGAGAAGGACCGTTTCACCTATTTGGGGATTAAACTGACTAAAAATCCAAAGCATCTTTTCAGATTTAACTTTACAGAATCCTTAGAAAAACTCGGAACAAATATCGAGTCCAGGAGGATACTGCCTTTATCCATGATTGGATGGGTAAATGCGATCAAAATGGTGACCCTATCCAGGTTTCTATATCTTTTTCAAAACCGGCCTATATACTTAAATGCATCCTTTTTTAAGAAACTTGACTCTATCATATTGCCCTTTGTGTGGGGCTATAAATCACACAAGATTGCTAAGGCTAACTTACACAAACCTCTTAAGAAGGGCTGTCTTGGTCTGCCAATTTTCAAACATTACTATTGGGCAGCTAACTCCAGGGCTCTTACACACTGGGAACGTGGAGGTGCTGAAACCGAAGGAAAACTTTCATGGCTACAGCTGGAAGCCTCTGTTGTTAAATATTCTTCACTTCCTGCTCTTCTGTTTTCCACTTATGCCTCAACAAATAAGCTAATCCAACTAAACTTTAACTTAAAGAATTCTTTACAAATATTAAACCAGATAAAAGCGGCTCACCAAATTCCCAGTGTTTCCATACACATTTGTCAAAATCACTCATTTAAGCCTGGACAATTAGATGGGGTGTTTGCAATCTGGAGAGAGAGGGGTATCAAAACTTTCTTAGATCTGTACATCGATGGCCAATTTGCATCATTCACACAATTAAGCACTAAGTTTAACCTTCCAAATTCACATTTTTTTGCTATGTCCAAGTTAGACACTATGTTAAGGAAAAGTGCCCACACTTCGAGCCTATTTCCATCACCCATCCCTCTTTTGAAAACCTGTTTCTCCCTCCAGACTCAAAACAATTAATATCAAAATTTGTGAAATTCTCTACTCCTTTGGTTTCTACAGATTTTATCAAGGAAGCCTGGGCCAAGGACTTGTACTCAAAGTTATCATCAGAACTTTGGGAGGAGGCAATGTCCCGGGTTCACTGTAGTTCTATTAATTCACGCTACAGGTTAATCCAGTATAAGGTGATGCATAGATTGCATTATTCAAAAACAAAACTGAATCGCATCTTCCCATCTGTGTCTTCTGATTGCGACAAGTGCAGCTCTGCCGAGGGCTCACTAGCACATTTTTTCTGGTTTTGCCCTACATTATACAACTTTTGGACTGCAATTTTTGAGTGGCTCTTCAAAGCCTATTCTAGAGACATTCAGCTCAATCACGATCTCACCATCTTTGGATGTTCTGTAGTGACTCAACAGTACACGGAATATATTTGAGAGAATATGGGGGCCTTTCTTGGCTCAGTGTCATATTACCTCACATACATAGTGACCTTGACCTGTCTAATCTCATGAGTGGGGGTGGTGCCTAACCAGATTCCTTTATTCGTTTTATTTTACATTGCTTCCATGATACCAGTATTGTGTCAACTTTTTTTTTTAAGTCTATTTATGTAATCTTGTAAATTGTCTGGCAGCCTTTTTGTTTTTGTTTTTGATTTGTTTTGTCTGTGCTCCATCTAGAGCTGTATCTCCTTTGTATTGTTTTGTACATCTTCAATATTGTTCTGTCTTTGTAAAATTGAAAATAGTAAATCAAGTATTCAAAAAAAAGCCTTTCCAACAGTTCTAGTAAGACTGCCTGCTAGGATATTATTCCCCCTAGGGTTCGGGCGTAATCTGAGCTTTTGTAAATGTTGTATCTTCCCCTGGAGATCCCAGTAATCCAGGAATCTGAAACCAGCCCCCGACAATACTCCTTCAGCCACTCATTCATCTGTACTATTATCCTGTTCCTGCCCTGATCAGCATGTGGAACTGGGAGCAGTTCAGAGTCTTGAAAGTCCCTGAATATCCCACTCTTCAGCCTCTTCCCTAACTCCCTAAGCTCACTGCCCAGGACCTCTTCCCACTTCCTACTTATGTCTTTGGTGCCAATGTACACCACAACCTCTGGCTGTTCACCCCCTTTCTGCAGCTCTCTGTGGCATCCTGAACCCTAACACCTGGGAGGCAACACGCCATCCTGGCTTCTCACAGAATCTCCTGTGTAGCCTCCTAACTATCAAGTCTCTTACCATTATCAGTCTAGTTGACTTTACCTTTCCTGACTGAGCCTTAGAGCCAGCTGCTGCTGCTGTAGATCATATTCCCCCCACCCCCCAGCAGTATCCAAAGTGTTGCTAAGGGGAATGGCCACTGGGGAACGCTGCAGTAGCTGCTTACTCCCCTTACTTCTCCTGGAGGTCACCAGTCTATGATCTGAAGCCTACAGCCTGGGTGTGACCGCCTCAATAAGAGACTCATCTGTGAAGTTTTCAGCCTCCTGGATGACCCTGACGACATCCAGCTCCAGTTCTAGTTCCAGTTCCTTGATCTTGTCAGCCATGAGCTGACGTCAGGTGCACCTCCTGCGATGTAGTCATCTAAGTTGTTAGGTACCCTGAAGTCCCATATCCCACATTGCCTTAATTATCATCCTTTATGCACGGTCATATGTCAAAGTGAGTCACGCAGCCCTTATACATACAGTACGTGCGAGAATGTGGAAAGGAGTGGTCTTGGAATTCTCAACAGTAACAGTGACTTTTGAGCACACAGCTTCATATTGAACATTGTCAAGATTAGTGATTTGTAGTCCTCTGCAATCTGAACCTATAGGCTATATTGAAGCATTTGCAACTATTTTTGGCCAGAAATGCAAAACAAATGATTTGTCTCAGCTTTCCCAAAGCTCAGTGTGGCTTGAGCAAACATTAAATTCAGACTCTAGCTCCAGTATCTATCATAGAAGCCAGCCATATGATTTCAACAAAGACACAGCGAGAGTTATGAATCCACACATTATCCTTACTAAGGATCTGCACTCCAGAACCCTGTCCCAGCTGGTTCAGTACAATGCCAACTTGGCACCTTCCTAATAACATATGTTACGTACTCGTGACATGACAGTGGAGCCCTTGTCACGTGACTGGGGTTGAAGCTATACTGGACTTGAGGTGATGGTCTTGTGATGGTGGAGTGACGTCATTTTCCCACCAGTAGAGATCATGTGACATGTTTTTTTTACAGGTTATAAAAGGAAGACCCCACCCTGTGAGGAGGGGCAGTTCGTGGCTGGATTTGCCAAGTTGACTTCATGCCACTGTGTGATTTAATGTGATGCAATTTAGTTGAAAGATGAAGTTTTATCTAATGCCTAAAGTTTAAAAGGGCATTGCCAGCAGTTTTTTTACAATACTGCTAGTTCAGAAGTCAGTGGAGAGTGAAGATTGGAGTTCGGGAGATAAAAGATCGAGGAGAATCGATTTACGACGGTGAAACTGGTTCGACCTTATTTATTCCTTATTCGAAAGGAATTTGTTGACTGTCCTCCTGTTAATCTCTGCGGGATAGCAGAAGATTGAGGACAGTGTGATAAAGGAAAGGTCAGTGCCTTCAAACCGTTACGTTTCGTAAAATTCTTCGTGGGAGAAGTTCGACGTCGGGGATCGAAGCAAAACGACGTGAAAGAGAATTTAAATCGTCTTATAAAATCTCTCCTTTTTATATGGACTGTGAGCATTTCGAACTTTTGGCAATACTAGTTTAAAGCAACATCGCTTTAAGAACTGTTTAAGCTGCCGCACAGTGGCTGATTTCCGGTTACGTTAGTGTTTGTTTACTTTTGGGGGGTTTGTTTTCAGTGTTTAATAAACGTGTTGTTTGTTATAAAAACCCTTGCCGAACTCATATATTCATTGTTGCCTGTATACGTAACATAAACATGGGGGCTGCGTCCGGATTGGATTGTTTGAGTTTAAATGCTTGCTAACTTTTGAGTTGGTGTTTTGGAAACAGGGAATACTTGATTCTTTTGTTTGATTGGCTTGTGAGTGGTATTCGGCAATGATGAATATTGATGAGTTTCTGGCTTCGCCAGGCGCGGAGTTGTTAGCGAAGGCGAAAAAAACTGAGGTGTCTGAGATAGCTTGTAGATTGCAACTTAAAGGTATTTTGCAGACTACGTCAAAGGCTGTCATACAGAGAAGAATCGTGTCACATTATGTGGATTCGGGTGTTTTTGATGATTCGATTTTAGAGTAATTTCCAATAAGTGATCTGGAGATGCAGTTGCAAATCGAACAAATGATGTTAGAGCATTGTAAATTGGAGGCTGAACAGAAGCAGAGAGAATTTGCATATGCAATGGAGGAATTAAAGTCTGGGAAACAGTCTTCTGGTTCTAAAAAACCGTTTGTTGCTAGTCAAGAAATTAAGTTGGTCCCTCCATTTAGTGAAACAGAAGTGGAAAGATATTTTCAACATTTTGAAACTATTGTTCTGATGTCAGAGTGGCTGAAAGATAAATGGTCAGTGTTGTTACAGAGTGTAATTAAAGGCAAAGCACAACAAGTTTACACAGCTTTAACTGCTGCGCAAGCACTTGATTATGATATTGTGAAGATGCATATTCTAAACGCATACGAATTAGTCCCAGAAGCTTATAGGGAAAGATTTAGGAGTTTGAAAAAGTCTGTGGAAAAAACTTATGTGGAATTTGCCTATGATAAAGCTATGTGTTTTGAGAGATGGGTTTCTTCTAAAAATGTAAATGGAGACTATGATACATTGAGAGAGCTGATTTTAATGGAGGAATTTAAAAGAAGCATTCCTGTCGAAGTAAGGACCTACTTAAATGAGAGGGATACTGGTAAATTGCAGGACTGTGCTAGATTAGCTGATGAGTATGTTTTAATTCATCAGAATAAATTTCCTTAGGGCAGAAATTTTAAGAGGAAAAATAACATGGAGACTCAAGGTAAATCAGAAGTTAATGAGAAAGGTAAGGAGGAAGGAAAGTCTGTGAAGGAAAGACAGTTTAGTCTTATTTGTAACTATTGTAAGAAGCCTGGCCATGTAATAGCTAACTGTTTCAGATTGAAAAAGAAAGAGAAGGAAGCAGTTCCAGATGCTTGTGTGCAACATACTGAATCACCTGTAAAGTTACAGGGTTTGATAAACACAAATGAGGCTTTGTTAGAGTCTGACCAGGTTAAAAATGGATATGATCATTTTATAACTGAAGGGTTTCCATCCTTGAAAGAAGGATCTACTCTGGTTCCAATAAAAATCCTTAGGGATACTGGAGCTTCTCAATCACTGATGTTTGACAGTGTGTTGAAGTTTAATGAAGAGTCTGATACTGGTGAGGTAAATTACATAAGAGGTGTTGGGAGTGATTTTATGCCTGTACATTTACATAAAGTAAATTTAAATTCAGGGTTTGTTACAGGATTTGTTGAAGTAGGATTACGGCATAGCTTACCTGTGAAGGGTATTTCTTTATTGTTAGGTAATGACTTGGCAGGTGGACAAGTTTTTCCTGAAGTGCATTTGACAATGGAGTCAGAGGAACCAGGGTTGAATTCTAACACAGATTCTTCCTGTGTTGTGACTAGAGCTATGGCTAAAAAGATTGATGCGCAGAATGAGGTTGTTACTCAGGACTGTTCAACTCAGGATTCGAATTTTGAGGATGTGTCAGAGACTTCCTTATCTTCGTTGTTTGAACAAGATTCTTGGAGTAAGTCTGACTATAAAGATTTATCTCTGTCTCGGAAGGAGATGATAGCAGAGCAGAATAGAGACTCTGAGATTATAAAATTAAGAGAGCAAGCTTTACTAGGTAGTGAAATTGAGAAGCTGCCAGTAGGATATTACTTGGAAAAAGGAGTGTTGATGAGGAAGTGGAGATCGCCTACGATTCCTGCAAGTGAGGATTGGAATGTTGTTTACCAGGTAGTTGTCCCGAAAGTTTATCGAAATGAGATTTTGACTTTAGCTCATGGTGTGCCTTTAGGTGGACATCAAGGGGTAAGGAAAACTGTGGACAAGATTTTAAAACATTTTTACTGGCCTGGTCTAAGAAAAGATGTGGCGATGTTTTGTAAAACGTGCCATACTTTTCAAATTGTGGGTAAACCAAATCAGGTTACACCAGTAGCTCCATTAAAACCTATTCCAGCATATGGTGAACCATTTTCTAAAGTTATTGTAGATTGTGTTGGTCCATTACCAAAGACAAAAACTGGTTATCAGTATCTGTTGACTATCATGTGTACTTCCTCTAGATTTCCAGAGGCAGTACCACTTAGGAATATAAAAGCTAAAACTGTGACAAAGGCTCTTAGAAAATTCTTTACTTATTTTGGATTACCTAAGGAAATACAAACTGATCAAGGCAGTAATTTTATGTCTGGATTGTTTCAACAGGTAGTTTATAAATTGGGAGCTAAGCAAGTTACTTCGTCTGCATACCATCCAGAGTCGCAAGGTGCCTTGGAGAGGTTTCATTCTACCCTCAAGAATATGATTAGGACATATTGTGTGGAAAATGAAAGTGACTGGGATGAGAGTATAAGCTTACTTTTATTTGCAGTAAGGGAATCGGTACAGGAATCTTTAGGTTTTAGTCCATTTGAACTTGTGTTTGGGCATAGAGTTAGAGGACCTTTAGCTTTATTGAAAGAACAGTGGATTAATAAGGAAGTACACACTAATTTGTTGGACTATGTGTTGAAATTTAAGGACAGGTTACATAAAGCTTGCAGCTTAGCCAAGGAAAATTTAAAGTTGGCTCAGGAGAAAATGAAGACTTGGTATGATAAAGAAGCTGGGATGAGGATGTTTAAGCCTGGAGATAAGGTGTTGGTTCTTTTCCCAGTGCAGACAAATCCTTTACAAGCTAGATTTCATGGTCCTTATGAAATTGTGTCTAAAATCAATGATGTGGATTACGTGATAAAAACTCCAGATTGTAGAAGGTCAACACAACTTTGTCATATAAATATGATAAAACCATATTTTGAGAAACAATCTGGTACTGTGACTGTTGTGGTTAGTGAGAATGAGTTTGATTTAACTAGGAACATGATAGATGAATCATCTGACTTTCATTCTAAATCCAACATTGTTTCTGTTAGGTTACCAAATTCAACCATTCTAGAAAATATTGATGAGAAATTAGCACATTTACAGCTAGAGCAGAAACAACAGATGAAGGAATTAATTTTTAAATATAAGGAGTTGTTTCCAGATGTTCCGAGAAGGACTACTATAGCTTCACATGATGTAGATGTTGGAGATGCCAAACCTATCAAACAACATCCATATAGGATGAACATAGAAAAATGTGAACTTGCTGAGAAAGAAATTGAATATATGTTAGAGAATAATATCATTAGACATTCTAACTCGAATTGGAGTTCGCCATGTGTTATGGTGCCAAAAACAGATGGCAGTATTAGGTTTTGTACGGACTATAGGAAGGTGAATGCTGTAACGAAAACAGATGCATATCCAATTCCTAGAGTAGATGATTGTGTAGATAAAGTTGGAAAAGCAAAGTTCCTTACAAAGATTGATTTATTGAAAGGGTATTGGTGTGTTCCATTAACAGACAGAGGTAGAGAGATTTCTGAATTTGTAACTCCATCTGGGTTATATGAGTATAATGTTCTTCCATTTGGGATGAAGAATTTCCAGAGGATGATTAACTCTGTAATTCAGGGATTGAAAGATACTGATGCTTATATCGATGATTTAGTGACAGGAAATGATACTTGGGAAGCACACATTATTGCGGTGGAGAAATTGTTTGAAAGGCTTTCAAAAGCTAACTTAACTATTAATTTAGCTAAGAGTGAATTTGGACATGCCACTGTGACTTACCTTGGTTATGTTGTGGGTCAAGGTAAGATAGCTCCTGTTCAGGCAATTTTAGAGATTCCCACTCCAACGGGGAAAAAAAAACTCTCAGGAGATTTTTGGGAATGATAGGATATTATCGAAAATTTTCTAAGAATTTTGCTAATGTGGCCCTTCCATTAACTAACTTTCTGCAGAAGAATGTGAAGTTTGTGTGGACAGTGCCTTGTCAAGAAGCATTTGAAAAATTGAAAACAATGATATGTCAACAACCTGTGCTTAAGGCACCTGACTTTGGAAAACCTTTTTCATTGGCTGTGGATGCTAGTGATGAGGCTGCAGGAGCAGTATTAATGCAAAGGAATGAGGGTGATGAGGTTGATCATCCAGTAGCTTACTTTTCTAAGAAATTTAATAAGCATCAAAGAAACTATTTGACAATAGAGAAGGAATTGTTATCTCTTGTTTTAGCTTTGGAATATTTTGAGGTATATGTTGGTACAACTCAAAAACCACTTACTGTTTACACTGATCATAATCCATTAGTTTTTCTGAGTAAGATGAAAAACAAAAAGAGAAGATTATTAAATTGGAGTTTGATGTTACAAGAGTACAATATTTTGATAACTCATATTAAAGGTAAAGATAATGTGGTTGCTGATTGTCTATCTCGATTTTGAATGTACAATGCAATTTTTTTTTATGAAGTGTTTTTTTTTCAATTGTAACACTCCTACTTTATTGTGAGTTATACGCTGTTATATGATGGTATTGTATATTATGTATATTATAAAATTTATACATTTGTTTTTTCTGTAAGCAATTGTTAAAAATTTTTGTTCTTGTCAGACCAAAAATGTTTTTTATGGAGGGAGGTGTTACGTACTCGTGACATGATAGTGGGACCCTTGTCACGTGACTGGGGTTGAAGCTATACTGGACTTGAGGTAATGGTCTTGTGATGGTGGAGTGATGTCATTTTCCCGCCAGTAGAGATCATGTGACAGGTTTTTTTTACAGGTTATAAAAGGAAGACCCCACCCTGTGAGGAGGGGCAGTTCGTGGCTGGATTTGCCAAGTTGACTTCATGCTACTGTGTGATTTAATGTGATGACACAGTTTAGTTGAAAGATGAAGTTTTATCTAATGCCTAAAGTTTAAAAGGTCATTGCCAGCAGTTTCTTTACAATACTGCTAGTTCAGAAGTCAGTGGAGAGTGAAGATCGGAGTTCGGGAGTTAAAGATCGAGGAGAATCGATTTACGACGGTGAAACTGGTTCGACCTTATTTATTCCTTATTTGAAAGGAATTCGTGGATTGTTCTCGTGTTAATCTCTGCGGGATAGCAGAAGATTGAGGACAGTGTGATAAAGGAAAGGTCAGTGCCTTTAAGCCGTTACGTTTCGTAAAATTCTTCGTGGGAAAAGTTCGATGTCGGGGATCGAAGCAAAACGACGTGAAAGGGGATTTAAATCATCTTATAAAGTCTCTCCTTTTTATATGGACTGTGAGTATTTCGAACTTTTGGCAATACTACTTTAAAAAACTGTTTTTACAACATCACTTTAAGAACTGTTTGAGCTGCATCGCTTTAAGAACTGTTTAAGCTGCCACACAGTAGCTGATTTCTGGTTACGATAGTGTTTGTTTACTTTTGGGGGGTTTGTTTTCAGTGTTTAATAAATGTGTTGTTTGTTATAAAAACCCTTGCCTAACTCATATATTTATTGTTGCCTGAATACGTAACACATAGAAGAATTAAATAAAAATAGAAATTGCTGGAAGTTCTCAGCAGGTAAGACAAAGTTAATGTTTCAGATCTTCAACACTTGCAGGATTAAGTTACAAAGAAAAAAAAACTTATATTAAGAGAGTATATTATCACAGTTAATATGTCACAAGCTTTATACACTGACTGAATTATGTATTAATTATTACCAATAATATTGTTAAAATATGGTAATTTCTAAAATCTAAACGTATTATGTTATTATATTTACTGTTCTGTTTTCTTGATCTTTTTACTGCAAACACTTAATCTCCAACTACATTTCTCATGGACAGATCCTCCCACAGCCAGAGATTAAGTGATATGGAGTGATATCCTGGTTCTTCTCCCTGGTTTGTATTCTACCTACTTAAACAGACATTGTATTGTCCAACTCTGCACATTTAGGTTAGGCATTGAAGTTAGGCTCTGAATTTAATGTTGAGCTCTGAGACCAGCAGCACTTAACATATCACCTGTAACTTCAAGCCAGCTGGTAAGAATTTGACTGATGGTGTTGACTTTGTGAACACACATGGCTGGTGTTATTTATTGACGAAAATTAGCACATTGAGACAGTGTTGTCCTGGATTCTCTAGCAGCAACCTATTTAAGATCCAATCACTTTAACAACACTGAGAAAGGTCAACTTCAGTGTATTAAAGACTCTTTATTGCCTTGTTTGTGCAGAATGATTTTAGGTGAGTGATATCAAAAATTAACTTTAGGTCATTTAATATTTCTACTTCATGGGCTGACTCGAAACTACAAAAATGGTTGGAGTGTCAGAACTTCTGGTTTCTCCTTGAACTTACTTCCCTCTTCTGGATTCATGAGTTAATCTATTTTTTAACCTTGTGTTAACTGTGATAAATATTGGCAATATGGATAAGATTATTAATTTTGTTTCTTGGAATACTGATGGTTTAGATCATCTGATCAAACGGAAAAAAATATTCAAAGTATTCCACAGAATGAATGCTAATATTATCTTTGTACAAGAGACTCATGTGAGGAAGGAGGATAGTCAATCTTTCTTTAGGTTTTGGAAAGGCCAACAGTTTCACTCGAATTCCCAAGCCAAAGTAAGAGGCGTTTCCATTTTTATAGATTCTTCATCCTCTTTTATACACTATGAAACAATTTCGGACCCACAAGGTAGATTTTTGCTTTTCACTGGTTCACTTTTTAATCAAAAAGTTGCTTTAGTTGATGTTTATGCTCCAAACACTGACTGTCCTGAATTTTTTAAGAGTTTATTTACATCCTTTCCTAAAATTTAAATGAGTACATGTTGATAATGGGTGGGGATTTTAACTGTTGCTTAAATCCTTCAATGGATAGATCTAAGCCCACCCAGGTTCTTCCAAATAAATCGGCCTCTCTTATTAATTCCTTTATGGTTGATTCTGGAATTTCTGAAATTTGGCAATTCATACACCCCAATGATAAAGAATTTTCATACTTTTCTCATGTTTATCATAATTATTCAAGAATTGACTACTTCTTTATTGATTATCGTTTACTTACAGATGTTATTGATTGTAAATATGATTCCATTACCATTTCTGACCATGCACCTTTGAAGCTATCTATTAAGACAATGGATTCATCTTCTAATGCTAAATCTTGGAGGTTCAACTCCACTTTACTGCAGGACTCAGACTTTCTTAACTTCATTAAACAACAACTTGATTTTTTTTCCAACAAATTCTACAGAAGAGATCTCTAGTGAAATATTATGGGACACTTTTAAAGCATTTATTCGCGGACAGATTATTTCATACTCTGCTGGAGTTAGGAAACGAACTAATACGAACGATAAAATTAAAGAAATTGATAAGATTTATTCTGTGACCCCCAGTAAAGAACTTTATAAAAAGAGAGTTGAACATCAAATGGAGCATAGTTTGTTACTATTCTCTTCGATTGAAAATCAGTTAATTAAATCTAGAATCCAATTTTATGTACATGAAGATAAATCTAGCAAATTATTGGCTAATCAATTGAAAACTGCTTTGGTTAAATGACAAATCACTAAGATTCATAAACGAGATGACATTTTGATGATTGATCATAAAGAGATAAATAAAGCCTTTCAAGATTTTTATAATTCTTTATATCAATCAGAATTTGTTGAGGATTCTTCCATAATGGATGAATTTTTAAGAAAATTGAATATCCCGAAATTAACAACAGAAGATAGTGTACTTCTAGACGCACCTATTATGGAAGCCGAAATAAAAGAGGCTATTTTTTCAATGAATTCAGGTAAAGCCCCTGGTCCGGATGGTTATACTGCAGAATTTTTAAAATCCTTTTCTTCTATACTCTCTCCTTGGCTTTGTAAAATTTTTAAAGATGCATTAACTGTAGGTAAATTACCACAATCTTTTTATGATGCCTTCATTTCTCTAATTCTTAAAAAAGATAAAGACCCCACTGTATCTGTCTATATCCTTGCTGAATACGGATTCTAAGATGTTTACCAAAATTTTGGCAACTAGATTAGAAAATATATTACCTCAAATTATCTCTGAAGACCAGACCGGATTTATTAAAAACTGTTATTCATCTTTTAATATCAGAAAATTAATTAGTATAATTTATACTCCTTCATCTAAAATACCAGAGCGTGTCATTTCCTTAGATGCTGAAAAAGCGTTCGATAGAGTTGAATGGCCATATTTATTTAATACGTTGCAGAATTTTAATTTTAGTTTGAAATTTATATCATGGATTAAATTAATATATTATAAACCTTTGGCTTCAGTTCTTACCAATAATCAGAGATCTCCTTTTTTCAGTTATCCTGTGGTACGAGGCAGGGCTGTCCTTTAAGTCCTCTATTATTTGACATTGTTTTGGAACCCTTAGCCATTGCCATTCATGAATCACCTAATATTTTTGGTATTACCCGTGGGGAAGGGACATATAAGTTCTCATTATATGCTGATGATTTGTTACTATACATATCTGACCCTGAGAGTTCCTGCTATTTTGTCCTTGCTTGCTCAGTTTAGTAGTTTTTCTGCGTACAAACTGAATTTTAATAGGTGTGAATTATTTCCATTAAATATGCAAGTTCCAATTTATAAACACTTACCATTTAAAGTTGTTACAAATCATTTTACTTATTTGGGTATTAAAATTACCAAGAAACATAAGGATTTATTTAAAGTTAATTTTTTACCTTTAATTGACCAAATCAAGCAACTTGTTACCAGGTGGTCCCCATTATCTTTGTCACTGGTTGGTCGAATTAATGCTGTTAAGATGATAGTATTACCCAATTTTTTATATTTATTCCAAACATTACCAATTTTTATTCCTAAATTTTTTTTGATATTATTGACTCCAAAATATCCTCGTATGTGTGGCAGAATAAAAATCCTAGATTAAGTAAAAAAATATTTACAGGAGCCTAAGGAGGAGGGTGGTTTGGCTTTGCCAAACCTGTGATTTTGCTATTGGGCAGTTAATATTCGATATTTAATATTTTGGACACAAGAATCGATTATAGTATCTTTCCCACAATGGGTAAATTTGGAATGTAAATCTGTACAAGACTTTTCATTGCTTTCTATTTTAGGATCTTCCCTTCCTTTTGTTTTATCTAAATTGAATAAACAAATAACTAATCCCATAGTTAAACATATATTACGAATATGGTTTCAATTTTGTAAATTCTTTGGGCTTGAATAAGTTTATCTTATTAAGCCCTATTATATCTAACTTTTTTTTTCCAGCCCTCTTTTATGGATCAAGCCTTTGTATTATGGAAAACAAAAGGTATAACATGTTTTTGTGATATATTTTTAGATAACAGTTTTATGTCCTTTGAACAGCTATCTAATAAATATAATTTGTCTAAAACTCATTTTTTTTAGATACTTACAAGTTAGAAATTTCTTAAATAATATGTTACAGTTTTTTCCAAAATTATGTCCAATGGACATTACGGAAAAAAATTTAGCTCTGAATCCTTGCCAGAAGGGTTTAGTAGTGATCATTTATAATATGATCATGAAAATACAGCCAGAAGTATCAGAAAAAATTAAGAAGGAATGGGAAAAAGAACTTCATTGTCTTATAGCCACTGAGCAGTGGGAGAAAATTTTACAATTAGTCAATTCTTCTTCTATTTGTGCTAAACATGCCCTAATACAATTTAAGGTTGTACATAGAGCTCACATGTCCAAGGATAAACTTGCTCGATTTTATTATGTTAATCCAACCTGTGACAGATGTCATTCTGAAATTGCTTCATTGACCCACATTTTGGTCTTGCCCTTGCTTGCAAAATTATTGGAAAGATATTTTCGGTATTATTTCAACAGTTCTGAATATCAAATTGCAACCGCATCCTATTACTGCAATGGTGGATAATAGTTGCTTATCCCCCTCAGCTCGGCGGATGATTGTATTTGTTACATTAATGGCTAGAAGATCTATCCTATTGAACTGGAAAGAAATTAATCCACCAACTATATTTCAGTGGTTTTCTCAAAATATTTCTTGTTTGAGTTTAGAAAAAATTTAGAAGTGTTGTCTTTGATCCTTCAGTTAAATTTGAAGAAACTTGGAGACCATTAATTATTAATTATGTACTCTCAAACTCTCTGTATTCATGTTTCATATATGTTTGTTTAAAATTAATAAAAAGATTTTTTTAAAAATCACTTAATATTACTGCATACTACCAGAGATATCTACACAAATGCAGGCCATGCAGAGAAGAACCTAAAATTTGGTAAATCCGGAAAAGTACTTCATTATGTCTAGTAATAAGCCTTTAATAAGTTAGCACCATATAGTAGACAAAATATTGCACAGCACAATGGTATAGTAATACAGCTACAGACAAATGAACAATATTTTAAAAAGGTGTTTGCCACAATGAGAGTGATACTACATCGCACCATTGCATAAGATCATTTTCTCCAGACTGTGATGATCCATTTTGTTTATGAATGTATAACTAATTTAAAAAAGAAACCAATTGTTGATGTTAAACAATTAAAACCACAGTTCAAACCATTTGACATATTACACATTAAAAACATGAAGAAACAATCCCAGCACAATTCTTTGTTTCTAGTTTTTATATTTCATTAAAGAGAATTATGCTCATACTAACAAACTTATTTTTATATTCCTCATTGTTTTATTCCAACAACAATAACCACTTTGCCTTTACTGCATTGGCCAACGGTTAGAGCAGTTCTATTGCCCCAAAAAATGTCCCATCACCAGTTAAGGCAATTTGTGCTTGAATTCGAGGTATCACAAGTTCAAGTTCATCTCCCGCTTCAAGTTTTGCAATACCTGATTGAAAAGAAATGGTTGATCAACGATTGTGACAGAAGCAAAGAATATGATAACCAAAAAGGTGAACAGCAAAACAAATCCTTACCAGCTGTGAAGCAAGAACTGTTTGGACAGCAGGCAGACATGTTTTGAATGCATCGAAATAGAATTACAGTACGTGGCTCATCACCCACACTACTTGCCCTTCTTCTCTGGATAAAATGTCCCATTGTAAAAGTATTGTCTTTATACCAAACCTATCATTTGGAAACATAATAAATCAGTGTATCTGCTAGATCCTTCATTGTGACTCTTAGGATTAAAAAATTACATCATATGTTAGCAATAAAAATATGATTCTGTTTAACCTACCTGACTGTACACCAGAAAGTAGCCAGCTTCTTTGACTGAGATCCTGTCACCTTCTTTGTCAAGAGCATTTCCTCTTTTCAAGCTGAGTATCCAAGGGATTGCTGTCACTTCTGCTGTACAATTTCAAATAAAACTCATGAGTGAATTTTGCGTCAGGTTTGCTTGTTTGTTTGAGAGAAAGCAAAAAATCTGAGGAAGATGCCACACTTTGTAGAGGAATTGCAATAGATCCCAATATTCCTCCTTAAAGCATAAACACAGTGTTTCAAGGCTCCCCCTCCTGATATTCAGCTTTGTAATCCTAGATGGAATGTCCACCTGTAGATGCTGGATGACATCTTCCATTATACTCCGATATGAAACACAAGCGTTATCCATCACATTCCTCTTTTTCTTTCAAAGACAAAAACATAATGTTCAGCCTCCTCTGCACTGGCCAAAAATCCCAACTGATCTCCTTTTACCCAAATGAATTGAAGCAAGGACAGTCAGGAAAGTATAAAGAGAGGAAGAAGAGTAGGAGGAACAAAGGGATTGCTCATTTTGTTGAGTCAACTGTAAATTACTGGTAGCTAAATAGTTATGGTTTAAGTTATATATTTATTAAAAGGTACTCAATAAGTGCAGCATATATAATCTAAAAGAGGCAGTACTCTGTAGCCATCTAAATTTTCAATTATAAAAACAACTAATTCAAATTCCTACAACGTGACACCTTGACAAAATGTTGCTAACATGTTGGTGTAACTGTGGACAAGTATTTTATGATCTCATGCCTTAGGTTCTCAATCACTTGTAGACATTCTCAAAATGAAATCTGGTTATAAGAAGAAATGAACATAAGAAAAGAGAGTAGGCCACTTGGCTCATCGTGCTTGTTGCATCATCTGTGAAACCCATAGTACTGTAGACACTCAGCACCACAAACCTCACTCACTCATGTTCCTCTGATTTCCTTTATGTATAAAAAATGATGTCTATCTATCTATCGAGAAGAAATTCAGTGACTGAACCTTAACAGTCCTTTTGGATGGAGACCTCCAGAAATACTGTCCGAAGAAAATTTCTCCTGATTTCTTACCTGAATGACAAACCCTTTATTTTGATTCTGGAGCTGCTGGCTGTAAGTACTACAACCACATGAAATATCATTTTGGTACCTTCCATGTGAAGCCCTGTAAGAATGTTGCTTGTCTCAATGAAATATTTTCTAATTCTGTAAACCCAGTCTGCTTAACAAGTTAGATAAAGTAGCCCCGTTCCCTCCATCCCTCTTCCAGGAATCAACCTGGTGACTGTTTAAAGGTAAATATTAAGGTAGGTGAGGAAACAATATGATGACTAGTGGCACTGGATCTTTATTCCCTGGAGTGCAGGAGAATGAGGGGTGACCTCAGAGAGATCTATAACATCTAGAAGAGTATGGATAAGGTTAAATCTGTGCTGCTCTCAGAACAATCCCATCAATTCTGTTAATTACATATTTCCATATTCACAAAACCTCTCCTACCCACATGCATGAGGTAATAACAGCTGTGAATTAAGCTCCCCATCAGCATGTCATTACAATGTGGCAGAAAACTACAGCACCCAGAAGAAAGCTACATAGTCAGAGAGAGAAGCTGCAAATACCAACAGAGGCACTGGAGGCCAAAATCAAACCTCAAATGTTTGAAGTATGAAGTAGCAGCATTACCCACTGTGGTACGGCACCACCATTTTCATGCACGGCCACTTTTTAACCAGACATAGCAAGGCAAATCGGCAAAATTGTTAATCCAGAAAGAAGTTATTTATTAAACCTTATGACAACCTCCTTATTTAAGGAAGGATTTACAAGTATTGGTGGTAGTCCAGAAGAGATCAACCAGGTTAATTCCTGAGGCAGCAACGTTGCCCTACTAAGAGCAGCAACAATTGTCAGGCATCTGCACGTAACCAAGAGCAAGAGAACAACTAAGGAGAGGGTAGGGCCTATCATGGGTAAAAGTGGGAACGTTCTTAGAATCAGAGAATGTTGGTGAGATCCTAAATAAGCACTTTGGTAAATAAGTATTTACTAAGGAGAATGATGCGGAGGATAATAAGATCATAGAACATAGAATGATACAGCACAGTACAGGCCCTTCAGCCCACAATGTTGTGCCGACCCATAAACCCTGCCTCCCATATAACCTTCCATCTTAAATTCCTCCATATACCTGTCTAGTAATCTTATAAATTTTCCCAGTGTATCTGCCTCCACCACTGATTCAGGCAGTGCATTCCACTCACCAACCACTTTCTGAGTAAAAAACCTTCCTCTAATATCCCCCTTGAACTTTCCACCCCATTCTTTAAAGCCATGTCCTCTTGTATTGAGCAGTGGTGCCCTGGGGAAGAGGCAGTGGCTGTCCACTCTATCTATTCCTCCTAATATCTTGTATACCTCTATCATGTCTCCTCTCATCCTCCTCCTCTCCAGAGGGTAAAGCCCTAGCTCTCTTAATCTCTGATCGTAATCCATACTCTCAAACCCAGGCAGCATCCTGGTAACACACACAAAATGCTGGTGGAACACAGCAGGCCAGGCAGCATCTATAGGGTGAAGCACAGTCGACGTTTCAGGCCAAGACCCTTCGTGTGTGTTATTTGAATTTTCAGCATCTGCAGATTTCCTCGTGTTAGCATCCTGGTAAATCTGCTCTGTACCCTTTCCAATGCTTCCACATCCTTCCTATAGTGAGGCGACCAGAACTGGACACAGAGCTTCAAGTGTGGCCTAACCAGAGTTTTATAGAGCTATATCATGACCCTGCGACTCTTAAACTCTATCCCTCGACTTATGAAAGCTAACACTCCATATGCTTTCTTAACTACCCTATCTACCTGTGAGGCAACTTTCAGGGATCTGTGGACATATACCCCCAGATCCCTCTGCTCCTCCACATTACCAAGTATCCTGCCATTTACGTTGTACTCTGCCTTGGAGTTTGACCTTCCAAAGTGTACCACCTTACACTTCTCTGGGTTGAACTCCATCTGCCACTTCTCAGCCCACCTCTGCATCCTATCAATGTCTCTCTGCAATCTTCGCCAGTCCTCAACACTAGTCACAACACCACCAACCTTTGTGTCATCTGCAAACTTGCCAACTCACCCTTCGACCCCCACATCCAGGTCATTAATAAAAATCACGAAAAGTAGAGATCCCAGAACCGATCCTTGTGGGACACGACTAGTCACAACCCTCCAATCCGAATGTACTTCCTCCACCACGACCCTCTGCTTTCTGCAGGCAAGCCAATTCTGAATCCACCTGGCCAAACTTCCCTGGATCCCATGCTTTCTGACTTCCTGAATAAACCTATCATGTGGTACTTTGTCAAATGCCTTTCTAAGTTCATTGTAGATCACATCCATTGCACAACCCTCATCTATATGCCTGTTCACCTCCTCAATGAACTCTATCATGCTTATTAGACATGATCTGCCCTTCATAAAGCCATGCTGACTGTCCCTGATTAGACCATGATTCTCTAAATACCCATAGATCCTATCCTATTCCACCAGCTTTCCCACCACAGATGTAAGGCTCACTGGTCTACAATTACCTGGGCTATCCCTACTACTTTTTTTGAACAACGGGACAACATTCGCCTCCCTCCAATCCTCCGGTACCATTCCCGTGGACAACAAGGATATAAAGATTCTAGCCAGAGGCTCAGCAATCTCTTCCTTCACCTCATGGAGCAGCCTGGGGAATATTCCGTCAGGCCCCGGGGATTTATCCATTCTAATGTATTTTAAAAACTCCAACACCTCCTCTCCCTTAATATCAACATGCTCCAGAACATCAACCTCACTCATATTGTCCTCACCATTATTAAGTTCCCTCTCATTGGTGAATACCGAAGAGAAGTATTCATTAAGGACCTTGTTCACTTCCACAGCCTCCAGGCACATCTTTCCACTTTTATCTCTAATCAGTCCAATCTTCTCTCCTGTCAACCTTTTGTTCTTCACATAATTGAACAATGTCTTGGGGTTTTCCTTCACCCTACTTGCCAAGGCCTTCTCATGCCCCCTCCTGCTCTCTTCAGCCCCTTCTTAAGCTCCTTTCTTGCTACTCTATATTCCTCAATAGACCCATCTGATCTTTGCTTCCTAAACCTCACGTATGCTGCCTTCTTCCATCTGACTAGATTTTCCACTTCACTTGTCACCCATGGTTCCTTCACCCTACCATTCTTTATCTTTCTCACCGGGACAAATTCATCCCTAACATCCTGCAGGAGATCCCTAAACATTGACCACATGTCCATAGTACATTTCCCTGAAAAAACATCATCCCAATTCACACCTGCAAGTTCTGGCCTTATAGCCTCATAATTTGCCCTTCCTCAATTAAAAATTTTCCTGTCCTCTCTGATTCTATCCTTTTCCATGATAATGTTACAAGTCAGGGAGCGGTGATCACTGTCCCCCAGATGCTCACCCACTGACAGATCTGTGACCTGACCCAGTTCGTTACCTAATACTAGATCTAGTATGGCATTCTCCCTGGTTGGCCTGTCAACATACTGTGACAGAAACTCATCCTGGACACACTTAACAAACTATGCCCCATCTAAACTATTGGGACTAATCAGGTGCCAATCAATATTAGGGAAGTTAAAGTCACCCATGATAACAACCCTGTATTTTTGCACCTTTCCAAAATCTGCCTCTCAGTCTGCTCCTGTGTATCTCTGCTGCTACCAGAGGGCCTATAGAATACTCCCATTAGAGTAACTGCTCCCTTCCTGTTCCTGACTTCTACCCATACAGACACAAAAGTGGATCCTGTTACATTACCCACCCTTTCTGTAGCTGTAATAGTATCCCAGACCAGTAATGCCACCCCTCCTCCCCTTCCCCCCCCCATCCCTTTTAAAGCACTGAAATCCAGGAGTATTGAGAATTCATTCCTGCCCTGGTGCCAGCCAAGTCTCTGTAATGTCCACTACATCATAATTCCATGTATGTATCCAAGCTCTCAGTTCATCATCTTTGTTCCTGATGCTTCTTGCATTGAAGTACACACACTTTAGCCCTTCTACCTTACTACCTTTACACCCTTTATTCTGTTTCTCTTTCCTCAAAGCCTCTTTATATGTTAGATCAGGCTTTACTCAATGCAGTATACTTGCAGATCTCGCATAACCTTTATCCTCCTCCATCTCACTGTCTGCTCCAACACTCTGGTTCCCCTCCCCCTGCAAATCTAGTTTAAACCCCCCCCGGAGCAGCACTCTCAACTGTTCCCGCAAGGATGTTTGTCCCCCTCCAGTTCAGGTGCAAACCATCCCATTGGAACAGGTCCCACCTTCCCTGGAACAAGGTCCAATTGTCCAGAAACATGAAGCCCTCCCTCCTGCACCAACTCCTTAGCCACGTATTTAGCTGCATTATCTTCCGATTTCACACAAAGTACACTGCAGATGCTGTGGTCAAATCAAGATGTACAAAGAAGCTGGATGAACTCAGCAGGTCGGGCAGCATTCATTGAAAGGCGCAGTCAACGTTTCGGGCCAAGACCCGTCAGTCAGTCGTCAGTCCTGATGAAGAGTCTCGGCCCAAACGTTGCCTGTGCCTTTCAACAGATGCTGCCCGACCTGCTGAGTTCATCCAGCTTGTTTGTATGTGTTATCTTCCTATTTCATGGTCTCACTAGCACATGGCATGGGTAGCAATCTTGAGATTGCAACCCTGGAGGTCCTGTCCTTCAACTGCACCTAACTCTCTAAATTCTCTTTGCAGGACCTCCTCCTTCTTCCTATCCATATCATTGGTCCCTACATGGACCATGACATCTGGCTGCTCACCCTCCCTCTTGAAAATACTGAGAACTCAATCCGAGATATCATGGACCCTGGCACCAGGGAGGCCATTGACCATCCGGGATTCTTGATCTCTTCCACAGAACCTCCTATCTGTCCCCCAAACTATCGAATCCCCTACCACTACTGTTCTTCTCTTTTCTCTCCTTCCTTTCTGAGCTGAGGGTCCCGTCTTGGTGTCAGAGACCCAATCACTACAACTTGTTCCTGATAGGTCGTCCCCACCAAAAGTATCCAAAACGATATACTTATTGTTGATGGGAATGGCCACAGGGGTGCTCTGCTCTTCCTGTCTATTCCCCTTCCTTCTCCTGACAGTCACTCAACTACCTGTCTCCTGACTCCTAGGGGTGACTATCTCCCTGTAACTCCTGTTTATTTCTGCCTCTGCCTCACGAATGATCCAAATCAGTTTTGAACTCATAATATGCTAGGGTGTTTTTAGATAAAGAAAGGGCTAGTGTTGAGTTTCTTTAAGAACACGAAGGTGGATAAGACCCCAGAACGTCATGTGATTAACACTGGGTTATTGAGAGAGGCAAGAGATGAAATTGCTGGGGCCAAGTTCTTTATGAGGTAGAAATGACAGAGACATTAACAAGTTCTTAGATAGGCACACAAATGTACAGAAAGTAGAGGAGTATGGACTGTGTGCATGTGGAAGGGATGAGATATCACTAGGTTTATTTGTTTGGCATAACCTTGTGGGCCAAGGCCCTGTTTTGGTGCTACAATGTTCAATGCTCTATGTTCTAGGCTTTGGGGTGGTCGTAAATTGTAAATGTTGAGATTCTTCCACTGGTGGAAAAGTCTTGAACAGGGGGGCATTGTTTTAAGTTAATTTAAAAACAAAATGCATTAACATTTCTTCCCGCAGGGAGTAATTGGAGGCTGGAGATTATTAAAAATGATTCAGATAACTTTTTGAAGCACTGCAGAATTGAGGGCTATGTTTAGCAAAACTGAGGCCAGACATAGACCTGCTATGATCATATTGAATGACAGGGCAGGCTTGAGGGATAAGTAGTTTATTCTTATTTTTTTTCCTGAGTTCTAATGTTCTTCTTTAGTGTAACTGTGAGAAATTCAATTAATGTTTTTTTTTTATGTTTGTCCTAAACTATATTTAGGATCATATGCCAATATCAATAATTTTGATTAAATTCAAAACTAGCACAAACGTTAACCTTTCTGAAAGGGGAGAAAGATTTAAATGTATGGTACTTTTGCACATATAGCAAGCCGTTTATTTACCTTCAAATACCAGTGAACAAGATCGTTACAGTAGTAATGTAGTAGTGAGGTTGGGGATGGCATTAGACAGGAAATTAGAAATGCGTGCAATAAAGGAACAGTAGTTACAATGGGCGACTTCAATCTACATATAGATTGGGTGAACCAAATTGGTAAGGATGCTGAGGAAGAGGATTTCTTGGAATGTATGTGGGATGGTTTTCTGAACCAACATGTCGAGGAACCAACTAGAGAGCAGGCCATTCTAGATTGGGTATTGAGCAATGAGGAAGGGTTAGTTAGCAATCTTGTTGTGCGAGGCCCCTTGGGTAAGAGTGGCCATAATATGGTGGAATTCTTCATTAAGATGCAGAGTGACATAGTTAATTCAGAAACAAAGGTTCTGAACTTAAAGAGGGGTAACTTTGAAGGTATGAGATGTGAATTAGCTACGATAGACTGGCAAATGATACTTAAAGTCTTGATGGTGGATATGCAATGGCAAGCATTTAAAGATCGCATGGATGAACTACAACAATTGTTCATCCCAGTTTGGCAAAAGAATAAACCAGGGAAGGTAGTGCACCCATGGCTGACAAGGGAAATTAAGTATCAAGTCCAAAGAAGAAACATATAAATTAGCAAAAAAAAGTGGCACACCTGAGGACTGGGAGAAATTCAGAGTTCAGCAGAGGAGGACAAAGGGCTTAATTAGGAAAGGGAAAAAAGATTATGAGAGAAAGCTGGCAGGGAACATAAAAACTGACTGTAAAAGCTTTTATAGATATGTGAAAAGAAAAAGATTGGTCAAGACAAATATAGGTCCCTTACAGTCAGAAACAGGTGAATTGATCATAGGGAACAAAGACATGGCAGACCAATTGAATAACTACTTTGGTTCTGTCTGTCTTCAGGAGGACATAAATAATCTTCTGGAAATAGTAAGGGACCAAGGGTCTAGTGAGATGGAGGAACTGATGTTAGTAGGGAAGTGGTGTTAGGTAAATTGAAGGGATTAAAGGCAGATAAATCCCCAGGGCCAGATGGTCTGCATCCCAGAGTGCTTAAGGAAGTAGCCCAAGAAATAGTGGATGCATTAGTGATAATTTTTCAAAACTCCTTAGATTCTGGATTAGTCTCTGAGGATTGGAGGGTGGCTAATGTAATCGCACTTTAGAAAAAAGGAGGGAGAGAAAAACCGGGGAATTATAGACCGGTTAGTCTGACGTCGGTGGTGGGGAAAATGCTAGAGTCAGTTATCAAAGATGTGAAAACAGCACATTTGGAAAGAGGTGAAATCATTGGACAAAGTCAGCATGGATTTGTGAAAGGAAAATCATGTCTGATGAATCTTATAGAATTTTTTGAAGATGTAACTAGTAGAGTGGATAGGGGAGAGCCAGTGGATGTGGTAAATTTAGATTTTCAAAAGGCTTTTGACAAGGTCCCACACAGGAGATTAGTGTGCAAACTTAAAGCACATGGTATTGGAGGTATGGTATTGATGTGGATAGAGAATTGGTTGGCAGACAGGAAGCAAAGAGTGGGAGTAAACGGGACCTTTTCAGAATGGCAGGCAGTAACTAGTGGGAGCTCAGTGCTGGGACCCCAGTTGTTTACAATATATATATTAATGATTTAGACGAGGGAATTAAATGCCCATCTCCAAGTTTGCAGATGACACGAAGCTGGGCGGCGGTGTTAGTTGTGAGGAGGATGCTAAGAGGATGCAGGGTGACTTGGATAGGTTAGGTGACTGGGCAAATTCATGGCAGATGCAATTTAATGTGGATAAATGTGAGGTTATCCACTTTGGTTGCAAGAATGGGAAAACAGATTATTATCTGAATGGTGGCCGATTAGGAAAAGGGGAAGTGCAACAAGACCTGGGTGTCATTGTACACCAGTCATTGAAGGTGGGCATGCAGGTACAGCAGGCAGTGAAAAAGGCAAATGGCATGTTGGCATTCATGGCAAAAGGATTTGAGTACAGCAGCAGGGAGGTTCTACTGCAGTTGTACAAGGCCTTGGTGAGACCGCACCTAGAGTATTGTGTGCAGTTTTGGTTCCCTAATCTGAGGAAAGACTTTCTTGCCATAGAATGTTCACCAGAAGGTTCACCAGATTGATTCCTGGGATGGCAGGACCTTCACATGAAGAAAGACTGGATCGACTAGGCTTATACTCGCTGGAATTTAGAAGATTGAGGGGGGATCTTATTGAAACGTATAAAATTCTAAAGGGATTGGACAGACTAGATGCAGGAAGATTGTTTCCAATGTTGGGGAAGTCCAGAACGAGGGGTCACAGTTTAAGGATAAAGGGGAAGCCTTTTAGGACCGAGATGAGGAAAAACTTCTTCACACAGAGAGTGGTGAATCTGTGGAATTCTCTGTCACAGGAAACAGTTGAGGCCAGTTCATTGGCTATATTTAAGAGGAAGTTAGATATGGCCCTTGTGGCTAAAGGGATCAGGGTGTATGGAGAGAAAGCAGGTACAGGGTTCTGAGTTGGATGATCAGCCATGCTCATACTGAATGGCGGTGCAGGTTTGAAGGGTGGAATGGCCTACTCCTGCACCTATTTTCTATGTTTCTATGTTTCTATTACCAAATAACTGAATGCTTCAGTGACAAATAAAACATTTTCAGTAGTGCAAAGCTCTGGTCATAACTTTTAAAATTTCAATTTGTTCTGATCATTGACAAGCATGATACTGACAAGTCTGCAAGATGCATTTCAATGTGGTATATATTTTATATTTGTGCGTACATAAGATTGTTTCACAGCAATACGAATAGCATAAATGTTATTGTAAATGAGTTTAATCACATGCAATGCTGTAAATATAACCTCAAAAAGGCAGCAGATTATCTATTTTCCATGCAAGTTCAAAATGCTTCATTGCATGTGTGTAAGTCCACATTTTATCACTACCTTTTTGTTGGTATTATTCACATATAGATCAGTGAGTCTTCCCTCAATGGTTGGTAAGTTGATGGAGAAGATTCTGAGAGGCAGGATTTATGAAAATTTGGAGAGATATAATATGATCAGGAGAAGTCAACATGGCTTTGTCAAGGGCAGGTCGTGCTTACAAGCCTGATTGAATTTTTTAAGGATGTGACTAAGCATATTGATGAAGAAAGAGCAGTAGATGTAGTCTAAATGGATTTCAGCAAGGCATATGATAAGGTACCCCATGCAAGGCTTACTGAGAAAGTAAAGAGGCATGGGATCCAAGGGGACATTGCTTTGTGGATCCAGAACTGGCTTGCCCACAGAAGGCAAAGTGTGATTGTAGATGGGTCATATTCTGCATGGAGGTCAGTCACCAGTGGTGTGCCTCAGGGATCTGTTCTGGGACCCTTACTCTTTGTGATTTTTATAAATGACCAGGATGAGAAAGTGGAGGGATGGGTTAGTACGTTTGCTGATGACACAAATGTTGGGGGTGTTGTGGATAGTGTGGAGGGCTGTCAGAGGTTACAGCGGGACACTGATAGGATGCAAAACTGGGCTGAGAAGTGGCAGATGGAGTTCAATCCAGATAAGTGTGAAGAGGTTCATTTTGGTTGGATAAATATGATGGCAGAATATAGTATTAATGATAAGATTCTTGGCAGTGTGGAGAATCAGAGGGATCTTGGGGTTCGAGTCCATGGAACTCTCAAAGCAGCTATGCAGGTTGAAACTGTGGTTAAGAAGGCGTATGGTTTTATTGGCCTTCATCAATCATGAATTTGAATTTTGGAGCTGAGAGGTAATGTTGCAACTATATAGGACCCTGATCAGACACCACTTGGAGTACCATGCTCAGTTCTGGTCGCCTCACTACAGGAAGGATGTGGAAGCCATTGAAAGGGTACAGAGCAGATTTCCAAGGATGTTACCTGGATTGGGGAGCATGCAGTATGAGAATAGGTGGAGTGAACTTGGTCTTTTCTCCTGGACTGACAGAGGAAGAGAGGTGACCTGGTAGAGGTGTAAAGATGATGAGAGGCATGATCGTGTGGATAGTCGGAGGCTTTTTCCCAGGGCTGAAATAGTTGCTACAAGAGGACACAGGTTTAAAGTGCTGGGGAGTAGGTACAGAGGGGAGTAGGTACAGAGGAGATGTTAGGGCTAAGTTTTTTACTCAGAGAGTGGTGAGTGTGTGAAATGGGTTGTCGGCAATGGTGGTGGAGTTGGATACGATAGGGTCTTTTAAGAGTCTTTTGGATAGGTACATGAAGCTTAGAAAAATAGAGTGAAACAGGTAAGCCTAGTAATTTCTAAGGTAGGGACATGATCAGCACAACTTTGTGGACTGAAGGCCTGTATTGCGCTGTAGGTTTTCTATGTTTCTTTAATTGACTATAATTTAGATACTTACGTTTGCCATCTTTCCTTGAAATATATCTTCGTTCCGTTTTACAGATTGGTTGTGACTTTCCATACAAATGTCTCGAGCAATCACTTGCTAAGAATTTGTAAAAACATATTAGAATTCAGTTTAAATGCAGGGAGCAATTGCAGCATTAGTACTTATTAATTAAAATTACCTTTTACAAACGGCATTTGATGATTTGTAGCAATCAATTGCACGCAGGAATGCTGCACTAAATGAAAAGGAATAGAAGACCAATATATACAGTGAGTGACATTCATTGATTTTAACACAGTTCCCAACAACCAGAATATCTCTGATAACTTAGGATAAGTTACTCTCAATTTCCATTCTGTTTAGAAAATACCTGTCCTGATTGAATGTAATTCAATGTATATAAAGAAGGACAAAAGCTGATGGAAAATACCAAGTCAAAAGAAAAATAGAAGTCCAAAAACTGGAAATTTAAGATGCAAAATAAAAAATTTTGGAAATAACCAGCACATCAGGTATTCTGTGATAAAACACACACAAGGAATTCAACATCTTCCAGAAACAGAATGGCATGAAGAGTGCATGGTTGTGGTAGTCTATAATATCTGCAAAATATATTTTGTGTATGGTAGCTTTGTCTATACCAGCAAAAGCTCCCAGGTATGCCCTTCTTCCAACAGACAGTGCTGCACCAACAACGTAGATAGTTAGGATGTAACAGCCATAGTTGACCTCGACCAATGGAGGACCACAACACATAAACTTTCTAACTTTGAACTCTACCTCCATTACTTCATTGCTTTTGGGATTAATTTGGTCCTCCATACTCAATGATACCGGAGCACCCATACACCACATTCATGAAGCAAATTCACCACCATTATGTTCTCAGGTATTCTGGATCAACAATAAATGTTGGTCTACCCACTGACAACTCCTGCATCCAACAACATTTTGAAATTTGGTGCAGGATTTGAGAACTAGTGATTAGCCAATCTACCATTTACATTGAAGGGATATTTGAGAGGCATAGATAGTAAGAAACTTTCTCCATGAAAGTAGTGTCTAAAACAGTGAGCATAGGTTTAAAGTTAGGAATAACAGTTAAGCGGGGATCTGTGGAAGGTCCTGGAGGACAGCACTCTCACAAAGTCAAAGAAGAATCTTTTGAGTTGCCAAGCCATTATAGGCCGCAGGTCAAGCATTGGATAAGAAAACATTTGTATATATAAGTATTTGATGGTAGAAGGGCTGAAGAGCCTGGTTCTATGCTATATGGCTCTATAACAAGTCCAATGAATTAAGAATAATAATGGATTCTGCTTGAAATATTGTGGAATATTGGTAGCTCAGGTTGACTATTTGGAAGTTTGGTTGATCACCAAACTTGGCAAAATGCTTGCAGATGTTTCAGCTTCAATCAAGTTGAGGGTGTTATCTTCTCAGAATGCTGGCTTATATACTCCTCCAGGGTCTGAATGTATATTGATTAGATGTTGTAATCTGGTTGGCTGGTTCAAGACACTGTGAACCATTTAGCAGTAGAAGGTTCTGACTGGCAAGCTTTGAGGGAGGTCTGTTGGAAGTGTTTTCTTTGCCATCCAGATGCTGAGATTACTGGCCATTCATTTATTGTTGATGTTGTTTCTCTTTTCCCTGAAAGGGTTCATATACCAGATCTATGTCGGTGTGTTTGTTGATGGATTCTTCTGCAGAGAACCATGCTTCAAGAAATTCTTGTTCTTTTATTGTTCTTGCTTGAATCAAGACTCTGGCTGTAGTCCAGTTGAAATGGTGTCCTTCCTCGTCTTCATGAGCTGTTACTAGTGAGAGTGGACCGTGTCCTCTGTTCACTAGCATGTTAGCACACTCCACACTTATTTCCCTATCTTCCCCATTCCTCTACTTGGTTAATACTGATGTAAAGCTCTGATTTATGATCTCACCCACTTGATCTGTGTCCTAGCAGGATTGATCCAATTTGTTCCCTAGTTTTCCTCTTGCTGTTGGTACAGATATGGCATGCTTTGAGTTTCTCTTGAAACCTACTTGCAAAGACTTTTTATGGTCCCTTTTAGCTCTCTCAATTCCCTGCTTGACTGCATTACTATCTTTTTCTTATAATCTGCAAAGCATCTGTTTAGTTTCTAATTACCTTTCCTAATCCTTTCATACACTTCCTATTTCTTCTTGAATAAATTCACTACTTTTCATGACATCCAAGGTTCTCTGACCTTGCCATCCTTGCCCTTCCTTTTGACTGGAACATACTTGCCCTGAACTCTGTGTACTTTAGTTTTGAATACCTTCCACATGCCAAATGTGGACTTGCCACTAACAGTTGATCCCAATTAACTCTTCCAAGTTCCTGCCTAATACTAGTATTTTGCCCTACCCCAATTTAATACTCTGCCTAAAGGACAATTCTTGTCCTTATCATGGCCATTTTAAAACTTAGGGAGCTATCAGTTTGCTAGATGTTCTCCCACTAAAAAGAATGGCTTTATTAGTTTTATTTGGACACGTACATCAAACAATATGCATATGTCAAATCAGATCAATGAGGATTGTACTTGACAGCCTGCAAGGTTCACTATGCTTCTACAAACAACAGAGCATGGTCACAACTCACTACCCCTAACCATAGGTCTTTGGAAAGTGGGAGGAAACTGGAATACCTGAAGAAAACTCACACAGTAATGGGCAGAACACACTTGCAGGTGCAGGAATCGGTGACGGCTGGCACTGTACAGTGATACACTAATCGTTATGCTAGCATGATGCGCCAAGTAAAGATCCGTCACCTAGCTCATTTCCCATGAGCTCCCATTTGCTTACTAAAATGTCTTCTAGAATTCTCTAGATTTTAGTATTTTGCTTCTGTTTATAAATCATTGAATATGATATGCTAAGTTACCAATTAGCATCCAACTTTATAATTTTCAGTAATTTGTGCAAAAAGAATCTTGGGCCCTCGCTCTTTGCATCCCTCACCATGCTTTCTAACCAGCTCTTTCAATTTGTTAAAATTGTTCCATCTAGCATACATGGTCTGTTTACGTTTCCTACCACAATTGTATGTTTTTCCTTTCTAACAATGTGTCTTTTAAATCTTTGTTACTCACTACTAATACTGTATGTTAAAGTTTTGTCTCATCTGCAAACCTGAAAATTATTTCTGTACTGTCATGTTCAGTTTATTACATGAATTAAACACAGCAGTGCTCAACAAGTGTAATTCTACCTTGCCAATGTCTTGCCTCAGACCAAGATCCCAGATCTAGGATTTTGGACAGAAAACATGTCAATCAAGATAACTCTCCTGAGTACAATTAAGAAATACTATCCCCTATTGCCCTTATCAATATCACAACAGTACATTCAGTGTCTGGAACATAAGCTTTCTTTTCATTCAAGGAATTTGGGCTATGTGAGATGAGCCAATATTTAATGCCTATCCAAAATTGCCCTTGAGAAGGTGGTGGTGAAATATCATCTTGAATCAGAATCTGATTTAATATCACCAGCATGATAAATAAATACTGAGAAAATAAACCAAGTTAACTGAGTTCAGTCTATTATATAGGTAAAATAAGTAGTGCAAAAAAAAAAGTAGTGAAATAGCGTTCAAGGGTTCAATGTCCATTTAGAAATTGGATGGCAGAAGGGAGGAAGCTGTTCCTGAATCACTGAGTGTGTGTCTTCAGGCTTCTGTATCTCCTTCCCAATTGTACCAGTGTAAAGAGAGCATGTCCTGGGTTGTGGGGATCCTTAATGATGGACACCGCCTTCCTAAGGCATCTTGAAGATGTATTGGATACTATGGAGACTAGTAGCCATGATGGTGCTGACTAATTTTACAAATTTCTGCAAAGTTACTTTGATCTTGTGCAATCCCCCACACCCCCAGAGCAAACACTGATGCAGCCAATCAGAATGCTCTCCATGGTACTTCTGTATAAGTTTTCAAGTGTCTTAGTTGACAAACCAAATCTCCTCAAACTCCTGATGAAAGATAGTCGCTGGTTTGCCTCCTTTATAGCGGCAGCAATATGTTTCATCCAGCTTAGGTCCTCAGAGCTATTACACCCAGAACATGAAATTGCTCACTCTCTCCACTTCTGATCCCTCTACAAGGACTACTTTGTGTTTCTTCATCTTACTGTTTCGGAATTCCATAATCAACTCTTTGGTCTTACATTGAGTGCATGGTTGTTACTGTGACTAACTTAACTAACTACTATATCTCGCTCCTGTATGCCCTTATGTCAACATCTTAAATTCTACCAACAATGGTTCTATCATCAGCAAATTTATAAATGGCATTGGAGCTATGCCTAGCCACACAGTCATGGATGTAGAGAGAGAAGAGCAGTCGGCTAAGCACACATCCCTGAGATGCACCAATGTTGACTGTCAGCAAGGTGGAAATGCTATTTCCAGTCCACATAGAACTGTTGCAATCTTGAATGTCAAAAAGCTGTTAGGAAGAGAGTTCCAGGAAGTTGTGGTGAAAGAACAACATTATATTTCCAAGTCAGGCTGGTGTGTGCCAAATGAAATGAAGAATATAATCACAGCCTGCGCATGTTTTATTGTTGTCTAGGTGCTCCAAAGTTCAGTGGAGAGCCAGTGAGATTGCAACCACTGTAGACCTGCTGTGGCACACAGTGGTGTTATGAAATTTGTGAATCCTGTAGAATTTTCTCTATTTCTGCATAAATATGACCCAAAATGTGATCAGATTTTCACAGAAGTCCTAAAACTAGATGAAGAGAACCCAACTAACTAAATAACACAAAATATTATTCTTGTTCATTATCTATTGAGAAAAATGATCCAATATTACACCTATTTGTTGGAAAAATTATGTGAACCTTTGCTTTCAGTAACTTGTATGACCCCCTTAGAGAACAATAACATCAACCACGTTTCTGGTAATTGTTGATCAATCCTGCACATCGGCTTGAAAGAACTTTAGGCCATTTCTCTTCGTTTTGCAAAGAGAAATGGTTTTCTCCATGGTGTCCTTCCATGAATATATTCTTACTCCCTGTTTTTCTGATAGTGGACACATGAACAGAGACTTCAGCAAGTTCTAGAGATTTCTGTAGGTCTTTTGCTGTTACCCTTGGGTTCTTTTTCATCTCCTTCAGCATTGCATGTTGTGCTGTTGTTGTGATCTTTGCAAGATGCCCACTGCTAGGCAGAGTAGCAACAGTACTGAGTTTCCCCCATTTGTAGACAATTTCTCTTGCTGTGGACTGGTGAACACTCAGATCTTTAGAAATGCTTTTGTAGCCTTTTCCAGCTTCGTGCATCTCTACAATTCTTCTTCTAATATCCCGTTTTGATCGAGGCATGGTGCATATAAACTGATATTTCTTGAGAAAAGCATGCTGTCAGTAACCTGACTCCAAGCTTTTGTAGAAGGCATTACCCAGAAGTTCAAATACTTTTTTTCAACAGGTGCATGTAATATTAGATTATTTTTCTCAATAAATAAATGAACATGTAAAATGTTTTTGTGTTATTTATTTAATTGGGTTCTCTTTATCTAGTTTTAGGACTTATGTGAAGCTCTGATCACATTGTAGGTCATGTTTATGCAGAAATAGAGAAAATGTTATAAGGTTCACAAACTTTCTAGCACCACTGTAGATGAATTGCTGTGGATCCACCTTCTTGCTTATTCAGGAGCTAATTCTAGCCATAACCAATCTCTTAAAGCACTTCACAGTGGTAGATGTGAGTGCTACACAACCACAGTGACATAGCATGGCTCCTAATCCTTTTGTATTTTGTGAAAAACATGGCAAAAAAGAGGAACCTTTGTACGTCAGTAGCAGAGGAAATTGCATAATAGCTCTTGATTCTTGAGAAATTAATTGTAAATAAAATTAGACAAAGCAAACGTCCCAAGAAATATTTGTCTCCAGGTGGCATAGAAGTTTTCTTTCAGATGCTACTGAGTTGCTGGCTGATTTGAAGCTTATGATCAACGATATAACAAATTGTTTCAGATGGGAGTCTAGACATTGTCTTGAAAAGAAAACTGCCTTTAAAAGTACAAGAATCAAATATCCACCAACAGCAGCAGCCTTGTGAATTCCTCTATCAAGACTTCTGAACAGTTAATTCCTAGCGAACTAAAGGATTAATTGTATGCAAGCAGATTTTTGTTCCATCTTTCAACACTCTTCCAAGGACTTTCCATCTCATGTTCTCAATATTTATTGCTTATTTGTTTATTATTATTATTTCTTTCTTTTTGTATTTGTGGCTTGTTGTCTTTTTATTTTATATTTTTATGTTTACAAGTAAAGGAAAAACTTATTTTTAATATGTAATTTTTGTATGTTTGCTAATTATCAGCCAGGGTCCCAAAGGAATACCTTTTCATTCAGAAAATCTCTGACATCTGGGTAGGGCTGAAGAAGAGTTGAACTCAAATCTTTTAAAGGATAATTTAAACTGATATCCTAGTTACCCCCTGAGAGAAACATTAAATTACTTACAATTATATACAAACAGAGCGGGGCATTCTCTGTAGTGGTTTTGACAATTATCTCTCAAACAACACCTAGAAGAGACTATTTGGCCATTCTCTCAATTCTATCAGTTAGAGATTGCCCTATGCAAAATGATTGCTGTACTTCATGCAAAGATCCCAGATGTCTCTGCTAGCATACAGTGCCTATAAAAAGTATTCACCCCTGTCCCCCTTTGGAAGTTTTCGTGTTTTATTGTTCTACAACATGGAACCACAGAGGATATAATTTGGCTTTTTTGACACGATCAACATAAAAAGATTCCTTTGTGTCAAAGTGAAAACAGATCTCTACAAAATGATCTGAATTAATTACAAATATAAAACACAAAATAATTGATTGCATAAGTATTCACCCCCTTCAAGTCAGTATTTAGTGGATGCATTTTTGGCAGCAATTACAGCCTTGAGTCTGTGTGGATTGGTCTCTATCAGTTTTGCACATCTGGACACTGAAATTTTCTCTCATTCTTCTTTAAAAAACTGCTCAAACTCTGTCATATTGCATGGGTATTGTTCGTGAACAGCTCTTTTCAAGTCCAGCCACAAATTCTCAATTGGATTGAGTTCTGGACTCTGACTTGGCCACTCCAGGACATTAACTTTGTTGTTTTTAAGCCATTCCTGTGTAGCTTTGGCTTTATGCTTGGGGTCATTGCCTTGCTGGAAAACAAATCTTCGCCCAAGTCTTTGTTCTCTTGCAGACTGCATCAGGGTTTCCTCCAGGATTTCCCTGTATTTTGCTGCATTCATTTTATCCTCTACTTTCACAAGAAGGAAAACTCTGGGGTGTGGGTTACCTGAAACTGGAATTGTCAGAGTTAAATTCCATTGGATTGTAAGCTACCAAAGTGGAATGACTATAAGTCACTGTTCTTCCAATTTCTGCTTCAACTCTCCATAGCAATGAAGACGACCCAGGACCGACAAATGGGAAGAAGAGTTGAACTGATGCATAACCGAAAGCTGGAGATGGCTGCTGCAGGCAGGGTGCAAATGCTCCATGAAACAACCATTGCCTATGCTTTGTTTCACTGATATAGAGAAGGTCACATTGTGACCACTGAATGCAGGAGTCCAAATTTTAAGTAGTGTCATTGAATGCCTCCCTCGCCTGGGAAGGTGGTGAGGAAAGTGGGAAAGGATAAAAATTATATTGGTTTCAGTTGTAGATGGGAAGAAAAGGCAGAGAAGACCATAGAGTCCTGAAGAGAATACTCCTTGTGGAAAGCAGTAAGTGTGGGATGGTGGAGATAGAGCTGGTCGTGGAAATACATTGGAATGGGTGGAAGTGGCAGAGAATCACATGGTGCAGTGAAAGGTGAGAACCAAGGGGATTTTCATGCTGTTCTGCCAAGGGTAAGTAGGGATCAGAGGAGAAAAAACATGTGAGTTCTTCAAGTGTCTTCTTTTTGTTGTAGATTCTAGTGTCTGCTGCTTCATTTATCATCAACAGCAGAAAGACACACAATCAGAAACCTTATCCTCATGAACTGATACATCCTTTCTTGTGCCATGACTATCAAACCACCACACCAATATGAAGAACGCTACCTCTCATCCCATCTTGGTATTCTCCAACCTGACAACAATGACAGTGAGAACCACTCCCCTCTGCCTTATCCCACCAACCCATCACCCCTTCTCTTTCTCTTTCCCTCTCCAGTTGTCTTCCACCTTTTTCCCTTTATTTATTGGTCCACTGACCTCTCCTATCAGATTCCATCTTCTACTGCCCTATCTCTCTTCCACCTATCACTTCCAGCTTCTAATAACATTCCCACACTCCCTCCCTCACCCAGAACCAGCTATCACCCACCATCCAGCCATTCTTTTTATACTGGCTATCTGCTGTCTTTCTTTGCCATCCTGATAAAGGGTCTAGACCCAGTGAGCTCCTCCAGCATTTTTCATGTTGCTGCAGATTTCTAGCTTTTGTAGTCCTTCTTGAGTCTCAATGGTTAGCATAGTCAGGCATCAAGCAGAACTTCAAACAACCTAATGAAGCTGCAACACACCATTGTATGTATTATAAACCATGGAAGGGCTATGTCAGTGTGAAAGAAAATATAATATCAATGGAAACCACAATTCCTCTTGGCTTCCTCCTGATGACAACGCCAGCATAAAAGCCCATTTCGACCAATTTGGTTCACAAATGGGGATATTCACTTATGTTCACAATGTTCAATTCTTCTGGCAACTCCTTACTAAATGAAGGAATCCACGCGTTCCTGCAGCAAGAACTCGATGACATAGGCAAAGGGACAAGGTCCAATAGCATGGCTTAGAAAGCTACGTAGCTGATTAAGTAAAACTGTAACCACTGGCCTTCACCCTGATAGCGGATAACTGGAAAGCGGCCAGTGAGTGAGTGGGCCAGTGATGGAGTGGAGATTTGAGGCTTTGACTCGAGAAGCTTTGTCAAGAAGAGGCGGAGGACGAGTTTGTTCCCAGTTAGTCTTTACAATGCCTCCTGAGACGGTGATGTGCCTCTCCTGTGACATGTGGCAGTCTTGGGGGAACTCCCCTCTCCCGCAGAGTCACATCTGCCAGAAGTGCTTGCGGCTGGGCGATCTGGAAGACCGTGTGAGGAATCTGGAGCAGCAGCTGGATGACCTTCGACTCATAAGGGAGAATGAGGCAGTCATAGATGAAAGCTACAGGGAGGTAGTCATAACTAGGCTGCTGGAAGCAGGTCGTTGGGTGACAGTCCGAGGGGGGAAAGCAAAGGAGAGTAGACAGGTAGTGCAGAGCACACCTGTAGCCATTCCCCTGAATAATAAGGGGATGCTGGAGGCTGTTGGTGAGGACAGCTGACCAGGTGTGAGCCATGGTGACAGGGCCACTGGCACTGACTCTGACCCTGTGGTGCAGAAGGGTGGGTCGGAGAAGAGGAGAACTGTCGTCATTGGAGACTCTATAGTCAGGGGAGCAGACAGGAGATTTTGTGGACGTGAGAAGGAAACTGGCATGGTTTGTTGCCTCCCGGGTGCCAGGGTCCGGGATGTCTCTGACCGGGTGCATGACATCCTGGTACAAGAGGGAAAGCAACCAGAAGTCGTGATACATGTTGGGACCAACAACACAGGCAGGAAGAGCGATGAGGTCCTGAAGTGTGAGTTTCGGGAACTAGGCAGAAGGCTGAAGAACAGGACCTCAAGGGTGGCGTTCTCAGGATTGTTGCCAGTGTTACGTGACAGTGATGGTAAGAATTGGAGGAGATGGCAGTTGAATGCGTGGCTGAGGATTTTGGACCATTGGGATCTCATCTGGGGAAGGTGGGACCTGTACAGATTGGATGGGTTGCACCTGAACTTGAGGGGGAGCAATATCCTTGCGGGTAGGTTTGCTAGCAGGGTTCGGGAGGGTTTAAACTAATTTGCAAGGGGGATAGGACCCGGAGCGATAGAGCAGTGAAAGAAGTGCATGGAGTAAAGCACATAGAGAGGCTTTGAGGAAAAAGCAGCAGAATAAAGGGTATAAAGGTAGTAAGGTAGAAGGGCTAAAGTGTGTGTACTTCAATGCAAGAAGCATCAGGAACAAAGGTGATGAACTGAGAGCTTGGATACATACATGGAATTATGATGTAGTGGCCATTATAGAGACTTGGCTGGCACCAGGGCAGGAATGGATTCTAAATATTCCTGGATTTCAGTGCTTTAAAAGTGATAGAGAGGGGGGAAAAGGGGAGTATTACTAGTCAGTGATACTATTACAGCTGCAGAAAGGGTGGGTAATGTAGCAGCATCCTCTTTTGAGTCAGTATGGGTGGAAGTCAGGAACAGGAAGGGAGCAGTTACCCTACTGGGGGTATTCTATAGGCCCCCTGGTAGCAGCAGAGATACTGAGGAGCAGATTGGGAGGCAGATTTTGGAAAGGTGCAAAAATAACAGGGTTGTTATCATGGGAGACTTTAACTTCCCTAATATTGAATGGCACTTGATTAGTTCCAAAGGTTTAGATGGGGCAGAGTTTGTTAAGTGTGTCCAGGATGGATTCCTGCCACAGTATGTTGACAGGCCAACTAGGGGGAATGCCATACTAGATCGGGTATTAGGTAATGAACCAGGTCAGGTCACAGATCTCTCAGTGGGTGAGCATCTGGGGGACAATGATCACCACTCACTGACCTTTAGCATTATCATGGAAAAGGATAGAATCAGAAAGGACAGGAACATTTTTAATTGGGGAAGGGCAAATTATGAGGCCATAAGGCTAGAACTTGCGGGTGTGAACTGGGATGATGTTTTTGCAGGGAAATGTACTATGGACATATGGTCGATGTTTAAGGATCTCTTGCAGGATGGTAGGGATAAATTTGTCCCGGTGAGGAAGATAATGAATGGTAGGGTGAAGGAACCATGGGTGATAAGTGAAGTGGAATATCTGGTCAGGTGGAAAAAAGTAGCATACATGAGGTTTAGGAAGCAAGGATCAGATGGGTCTATTGAGGAATATAGGGTAGCAAGAAAGGAGCTTAAGAAGGGGCTGAGAAGAGCAAGAAGGGGACATGAGAAGGCCTTGGCAAGTAGGGTAAAAGAAAACCCCAAGGCATTCTTCAATTATGTGAAGAACAAAGGATGACAGGTAGGACCGATTAGAGATAAAAGTGGGAAGATGTGCCTGGAGGCTGTGGAAGTGAGCGAGGTCCTCAATGAATACTTCTCTTCGGTATTCACCACTGAGAGGGAAATTGATGACGGTGAGGACAATATGAATGAGGTTGATGTTCTGGAGCATGTTGATATTAAGGGAGAGGAGGTGTTGGAGTTGTTAAAATACTTTAGGATGGATAAGTCCCTGGGGCCTGACGGAATATTCCCCAGGCTGCTCCATGAGGCAAGGGAAGAGATTGCTGAACCTCTAGCTAGGATCTTTATGTCTTCGTTATCCACGGGAATGGTACCGGAGGATTGGAGGGAGGCAAATGTTGTCCCCTTGTTCAAAAAAGGTAGTAGTGATAGTCCAGCTAATTATAGACCAGTGAGCCTTATGTCTGTGGTGGGAAAACTGGTGGAAAAGATTCTTAGAGATAGGATCTATTTGCATTTAGAGAATCATGATCTGATCAGGGACAGTCAGTATGGCTTTGTGAAGGGCAGATTGTACCTAACAAGCCTGACAGAGTTCTTTGAGGAGATGACCAGGCATATAGATGAGGGTAGTGCAGTGGATGTGATCTACATGGATTTTAGTAAGGCATTTGACAAGGTTCCACACGGTAGGCTTATTCAAAAAATCAATAGGCATGGGATCCAGGGAAGTTTGGCCAGGTGGATTCAGAATTGGCTTGCCTGCAGAAGGCAGAGGGTCATGGTGGAGGGAGTACATTCAGATTGGAGGGTTGTGACTAGTGGTGTCCCACAAGGATCTGTTCTGGGACCTCTACTTTTTGTGATTTTTATTAACGACTTGGATGTGGGGGTAGAAGGGTGGGTTGGCAAGTTTGCAGATGACACAAAGGTTGGTGGTGTTGTAGATAGTGTAGAGGATTGTAGAAGATTGCAGAGAGACATTGATAGGATGTAGAAGTGGGCTGAGAAGTGGCAGATGGAGTTCAACCCAGAGAAATGTGAGGTGGTACACTTTGGAAGGACAAACTCCAAGGCAGAGTACAAAGTAAATGGCAGGATACTTGGGTGTGTGGAGGAGCAGAGGGATCTGGGGGTACATGTCCACAGATCCCTGAAAGTTGCCTCACAGGTAGATAGGGTAGTTAAGAAAGCTTATGGGGTGTTAGCTTTCATAAGTCGAGGGATAGAGTTTAAGAGATACGATGTAATGATGCAGCTCTATAAAACTTTAGTTAGGCCACACTTGGAGTACTGTGTCCAGTTCTGGTTCCTCACTATAGGAAGGATGTGGAAGCACTGGAAAGGGTACAGAGGAGATTTACCAGGATGCTGCCTGGTTTCGAGAGTATGGATTATGATCAGAGATTAAGGGAGCTAAGGCTTTACTCTTTGGAGAGAAGGAGGCTGAGAGGAGACATGATAGAGGTGTACAAGATATTAAGAGGAATAGACAGAGTGGACAGCCAGCACCTCTTCCCCAGGGTACCACTGCTCAGTACAAGAGGTCATGGCTTTAAGGTAAGGGGAGGGAAGTTCAAGGGGGATATTGGAGGAAGGTTTTTTACTCAGAGTGTGGTTGGTGCATAGATTGCACTGCCTGAGTCAGTGGTGGAGGCAGATACACTAGTGAAGTTTAAGAGACTATTAGACAGGTATATGGAGGAATTTAATATAGGGGGTTATATGGGAGGCAGGGTTTGAGGGTTGGCACAACATTGTGGGCTGAAGGGCCTGTAATGTGCTGTACTATTCTATGTTCTATGATACCTTTGATGCCAAGTCCAGTCAGGAACCTATCAATCTCTGCCTTAAATACACCCAATGACCTGGTAAAACCCATTTCTAGCTCTAATCTACTTGAATTCCTGTTACCAATATTTTTTTCTACAAATTGGTTTTTGGTTAATACTTTTTGCATGAGTAGGCTTACTTTTTTATTATTATCACTGGGTTGCAATGTGTCACTTCTAATCATCCAATGCACCACTTTTGGCGCATGCACTGTAGGTTGGCCATCCCTGATCTAGATTGTTGCTATAGAAGACAAACTACTACGGACCCAGCACCGATCTGTGTGGCATACCACTAGTCACAAGCAACCATCTACTACCACACTCTGGTTTGTCCCATAAAGCCAGAGTCTAATACAATTTATTACCTCATCTTGAATGCCAAGCGACTGACCTACTCGACAACTTCCCATGCGGGACCTTGTCAAATGCCTTGCTAAAGTCCATGTAGACAACATCCACTCCCTGCCTTCATTTTCTTTCCTGGTAACTTCCTTGAAAAATGCGGTAAGATTAGTTAGGCATGGCCTACCATGCACAAAGCCACACTGATTATTCATCATCCATGTCTCCAAATACTTATATATCTAGTTTCTTAGAACATCTTCCAATCATTTTCCCACAACTCACTGGTCTATAATTTCTTGATTTATGTTTAGAATTTTTTTAAAAATAGCAGAACAACATTGGCTATCCTTCAATCCTCTGTTACCTCTCCTGTTGCAGAGGATGTTTTAAATATCTCTGCCAGGGCCTCAGTACTTTCTGCACTTGTCATCTGTCGGGTCTGAGGGAGCACATTGTCAGTCCCCGGAGATGTATCTATCACTGATTTGCCTCAGGGTAGCCAACACCTCCTCCACTGTAATCTATACAGGGTCCATGAAATTGATGCTGCTTTACCTCACTTCCATAGACTCTGTCCACTTCTTGATTAAACACAGATGGAAAAATATTATTTAAGGTCTCTGTCATCTGCTTTGGCTCCATACATGGATTAACATTCTGATCTGCCAGAGAACCAATTTTGTCCCTGCAATCCTTTTGCTCTTAACATATCTGTAGAATCCCATAAGATTTTCCTCCACCTTGTCTGCTGGAGCAACTTCATGCCTTCTTTTAGCCCTCCTGATTTCTTTCTGAAGTGTTTTCTTGCATTTTCTGTACTCCATATACACCTCATTCATTCTTACCTGTCTATACTTGCTGTGCAACCTCTTTTTTGTCTTAGCCAGGGCCTCAATATCTCTTGAAAACCAAACTACACTCATTAACCTTACCTTTTATTCTGACAGACACATACAAGCTAAGTACACTCAAAGTTTCGTTTTTGAAGGCCTCCCACTTACCAAGTACATCTTTACCAGAAAACAGACTGCCCCAATCCACATTTGCTGGATCATTTCTGATGCCATCAAAATCGGCTTTTCTCCAATGTAGCATCTCAACCCATGGACCAGACCTATCTTTTTGCATAATTACTTTAAAACTAATGGTATTGTGGTCAGTGGATGGAAAGTGTCCCCTCCACAAACTTTTGTCATCTGCCCTGTCTCATTTCCTAATAGCAGATCAAGTATCTGATGAGACTTGTGCGTACTGATGAAGGAAACTTTCCTGAACACATTTGATAAACTCTATCCCATCTAGTCCTTTGACAAGTATGGAAGTTCCAATCAATATGCGGGAAGTTAAAATCTCCTATGATAACAGCCTTAATTTTCTTGCTTAATCGTCTTCCTTAATAGTCTGCTACCTCTCTGTAAATTTGTTCCTCTAAATCTCTAGGACTGTTGGGTGGTCTGCAATTTAGTGCCATTAATGTGATCATATCTTTTGTATTGCTCAGTTCCGACCAAAACCGAGTGAGGTTCTCACAGAACCTTACTAGACAAGTTGTCCAGTCTGTCCTGATGGAGTACTGCCGTGATATTTTCCCTAATTAGCTCCCTCCTCCTTTAATCCCTTCCACTCTGTCACGTCTAAAACAATGGAACTCCGGAACTGAGCTGCCAGACCTGCCCCTCCTGCAACCACCTCTCACTAATGGCCACAATGTCATGATCCACACCCTGAGCTCACCCACCTTTCCTACAACACTTCTTACATTGAAATATACACAGCTCAGGACACTAGTCACAGCATGCTCAACCTTTTGATTCCTGACTTTGTCTGAGGTCTTTCTTCACTAACTTCTCCACTAATAATCTCCATGATTCCCACATGGCCCACAACCTCTGGCTGTCCACCCTCTCACTTGAGAATGCTAAGGACTTGATCCGAGATGTTCTGAACCCTGGCCATAGGAGGCAACATACCATCTGGGAATCTCATTCTCACCCACAGAACTTCTGTTCTGTTCCGCTTATCAACAAATCCCCTATCACCACAGCTCACCTATTCACCCCCATTCCCCACCTTCCTTGCTGAGTAAAAGTCAGTGTTCAGAAGGCAGATCAGGAATCTATATTGCATACAGAAGTGAATGTATACACATACAGAAGTGGCAACTCATTGTTAAACCAGGAATGAATTATTGCACTACTAAGAAAGGATATCCAGGATTGCTTCTCAACTGTCAATAAAGGTGGAGCGTAGGAACAAAAAGGATGTTTCACATTACTGGGGACATATTTCAAACTACTCAACAGACAACATGAGACAGATGAACAAATATGTAGGCAAACAGCAGGCAGATGGAATGAAACAATAGGGTAATCATACATGAGTTTTTAATCTCTTATATATTAACTGGGCTTGCCTATCTGTAGAAGGCTCAAAGGGGGTAGAATTTTCCATGAAAACCTTCTTACACAGACGAACACACTCTTTCTTGGAGAGTGTACCTGATCAAGTGGGGGCAGCACTTTGGAGGTCGTAACCACAGAACATAGAAGACATTACAGGCGGACCCTCTGGTCTATGACGTGCATGCCAAGCATGATGCCAAATTAAATTAATCTCTTCTGCCTGCACATGATTCATATCTATCCATTCCCTATATATTCACGTACTTACTTACCTAAAAGACTCTTATTTATTTGTTTGTTTGTTTATTTATTTATTTATTTATTTATTAAATTTTAGAAATTACAAAGAATAAATGTAATAGTAAAATAGTAAGAAAGATAATATAAACCCTCCCCCCCCCCCTTAACCCTTATCTAAAGAAAAAAAAAAGAAAGAAGAGAAAGATTGCCTGGATATCAGAGGATCCCCACATGCTCCATGGAGTTCAAAATAATTTTGATATTTATTTTGTACTTTCCCCAATTACTATAATTTTATCTTCAAAGGACCTAAGTATTTATTCCTATCTTTTGTAAGTATGGGAAACAAATTTTCAAAAATATATCATATTCATTTCTTAAATTATACGTAATTTTTTCAAATGGAATACAACTATGTATTTCATTATTCCAACGATCCAGAGTTAAATATAAATCAGATTTCCAACTAACTGCGATAACTTTTTTGGCTACTGCCAATGCAATTTTTATACATTTTTTCTGTTACTTGTTCAATTTAAGTTTCGGTATTGTCCCTTCAATGTCTCCTAATAAAAATAATAGTGGACTATGTGGGAGTTGTACTCCAGTAATTTGTTCCAGTAAAAGTCTTAAATTTATCCAAAATGGTTGAATTTTAAAACAAGACCAAGTAGAATGTAAAAAGGTACCAATTTCTTGATTACATCGAAAACATTGGTCAGACATATTTGAATTTAATCTATTTATTTTCTGTGGTGTTATATATAATTGATGTAAAAAATTATATTGTATTAATCTAAGTCAAACATTTATTGTATTTCTCATACTATCAAAACATAATCTTGACCAGTTTTTCCCATCAATTTTAACATTCAAATCAGATTCCCATTTTTGTCTTGATTTATGAATTCCTAATTTAATTATTTGTTTTTGAATCAAATTATACATACAAGATGTAAATTTTTTAATTCTCCTAAAAGACTCTTGAGCATTTTGCTTGTACTTTCTTCCACTATCACAATCTCACAGTGTGTTTTAGGCACTTTGAACCTGTTCATCACATTCCCCTTCTCACCCTCTAGTATTTGACAGTACAACCCCATGAGACAGAGTCCGGCCATCTGCCCTATCTACGCCTCTCATAATTTTATCAACTTTGATCAGGTTTCCCTTTAGCCTCTAATGCATGAAAGAAAACAACCCAAGTTTGTGCAGCTTCCCCTTATAGCTCATACTCTCTCATTCCGGCACACATCCTGACTTCCTAAGACATATTTTATGCCCTCGTGATGCAGGCCAGGTGAAGTTGCATACTTTACTAAATTTGGACTTGGACTCCAAGAATACTCTGTACATCAATGCTGTTAGGGGTCCTGCCTTTAACTGGGCACTTTTTCCTTAGTTTGAGATCCCAGAATGCAAAACCTCACATTTAGAAACATAAAAACATAGAAAACCTACAACACAATACAGGCCCTTCGGCCCACGAGGTTGTGCTGAACATGTTCCTACCTTAGAAATTACTAGGGTTACCCAGAGCCTTCTATTTTACTAAGCTCCATGCACCTATCTAAAAGTCTCTTAAAAGATCCTATCCTATCCACTTCCACCATTGTTGCCGGCAACCTATTCCACACACTCACCACTCTCTGAGTAAAAAACTTACCCCTGACATCTCTTCTGTACCTGCTCCCCAGCTCCTTAAACCTGCGTCCTCTTGTGGCAACCATTTCAGCCCTGGGAGAAAGCCTCTGACTATCCACATGATCAGTGCTTCTCATCATCCCGTACACCTCTATCAGGTCACCTCTCATCCTTCTTGGCTCCAAGGAGAAAAGGCCGAGTTCACTCAACCTATTCTCATGAGGCATGCTCCCCAATCCAGACATCCTTATAAATCTCCTCTGCATCCGTTCTATGGCTTCCAAATCCTTCCTGTAGTGAGGCGACGAGAACTAAGCACAGTACTCCAAGTGGGGTCTGACCAGGGTCATATATAGCTGCAACATTACCTCTCGGCTCCTAAATTCAATTCCATGATTGATGAAGGCCAATACACCGTACTCCTTCTTAACCACAGAGTCAATCTGTGCAGCTGCTTTGAGAGTTCCATGGACTCGAACCCCAAGATCTCTCTGATCCTCCACACTGTCAAAAGTCTTACCATTAATACTATATTCTGCCATCATATTTGACCTACCAAAATGAACCACTTCACACTTATCTGGGTTGAACTCCATCTGCCACTTCTCAGCCCAGTTTTGCACCCTATCAATGTCCCGCTGTAACCTCTGACAGCCCTCTACACTATCCACAACACCTCCAATCTTCGTGTTATCAGCAAACCTACTAACTCTCTACTTACTCGTCCAGGCCATTTATAAAATCACAAAGAGTAAAGGTCCCAGAACAAATCCCTGAGGCACTCCACTGGTGACTGACCTCCATGCAGAATATGACCCATCTAGAACCATTTTTTGCCTTCTGTGGGTAAGCCAGTTCTGGGTCCACAAAGCAATGTCCCCTTGCCTCCTTACTTTCTCAAAAAGTCTTGCATGGGGTACCCTATCAAATGCCTTGCTGAAATCCATATATACTACATCTACTGCTCTTCCTTCATCAATATGTTTAGTCACATCCTCAAAAAATTCAATCAGGCTCATAAGGCAAGAACTGCCCTTTACAAAGCCATGCTGACTACTCCTAATCATATTATACCTGTCCAAATGTTCATAAATCCTGCCTCTCAGGATCTTCTCTATCAACTTACCAACCACTAAAGTAAGACTCACTGGTCTATAATTTCCTGGGCTATCTCTACTCCCTTTCTTGAATAAAGGATCAACTACCGCAACCCTGCAATCCTCCGGAACCTCTCCTGCCCCCATTGATGATGCAAAGATCATCACCAAAGGCTCAGCAATCTCCTCTCTCGCCTCCCACAGTAGTCTGGTCCCAGCAACTTATCCAACTTGATGTTTTCCAAAAGCTCCAGCACATCCCCTTTCTTAATATCTACATGCTCAAGCTTTTCAGTCTGCTGCAAGTCGTCACTACAATCACTAAGATCCTTTTCCATAGTGAATACTGAAGTATTCATTAAGTACCTCTGCTATTTCCTCTGGTTCCATACACACTTTCCCATTGTCACACAATATCTCCTGTTCTTCCACGTCTTATCCTTTGTCCAGACTAAACTCCATTTCTCTGCCCATAATTGTAACTGATCCCATATCCTGCAATATTCTTTGCTGTCTTTCTCCTTTTTTGTGTCATCTGCAAAAGTACTAATTAACCCACCTAAATTACTATGCAAATGTTTTAGGCACCCTAGCTGTATATATGAGCTGCAGACTTTTGCACAGTACTCTACATGTTTGTCAAAATCATTTATATACATCATAAGTAATAGGCCCAGCACTGCTCACAGACAGACAGCCTTCTACCACTCCACTCTGTCTCCTCCAGCAATCTAATTCTGAATCCTAGCTATCAAGTCACTGTGGATACTATGTTTCTTAATGTTCCTGATCAAATTACCACGAGGAACCTTGTTAAATGATTTACTGAAGTCCATATAGGTGACATCCACTGCCCTACCCTCATCAGATATCTTGGTCACCTCCTCAAAAAAAATAGTGTTTAACAAAGAATTATTTGTAAAGCATGACCTACCCCACAAAAAGCCATGATGAGTATCTCTTGTTCCTCCGAATGTACATTTCTCTTTCCCCTAAGAATCCTCCCCAAGACCTTCCCTACCATCGATGCGAGGTTCACTGGCCTATAATTTCCTGGATTATCTCTATTTCCCATTTTAAACAAAGGAATAACATTGGCTTCTCTCCGGTCCTCTGGAACCACACCAGGGGCTATAGAAGATACAAAGATATTCACTAAAGCTCCAGAAATCTTCTTTCCTTGTCTCTCTCAATAACCTTAAAATAGATTCTATCAAGTCCTGTGGATTTTTCCACCTTAATGTTCTTCAAGAAGACACAACCCATCTGCTCCTTGATCTTAAACTACCTAGCATATCAGAACACCTCTCACTAACCTCACTATCCTCTGGGGAAAGGAACATTTCATTAAAACAAGACTGAACCTGCCAAATTTATATAGGGAACATCTATTTCTGTTACATCTTTGCCCTGTGGGAAGCATTCAAAGGAAAATTGACAACAGTCCAGAACCAATATATTCTTGTAAGGTAGGAGCAAAATAAGGTTTATTACCACTGAAATATCATGAAATTTGTTCTTTTGTGGCAGCAATACAGTGAAAGATAAATAACTTGCAATAAAATAAATAAATAGTGCAAAAAAGGAACAGAGAGGTAATGTTCATGGGTTTGTGGACTGTTCAGAAATCTGATGGTGGTGGTGAAGAAGCTGTTCCTAAAATCTTGAGAGTGCATCTTCAAGCTCCTATAACTCCTCCCTGATGATAGTAATGCTAACTCTCCCTTATGATAGTAATAATAACTCTCCCTAATGATATTAATAGTAAATCTCCCTGATGTTAGTAATGATAACTCTCCCTGATGATAGTAATGGTTACTCTTTCTGATGAGAGTAATGATAACTGCTCCCGAATTATAGTAATGTGAAGATGGTGTGTTGCAGAGCCATAGAAAACTACAGCATAGAATCATGTCCCTTGACCCATCCAGTCCCTGCCAAACCATTTAAGCTGCCTAAATCCAGAAACCCACACCCAACCCTCCCATCATCCAACCTTCTCTCAAATGTTGAAGTCTGAATCACATCCATCACTTGCACTGGCAGCACATCCCACACTCTCACCAGCCTTGCAGTGAACTAGTTTCTCCTCACGTTCTCATTTCACTTTAACCTTTGACCTCTAGTTGTAGCCTCACCTAACCTCAGTGGAAAAAGCTTCTTTGCATTTACCCTATTTATACCCCTCCTAATTTTATATGTCTCTATCAAATCATCGCTCAATTATTTATGTTCTCGGGAATAAAGTTCAAATTTATTCAATCTTTCCTTATAACTCAGGCCCTCCAGTCCTGGTAACGTCCTTGTAAATTTTTGCTGTTCTCTTTCAGTCTTATTTTCATCTTTTATGTTGTGGGTGACCAAAATTGCACGCAATACTCCAAATTAGGCCTTCAACATAACATCCCTACTCAGTACCTTGATCTATGAAAACCAATGTGCCAAGAGCTTTCTTAATGACTCTATCCACCTGTGACACAATTTTCAATGAATAATGCATCTGTATTTACAGATCCCTTTGTTCTATCGCACTCTTCAGTGCGCTACCACTCACTGTGAAAGACCTACCCTGGCTGGTCCTCCCTAAATGCAACACCTCACACTTGTCTGCAGCAAATGCCATCTGCCATTTTTCAGCCCAATTTTCCAGCTGGTTCAGATCCTGCTGTCCACTACACCCCAATCTTGGTATCATTTGCAAAGTTGCTGATCCAGATCATTGATATAGATGATAAACAACAATGGACCCAGCACCAATTCCTGTGGCACTCCACTAGTTACAGGCCTCCAGTCAGCTACCACTCTCTGGCTTCTCCTGCTTAGCCAATATCTAAATCAGTTTATTACCACTTCTTGAATGCCGAGCGACTGAACCTTCTTGACCAACCTCCCATGCAGAACCTTGTTAAATGCCTTGCTGAAGTTCATAAGACCATAAGACAAAGGAGCAGAAGTTGGCAATTCGGCCCATCAAGTCTGCTCTGCCACTTCATCATGAGCTGATCCAATCTCCCCTTTAGTCCCATTCCCCCACCTTCTCACCATAACCTTTGATGCCCTGACTACTCAGATACCTATCAATCTCTGCCTTAAATACACCCAATGACTTGGCCTCCACTGCCGGCTGTGGCAACAAGTTCCATAGATTCACCATCCTCTGGCTAAATTTTTTTTTTCACATCTCTGTTCTGAATGGGCGCCCTGCAATCCTTAAGTCATGTCCTCTCGTACTATGTAGATAAGAGAGATATGTAGATATTATCCACTGTCTTGCCTTCAATCAATTTGCCTAGTAACATCCTTAAAAAAATTTGTAAGATTAGTCAGACATGATCTACTACAAACAAAGCCATGCTGACCATCCCTAATCAATGCCTGTCTATCCAAATGCTCATATCTTGTCTCTTAGAATACCTTCCAATAACCTTCCCACTCTACTGTCTTGGATGGTGAGGGGCCATAATGATGAATATTGCATTCTTGAAGCATCTCCTTTTGAAGATGTCTTCAATTAAGAGAGGCTTGAGCCCTTAATGCAGCTGTCTGAATTGACAACCCCTACAGTCGGTTTTGATCCTGTGCATTGGAAACCAGGCAGTGATGCAACCACTCAGAATGCTCTCTATGGTACATCGGAAGAAATGTGTTAGTCTTTAGTGACATACTAAACTTCCTCAGACTTCTAATGAATTACAGCCATTGTTGTACCTTCTTCACGATTACATCAATATGTTGGGCCCATATAGATCCTTGAAGATGTTGATGCCCAGGATACCAAATACAGGGAGTTGTCAAAGCATGTCAAAGGTTGGATAAAGAGGGAAAAAGAGGCAAAATATTATGTACAGAGTACTAAGGACCAGGGATGCCCATCAGGAGTAAAAAAATGTAGGGATACACATAAAAAAGGAAATTAGGAAGACCAAGAGATATCATGAAATGTCACTGGCAGGTGGAATTACCACAAACCCAAAAGCATTTTGGAAACACAGTGAGACTGATCAAGAAAGAACAGGACCCATAAAGAAAGGACAGAGAAAATTAGTGTGTGTAGTCAGAAGGCACTGGTGAGGTTCTAAATTAATGCACTTCATTGGCATTCATAAATGAAAATGCCTTTGTAATTGGATAACTCATTGAAGGGAAAACTACTTAAATCTCCATCCATAAAGAAGAGGTACTTGATGTTTTTGCAAGATTAAATGTGGATTACACTTATCTTCAGCCTCTGTGGGAGAAAATGGAAAAGATTGCTGGGGTTCTTGCCGAGATTGTTACACCCTCACTGACCACAAGTGAGGTTGCAGATAACTGGAGGGTAAATTCTAAGGGACAGAATTAATAACTAATTGGAATGGCAGGGTTTCCAACATGGTTTTGTCAAGAGCATTTGAACAATTTGATTTAGTTTGTTGAGGTAATAGAATGTGCTAATGAGAGTGGTGCTGTGGATGTGGTTAAGTGGACTGCAGTAAGGCTTTTGACAAGATCCACAGAGAAACTGGTCCAAAAGTTAGAATTCACAAGATCCAGAGCAATTTGGCAAATTGGATCCAAAGTTGGCTTGGCAATAACAGACAGAAAATAATGGTGGAGAGTTGTGATTGGATACCTGCACCTACTGACATTCCACGGGATCAGTGCAGGGGCACTTATTGTTTGAAACATGCATTAATCGTTTGGAGGTAGATATAGGTGACATGATCAGTAAGTTTATAGTTGACACTCAGATTGGTGTAGCTGTTAACAATGTGGAAGGTAGTGGGGCTACAGAGTGCTATCAATGTTTTGGTGAAATGGGCTGAGAAAATTTGAATCTGGATAAGTGTAACAAGATACATTTTGGGAATACTAATGATTAGAGTATTGAAGAAAAGTGAGACCTTGTGGTGCAAGATCATAGATCCCGAAAAGTGGGAATGCAAGTACATAATGTGATTCAGAAGGAGGTCTTCATTACATCTCTGAGTACAGAAGGTTATGTTCTAACTTTATAAAACTTTGGGGAGTCAGCTGGAGACGCTCATGGAGTGAGTACCGTTTTGGATTCGCTCCATAACCTTTACTTTTTTTAACCTTTGATCACCCTTATTCAGCTTATTTTTACCTATATCGAAAGTTTCTTTATTCTTTTTTTTGGATTTACTGCCAAGAGTTTGTTGTGAACTTTTGAAGATATGCAAACAGAAATGTCTCTCAGGTCTAAGGGACGGGATCCCGGACGTAATCCGAACGGTAACGGAAAAAAGTAGGCTCCAACACAACAAACACAATTAACTTTTGAATTGTTTATGGAGGTTTTGGATGAAAAATTTGCTGAACTAAAACAATTTTTTAAAGAGGATATAAAGGCTTTTCAAGAGTACATGGTTAAGACGGATTCAGTAATTAAACAGCTCTTATTGCGTCTCTGCAAGAAGAAGCTCGGAAGCGAGATTTGACTATTGGAAAACTGCAACAGGATTTAATTTTGACCATTAAGCTGATGGAAGCCCTTAAAGCCAAGAGTGACGATTTTGAGAATCGGTCCAGAAGACAGAACTTACGTATACTTGGTCTTCCAGACGGCATAGAAAAAGATGACCCTTCGAAATATTTTGCTCAACTTTTAAAAGAAGCGTTTCCGATGATTTTCCCGAATAACCCCCCTTTATTGGATCGGGCACATAGAATTCGGCGTCGATCACCGAGTGTTACAGACAAACCTTCGGTGGTAATTGTCCGGTTCCATTATGTACATGACAAAGAACAAGTTATAAGAGCAGCTCGTCGGGTAGGAATGATTAAAATCAAAGATTTTTGCTTCCGCCTGATCGAAGATTTTAGTTCAGATCTTTTAAAAAGAAGGCTTCTTTTTAAACCGTTGATGGCTGAATGTTATGAGAAAAATCTGAAACCTGCGCTTCTATACCCTGCAAAGCTTCGAATTTCTCCGTCGAATGCTCCACGACAGGTTTTCATTTCAACTTCAGAAGCGAGAAAATATCTGGAGGAGAACTTCCCTACTGCTACAGACACTAGTCTTTAATAAATGAATGATTTTGATCGTGTAAGATGGTTCTCGATCTCTTAAACCAGAATTAAAATCTGGTTATTGGTGTAGGTTCATCCTACACTTTATACTCAAGTTAAAGTGTGTTTGCGTCATGTTAATTGTTTTGCCTTATACACTTTAATCATTTAACTACATACTTGTCTATTAATTTTGTTCCTTTGAAGGTATATTTTTAATTCTTTGAAGGTAAATTTTTCCTTGATTAAGATGGTGTTTTTTTGGAAAAGATTTTTGGTTTTGCTTAAGATGGCATTATGTTTATATTTTTCGCGTTTCTTCCGTACAATGCATCGCTTATCTTAGCTTAAATATTTTTTGTTTTGTCTGGGCCAGAGCCCGAGTTATAATTGTTTTTTAGTGATTATATTTTTATTCTTTTTACAACTAACTATACTTAGAAATATGGTTTTTATTATAGCGATTTTATTTTTAAAGTTGGGGTGATTCTTTTATATATATCCTTTTTATATGGAGTGTTCTTCAGCTGACATGGGGGTAGGATTAGTCTTACTTTTTCTCTTTTTAAGTCATATTTTGGCTTTTTCTCTTTTTCTCGGGGGGTGGGGGGATGGTCTGTTTTCTAACTCTATTTTTTTTGTACCAGTTTGTGTTAGTTTTTTTATTCGGGCTGTTTTTGAACTTCAAATATGTCTGTGTTGTCGTCACTTCCGGGTTTTCTCACTACTTTTGTTCCTCTTCCGGGTGCATGAGTTTATAAGTTGGTTAACCCTTTCTATACCAAAGGGTTGATTTTAGAATTATGGCTCAGACCATTAATTTTGTGTCTTGGAATACTAATGGTTTAAATCATCCAATTAAACGAAAGAAGATTTTCAAAGTATTCCAAAGACTTAATGCTCATATCATTTTTGTACAAGAAACTCATGTGAGGAGGGAGGACAAATTTTGTTTTTTTAGATTTTGGCGGGGTCAACAGTTTCACGCAAATTCGAATGCTAAAGTAAAAGGAGTTTCAATTTTTATTGACTCCTCTATTTCATTTGTTCAACATGATATTTTTTCGGATCCGAATGGCAGATTTTTGTTAATTACGGGTTTACTTTGTAATAAAAAGGTTGCTTTGGTTAATGTTTATGCTCCAAATGTGGATTGTCCTGACTTTTTTAAGTCTTTATTTACTTCTTTACCCAATCTAAACGAATATAAGTTAATAATGGGTGGTGACTTTAATTGTTGTTTAAATCCTCTGATGGATAAATCTTTATCTATTCAGACTTTACCTAATAAGTCGGCCACTTGTATTAACTCTTTTTTGACTGACAATGGAGTTTTTGATATTTGGAGATTCCGGTATCCTAAAGACAAAGAGTTTTCTTTTTTCTCACATGTTTATCACTCTTATTCAAGAATTGATTATTTTTTTGTAGACTCTTGTTTTATTCCATTGGTAATCGGGTGTAACTATGATATTATAGCTATCTCTGATCATGCTCCGTTATTACTTTCTATGAAATTTACGGATACAGCTTCTAATGCTAGACAATGGCGATTTGACTCTACCTTGTTGCAAGACTCTGACTTTATAAAATTTATGGAGGAGCAGATCGACTTCTTCTTCTCAACTAATTCTACAGATGATATTTCCTGCGGAACACTTTGGGACACTTTTAAAGCTTATATACGTGGACAGATTATTTCTTATTCTGCTGGTTTGAGGAAATGTATCAAGATGGAAACTCTTTTATTGGTTGATAAAATTAAAGAGATTGATAAGAAATATTCGATTGCTCCTAGTAAGGAGCTTTACAAACAAAGGGTTGAACTTCAAATGGAACATAGTTTATTACTTACATCCTCGATTGAAAATCAATTAATGAAAACTAAATCTGATTTTTATATACATAGTGATAAATCTGGTAAACTGTTAGCTAGTCAATTGAAGAATGCTCTGGTTAAACGTCAAGTCACTAAGATTGGTCAGCAGAATGGGAATCTGACAGTTAATCATGATGAGATAAATAAGGCATTTCAAGATTTCTATACCTCCCTGTATCAATCTGAATTTCCTCAAGATTATAATACCATGTCTGATTTTCTTGGAAAATTAAATTTTCCAAAGTTATCATCTGATGATCTTTTGATATTGGATACTCCTATTATGGATGTAGAAATTAAGGGGGCTATTTCCTCAATGAATTCTGGGAAAGCACCGGGTCCAGATGGTTATAAAGTTGAATTTTTTAAATTTTTTTCTGCTACTCTTTCCCCTTGGTTAGGTAAGGTTTTTGAGGAGGCCATTAGATTAGGGAATTTGCCACAATCTTTTTATAGAGCTTCCATTTCTCTAATATTGAAGAAAGATAAAGACCCTACTAATTGTGCTTCTTATAGACCTATATCTTTATTGAATGTAGACTCCAAGATTTTTTCTAAGTTACTGGCATCTAGATTGGAGAAGGTATTACCCAAAATTATTTCAGATGATCAAACTGGCTTTATTAAAAATCGTTATTCTTTTTTTAACATTAGGAGATTGTTGAATATTGTTTATACTCCCTCACATGATACTTCAGAATGCATGATTTCATTAGATGCGGAGAAAGCATTTGACAGAGTTGAATGGCCTTACTTATTTAATGTGTTGGAGAAGTTTAATTTTAGTCCGATATTTATATCATGGATTAAATTGATTTATCATACTCCAGTAGCCTCAGTGGTTACCAATAATCAAAGATCTCCCTTTTTTCGCCTATTTCGGGGCACTAGACAGGGATGTCCTCTTAGTCCATTACTATTTAACATTGCCTTAGAACCTTTGGCAATTGCCATCAGACAATCACAGGATATTTTGGGTATTAATCGTGGGACAGATATTCATAAGTTATCTTTGTATGCAGATGATTTATTATTATTCATTTCTAACCCGGAGAAATCCATTCCAGCAGTTTTATCATTATTGGCTCAATTTAGTGAGTTTTCTGGGTATAAGTTAAATCTTAATAAAAGTGAATTGTTTCCATTGAATAAACGGGTCCCAATTTATGGAAATTTACCCTTTAAATTAGTTAATGACTCTTTTACTTATTTAGGGATCAAAATCACAAAAAACCATAAAGATTTGTTTAGATTTAATTTTTTACCCTTAATTGATCAGATTAAAGGTTTGTTTACTAAGTGGTCACCTTTGTCTCTATCCCTAATAGGTAGGATTAATGCTATTAAGATGGTTATTTTACCTAAGTTTTTATATATTTTTCAAGCGATACCAATTTTTATCCCAAAATCTTTTTTTACTAATGTTGACTCTAAAATTTCTTCATATATATGGCAGTATAAAAATCCCAGGTTAGGTAAAACATATTTACAGAAGACAAAAAAGGAAGGCGGGTTAGCATTACCTAATTTCAGATTTTACTATTGGGCAGTTAATATTAGATATTTGTTATGTTGGTTGAAAGATGGGGGTGGATCTTTTGGCCCTTGTTGGGTGAGTTTAGAAACTAAATCGGTATCAGCTTATGCTTTGGGTTCTATTTTAGGGACTTCTCTCCCTTTTGCTCTTTCTAAATTGCCGAAACGAATTGACAACCCGATAGTTAAAACATACATTGCGTATATGGTTTCAATTTCGGAGATTTTTTGGGTTGACTCAATTCGTTTTAAATAGTCCTATTGTATCTAATTGTTTTTTTCACCCTTCCATTATAGATCAAGCTTATTCAGCTTGGAAAACTAAGGGATTACTAAGATTTTCTGATTTATTTTTAGATAATTGTTTCATGTCTTTTGAACAATTATCCAACAAATATAACTTGCCGAGATTTCATTTTTTTAGATATTTACAGATTAGACATTTTTTAAGTTCTGTACTCTCTACGTTTCCAAATTTTGTGCCTTCAGATACTTTGGAGAGTTTATTTGAATTAGACCCTTTTCAAAAAGGGCTTATTTCAAAACTTTATAATATAATTATGAAGATACGTTCAGAGCCTCTTTATAAGACTAAACAGGATTGGGAAAGAGAGCTTAGTTTTAGTATTTCTAGTGAGAATTGGGATAGAATTCTTCAATTAGTTAATACATCATCGTTATGTGCCAAACATTCATTAATACAATTTAAGGTCATACATAGGGCCCATATGTCCAAGGATAAATTAGCTCATTTTTACTCTCATATAAGTCCTATTTGTGATAGATGTCATTCTGAAATTGCGTCTTTAACTCACATGTTTTGGTCGTGTTCATTTTTGGAGAAATATTGGAAAGATATTTTTGATATTATTTCTGCGGTTTTGAATACTGATTTACAACCTCATCCTATTACCGCAATTTTTGGTTTACCAATGTTAGATTCACTGCATTTATCTTCTTCAGCCCGTCGAATGATTGCATTTCTAACTCTGATGGCTAGAAGATCTATATTGTTGAATTGGAAAGAAATTGATCCTCCCACTGTATTTAATTGGTTCTCTCAAACTATGTTATGTTTAAATTTAGAAAAAATTAGAAGTGGTACTTTTGAGACTTCTATTAAATTTGAAAAGTTATGGAGACCATTTATTCAACATTTTCATATGATGTAATATGACCCTGTGCCAAGTTCATTTGATTTCCCAGTTTTCAGCTTATGTATTTTGAGAGGACCGGAAGTGACGGCATTGATGAATACTTATTTTTGTGAGATATTATAAACAGCCCGTTTTTTTTTTCCTTCTTTTTTGTTTTTTTTTTCTTTTATATTACTTATTAGTTATAGTTATTAGCTAGTTATAGTTATAGCTAGTTCTGCATTATATAAAATTTTTTTTTGTTTTTTTTTCTTTCTTTTTTCTGTTTTTTTTATATTATACATTATGAAATATTTAGATTTACTATGTCCATACATATATCTTATGGCTTATGTCTTGGTAAACTCATTTATATTGTAACTATTATGTATGTTTTTTTTTCATATGTAATGGAATGTCTATGTTGGTAATTTCTTTATCAATATATCATCTGTATTCTGTCCATATTACTAATATTAATAAAAAGATTTAGAAAGAAAGAAAGAAAACTTTGGGCAGCACTCAGCTAGAGTAACAAAAGCTGTTTTGATCATCACATAGTCGGAAGGTTATGATAGCACTGGAGAAAGTCCAGAGGAATCCACTCGAATGTTGTCTTAGTTACATTATAAGGAGAGACTGGAGAAACTAGGTCTGCCCTCCCTGGAGAAAAGGAACTTAAGGGGAAACATTATTGGGTTATATAAAACTGTAAGGAGAATGCATAGAGTAGACTGCAGGAAGTCTTTCCCCTGATCAGAGGTGAATAAACCTAGAAGTTTAGGGGAAGTGCAAAGAAATTTTGAGGGGAGTTGAGGGGTCCTTTCTCAACCAGAGCGCGTACCTGGAATGCACTGCCAAAGACAGTAGCAGAAGCAGGCTCACTTACCTCCTTTAGGAAGTATCTAGAAAAGCTTATGAATTGTCAAGGCATTGAAGGCCATTGAGCAAGTGCTTGATAAAAGGTGGACACTAGTTCATGGCCATGCAGTCTGTTTTGATTCTGTATGACCGTTACATACAGGTATAAGTTAAGGCAAAAGGGTTAAAGAGTTTACTTTTACTTCAATGTACTAATATGATTTCTACATATGGTAGCTGTGTCTTTCACTGTACTTTGGTTGATCCACATAAATGTAAGACTAGGTCTGAGGCTGGGTATCCTGTTGCAAGTTCTTTATCTCCTGTCATTCCAAGTGATTCATCTCCTTTCCACCATCTACAAGGCACAAACAGTGAGGCTTGTTCTCTCCACTTGCTTGAATGAATACAGCACCAAAGCTCTCAAGAAGCTCTACATTATCCAGGACAAAGCAATCGACATGATCAGCTCCTCATCAATCAACATTCATTCCCGTCACCACTAGTGTACAGTAACGGCAACCTGTCACCAGTTAATTGCCCACACTAGTCCAACAGCACTCCCTGAATCTGCTGCATCTATTGCTGAGAAAGAGATTGGCAGTACTGTACAGGAATACAGCCATGTTCAGATTTCTGTTCAAACTGTACAATAGCCTGTCATAAAAATATCAGCTTCACTACTGTGGGAACAATTTCACCAAATAGTCTGCAGTGACTCAAGAATCACCATCACTTTCTCAAAGGCTTTTAGGGATCATCAGTAAACACAGGACTTGCTAGTGATACCCAAATCCTGAAAATGAAATAGAATAAAATGAAGCCATCATTCAAATTTTATCCAAGTGTTTGAATCTGTTAAACCAGTTTAATAACACAAAGGGAATTAAACCATTTATTCTTTCCAGGTGTTTGGAAATTTCTAAAAGCTTGATGTACAGTGCCTTGAAAAAGTATTCAGCCCCTACAACTATTTTCACATCTTATAAATTTAAAATATATTGAAGTAGGATTTTTGAGCGAAGCTACAAAACGTTGTGCATGTCAAGTCAAAAGAAAACTTCCAAAACCTGTCAACAATTTACTAAAAATTAAAAACCAAAATTGTGAGGCTGAAAAAGTATTTATGCCTTTTGTAATTACAATGGTAACTTCTCTCAGGTGCAATATTACTTTGCTAACTCACCCAATTCGTTGATGTAGAAAACTGGATTATCTGTTTTCAATGAACTTTTAAGAATAAATACCCTCTCACTAGGTAAGGCCCAACAGTAGGGTAGATTTTCAACAGACCAAACCAAAATGAAGACTAAAGAGCATTCAAGACGTCAGGGAAATTCTAACAGAGAAACACAAATCTGGCTAAGGGTACAAGACCATCGAAAAGGCACTGAACATACCTCAGATCTCAGGGCAGTCACGAAAAGTGGGAAAAAATACGAAACCTCAGCCTAGGTCAGGCCACCCCTCTACATCTCGTGGCCAGAGCAGTATGGCTCTTGTAAACGAGGCTACTGTGACACCAATGGTCACTCTGAGTGAACTGCAGAAGTCAGTGGCTGCAACTGGAGATGAAGATCATGGCAAAGTGTAACTTAGAAGATACAGTAAAGATATGGAAGAAGGTCTTGTAGACAGGCGAGACTAGATTAGATTTTGGCCTCAACACAAGCAGCATAAATCTAATACAGCACATCAGCCAGGTAACACCAGCCCTACTGTAAAGTATGGTGGAGGTAGCATCATTCTATGGGGATGCTTTTCAGCAGCAGGATTTAACTGGAAATCTGATCAGGATAGATGGGAAGATGAACACTGCTAAATATAGAGAATAAATGGATTAAAATCCTGCTAACCTCTGCCAAAAAGCTTAAACTGGGAAGGGAGTTCATCTTTCAGTGGGAAAATGGCCCAAAGCACACTGATAGAGTTTCAAATGAAGAAGATTGATATCTTTGAGTGGCCCAGTCAGGGTTCTGACCTTAAACTGATCAAACATCTCTACAGAGAGCTCAAGTTTGCTGTCCAACTTTACCCCCAATTAAGCTGGCACAGATTGAGCAATTTTGTGAGGAGGAGGACAATTCTTGCTTTATCACATTGTGCAAAACTAATAAGGACATCCAAAAAGACTATTGGCTGCATTAGCTGTGAGAGGTGGTTCAACTAAGCACTGAGCAAATGGGGATGAATACTTTTGAACTGATAGTTCAGTTTTTCATGCTTTACAATTTTCCCTGATTTTTGTGCTCTACTGTGAAAAAAAGGCACATGTGATTCACAAATAAAAATTATCTGTTAAATTTATCAGAATCTGTGGTTGTAATACTCAATTACATGAACAAGAGGCAGGGGGTTGAATACTTCTACAAGGCACTGCGTATTTTTATTGGAATGTTAGAAAAGTACCATGGACTACAGGGGGATTTACAAGGTTTTGTTGCGTCATGATAAGGGAAAAGTATTTTAAACTTCACAATGGGGAACTACTTTATTTGAAATTAAACAGAAGCAAGACTATTACTCTCTGGTAGAATTTTCTTTTTGGCCGAGTATTATCTGAGTTCAAGAACATCTTTTCCAATTAAAGTCAGCAAACATCGACTGCATAACTTTTCTTAATGCATAGTAAGAACCATCTTGGGAGGTACTAATCAATCAGTTTTATGGACATAAACACTTTAAAGCTCTGAATCATATTTCAGATTACCAGTTGACTTTCCATGGCACAAGACAATGCATCGTAATGCAAGTGGTAAGAATATTTGTTTCAGATAAGCAATATCTGGATCAGGACAATGGTCTCTGGAGACAATAGGAATGTTATGCATTTTATTTGCACTAGCTGAATCATTCATATTCCACAAGCTTGTAATAATATCTAGTTTATTTTAAATATATACTTGGAGGTTCCTTAAACACTTAAAAAAAATAAAACATGATAGGGTAAAATGGGGAACAGACAATATCTGGAAGTGGGTGAGGTTCTGATTCCAATATAATGTGGTTTATTCTAAATAAAGTCTAACAAAAATTCTTCTGCTAAAACATAACATTTAGATTACACTGTCACATAAATTGTCAATTCACTCAAATGCAAATTTTTGTATACAGAATAAATCCAAGGCTTATCTCACATGCTCACACACAAACCTCGTTCAAGAAGGGACCTCCTTCCTCGAAATATTCGTTTTCTTTCTGTTGATTTCTCCCTGTCGTGTATGTTTTTCTCAAGAGATTCACCAACCTATAAAGAAAAACATTTAATTTTAAAATATTCAATGTATTACAACAGATGAGAAGAGATTTGATTTGAGTAATTGCAATTCTTCTGGATTTAATTAGCTGTACCTGATTTACTGAAGTGTTCCAGTTGGTTGAAACACCCTGGCTCATCCTCATCAATGCTTGTAAGTAATCCCCTTGGGACCTGTACATTCCCAAATCCTCTTTTAGAGCTGATATTTCTGCTTGTAGAGCACAAACTTGGCATAGAGTTACTGCTGTTATGTAGGCCAACAAGAAAACTGCAGAAGTAAGGATGAAGGCAGAGCAAATCAAATTTCTGTGTTCTGTGTGGTATTCTTCCCTTTGTTGTAACATCTTCATCCCACTTTTCAACTGCTGCAGCACAATAATCCGTTCAGTTTGGCGAACTTCACAATTATTCACATAGTTGCCATTTGCTTAAAGTTGACTTTCTCTGTAAAGTTTTCAAGTTCTGCAGTTGCACACAATTATACCACTGCACAGTTCGATCTATAATTAAACAATGATTGATCTGCAAGATACTTTCTTCCTAATACAAACTCCACCTCCTTTGAAGACTCCTCCCTTCAAATATAACTTCCCCAATTTGTCCAGCCAATCTTGTGTGTCATTTATTGCCTGCAACACCTTTCTTTCTTGACCATTTTGGAATGATCTTAACCTTTACATACAGTTCGAGTTGACTTTCACCTGTTTTGACATTTGACAGTAGTAAAAACATCTTAAATGCCATTTTTTAGCCAAAATTTGATTACTTTGCCTAAAGTGACCCAAAATGCGCAAAAATGAAAATATTTAAAAATGTTATTCTTTTGCACAGGTGCTACAAGCTTTTGTACATTGAGGCTGTTCTGGGTCAAATTTGACCGGTATCTATTGAAATGGATTTTAGATCTCTGAAACATTAATTAAGGATTAATCACCCATTTATTAATGTCAGATAGGCTATTTATACATTCTAAATAGATCTGTGGTTCAAAATTTGGTATAGACATTTGTTATGAGGGGATTCTTGGGCCGGGTCACGGACCATACTGTGAAGGTATAAAGTATGAACAGGTTGTCTGGGTTAATTGATTGGAGGTGAGAGCTATCTTCATTCTCACTATAACTTGCCATGGAAAATAGGATTTGCCTTTTGTTTTGATGACCCTGCGACTAACAAGCCAGTTAATAACAGTAATTATGATGTTTAATGCTACGCTATATTTCAATTTGCCAATCTCTGTATAGTGGCTTTTCTCTTATAAATGTGATAGTTGGAGAGGGTCAGGCCCTTCTGGGATTTCAGTGGATCTGGGAAGTAGTGACAATGTACGAGATCCTGCTGAGCTACACGTTCACCAGGACGCAACCCTCTGCCTTTCCTTGTTTGTTCTTACTGCTCTGAATCCAAGGGCTAATCTTGCTAAAGCTTCTGGGGTTCTAGTATTCCCAAATGCTTTAGAAGATGTTATCTGACCTATTCAATATTTACAGCAATCACTGTGGATTTTCAGATATGGTCCTCTTGGGATTGCTCCAATTCACAATCAGGACCTCAAAGATCTGTGACTGTATCATCCAGAAAGAATAGGGTAGCATAGATAAAGGCATCCATGAATGGCAAGCTGTCCTTACTGTCAGAAGCCAGTCCAACACAGACATTTACTGACTCAATATCCCAAGACTCATCATTGTACTTTCAAAGGCAATATGACAAATACAATATGGATTAGACAATAGGTGTACCTTTGATAATGGTGCTGAAGGCATGAAAATTGATACAAAAAGTAATTGGATGCTCCTGAGAGAGGTGTACACTACTGAATCACTTTCCACTATGGCAAACAGATCAAACTATCAAATATTTATTTATTGACTTCTCGGCCTTCAAACTGCGCCATCCAGCAATCCCACAATTTAATCCTAGTCTAATCACAGGACAATTTACAATGACCAATTATCCTACCAGCCAGTATGCCTTTGGAATGTGGGAGGAGACCGGAGCACCTACATGGTCACGGGGAGAAGGTACAAACTCTTTACAGACAGCATCGGAAATTGAACCTGGGTCACCTGTACTGTACCACTACACTACCCTATACCTTCTAACTAATTGCTGAATGTATTAACATGAAATGAAAAGTAAAATATAATTTGTTTCATTGTTGCATTGCAAAACCTATATAGGTATTGGTCAGATCACATTTGGAGTACTGTCAGCAGTTTTGGGCCCAATATCCAAGAAAGGAGGTGCTGACATTGGGAAAGATCCAGAGATCCAGGAGAATGACCTTGGGAATGAAAATTCCTACCGATTCCTGCCAGTTTGGAAGAGAGCGAGAGAACTCAGCACCCAGCAAATGAAGGAGCACAAGAAGCAGGGCCCGTCAGTGGATGGGACCATGGGAATCAGCATTCAGAGTTACAGGCTGAATCATGGAACTTCCACATTTTGCCATAGTTCACATTTTGCCTGATATCACTAACTTTAGGCTATTTAATGATTTCAACATATTTATTAAAGTTTACAGGGGATAGAGAAGTGAAGTGAAAGCAAGGAGGCCAGAAGTGAAAGGGTAGATGAAACGGCCTTGTTAAGCAGATTATGGCGAATAATTGTAACTTTTATAAACATATTACAAATAAGAGTTTAGCATGGGAAGGGGTAGGAGCACTCAAGGATCAAGGGAGGAATCTTGTGCGTCAAGCCAGGGGATGAGTGCACCAGGGAGAAAGATGTGAAAGCTGGAGAGTTATGGGGGAGGTGTGTTGATATCCTAGAATATGTTTATATCAGGAAGGAAGAGGTGTTAGATACTGGCAAATCCCCAACACCAGATGTGATCTATTCCAGGATGCTATGGGAAGGAAGGGAGTCGATTATTTCATTGATAGTTTCAGCTGACATAATATAGCAAATGTTGTTCCCTTACTGAAAAAGGTTAGTATAAACAAACGAGGAAACCACCAGGCCAGTAATCTTTATATTGTGGTAAGGAAATTACCAGAAAACAATTCTAATGAAGAGTAATTACATATACTTGGAAAGGCAGGAACACATTTGGGACAGTCTGCATGGTTTTGTGTGGGGGGAATCCCACCTTTCAATTTTTTTACTAAGAAAACTGAAAACGGAGCAGTATTCGTAGTAAATACAGACTTTGGCAAGGCTTTGACAAGGTCTGGGTAAATTTTTCAGTTGAAATCATGAGGGATCCAAGTTGTGTTGCCAAACTGGATTCAAAATTGACGATGACAGAAGGCAGAGGGAAATTGTCAAGAGCACTTTCTTCCTCCTATTGGAGGAGTGTCCTGTAGGGATTGCTGCTGAGACCTTAGTTGCTTGTGATATACATAAATTACTTGGATGAAAGTAGACATAATCTGATTATGCCAAAGTTACAAATATCGGAGGAGCTGCAGATAGTAAAGAAGGCTGCCTAAGGATGGACAGAAAGAGATTAGCTGGAAAATTGTGTGAAGTGATAGATGGAGACAAGTATGAAGAAATGTATTTTGAGATATCAAATACAGGCAGAACATATAGAGTAAATGGCAGGGAGATCAGGAATTTTGATGTACAGAGATGCCTTGAGGTGGAAGTTTATAGCTCCCTGAAAATGGAAACACAGGTGGAGAGGGTCATGAATGAAGCATTCAGCATGCTTGCCTTCATTGGCTGGGCATTCAATATAAGATTTAAGAAGTTATGTTACAGCCACACAAATACTGGTTAGATTGTGCCTGTATCACGTACAGTTCTGACTGTCACACAAATACTCTTTAGATTGCATCTGTATCACATACAGTTCTGACCGCCACACAAATACTGGTTAGATTACACCTGTATCATGTACAGTACTGACTACCACACTTAGGATGTGGTAGCAACAAAATATTTTTGACAATGCTGCCTGGAATGCAGGGCTATAGATAGGGCAGATAGACAAGGATTAGTCTCATTGCAGTAGAGGATGCAAAGGAGTGACCTGATAGATAATTGAGTGCATTAATAATATTATGAGAGGCACACAATGGATAAGGCTAATACAATGGAGGTTTTGACCTGTTTTAAACCATGGACAAACACCTTTAAGTGAGGGGTCCGTGGCCCCAGGCTGGAAACACTGCTTTAAAGGGAGATTGGCGAGGAAAGGTGCAGTGGGATCTGAGCCTAATGCAGATGAAGGGCATTAGCAAAGTTACGTATTATGATCAGCATAGATGTTTGGAGCTGTAGTGCCCACTTCTCTGCTAAGCTTTCTAATAATATTGGTTAGTGTTAATTTATTTGCAGTCATATTGGATACAAAAAAAAGCCTTTGGAGTATCTGTAAATATACAGATACAGTTAAGAGTGTGGAACGAGCTGCCATCTGACATGGTAAATGCGGGCTCACTCTTAAGTTTTAAGAATAAATTGGATAGATACATGGATAGGAGTGGTCTGGAGGATTATGAGCTGGGCGCAAGTCAATGGGACTAGCATAATAAAGTTTCGGCACAGACTAGAAGGGCCAAATGGCTTATTTTCTGTGCTGTGGTGTTCTATGGTTCTAAGACCATCAGACCATAATACATAGGAGCAGAATTAGGCTATTTGGCCCACCGAAAGTGCTCTGCCATTCAAACTTTTCTCTCCTCCTCAGCCCCACTCCCTGGCCTTGCCCCATAACCTTGCCTCCAATCAAGAACCTTTCAAGCTCCACCTTAAATACACCCAATGACCTGGCCTTCACAGCTGCCTGTTGTAACAAATTCCACAAATTTACCACCCTCCGGCTGAAGAAATTTCTCAGCATCTGTTTTAAATAGACACCTCTTGATCCTGAGGCTGTGTGCCCTTGTCCCAGACTCCCTCAATATGGGAAACATCCTTTCCACTAGTACTCTCTCCAGGCCTTTCAATATTTGAAAGGTTTCAATGAGATCCACCCTCATCCTATGAAATTCCAGTGAGTACAGGCCCAGAGACATCCAAACATACCTTGTATGATAACCTTTTCATTCTTGGAATTATCCTTGCGAACTTCCTCTGAACCCTCTCCAATGCCAGCATATCTTTTCTTAGAGCTCTTCACAATTATCAAGGTGAGGCCTCACCAGTGCCTTATAAAGCCTCAGCATCACATCCCTTCTCTTGTATTCTAGACCGCTTGAAATGAATACTAACATTGCAGTTGTCTTCCTCACCACCGACTGTACCTTCAAATTAACCTTCAGGGTGTTCAGCACAATGACTCCCAAATTTCTTTGCATCTCAGATTTTTTATTTTCTCCCCATTTAGAAAAGTCTGCACATTTACTTCTACTACCAAAGTGCACGACCAAGCATTTTCCAACATTGTATTTCATTAGCTACTTTCTTGCCCATCCTCCTAATCTGTCTTAGTCCTTCTGCAGCCTACCCAGTTTCCTCACACTACCTGCCCCTCCACCAATCTTTGTATCATCTGCGGACTTGGCAACAAAGCCAACACCTCACTGGCAGCCAACCAGACAAGGATCCTTTTATTCCCACTCACTGTGTCCTGCCAATCTGCCAATGCTCTAACCATGCCAGTAACTTTCCTGTATAATACTATGAGCTCTTAAGTTGGTAAGCAGCTTCATGTGTGGCACCTTGTCAAAGGTGTTTTGAAAGTCCAAATATATAACATCCACTGCATCCCCTTTATCTATCCTACGTGTTTTCTCCACAAGGAATTCCAAAAAGTTCAGGTAGGATTTTCCCTCAAAGAAGGCATGCTGACTTTATCCTATCTTGTCCTGTGTCACCAAATACACCATAACCTTACCCTTAGCAATTGACTTCAACATCGTCCCAAACACTTAGGTCAGGCTAACTGGTCTATAATTTCTTTTCTGCTGCCTTCCACCTTTCTTAGAGTGGAGTGACATTTGCAATTTTCTAGTCCTCTGGCACTATGCCAGAGTCCAACGATTTTTGAAAGATCATTACTAATGCCTCCACAATCTCTAACACTACCTCGTTCAGAACCTTAGGGTGCAGCTCCTCTGCTTTGGCTAACTTATGTACCCTTAGGTCTTTCAGCTTTTTGGGCACCTTCTTCCTTGTAATAGTAACTGCACTCACTTCTGTTCCCTCACAGCCTTGAACATCTGGCACACTACAAGGGCCTTCCACAGTGATCTCTGGCTCCAGTTATTATTTCTCCTGCCTCATTTTCTAGTGGTCCTATATCCACTGTCATCTCTTTCACTCCTCATGATTCTTTTAGTTGCTTTCTGTAGGCTTTTAATCATTTCCCAATCCTGTCTTCCCACTAAATTGTGCTTTGTTGCATGCCGTTGCTTTTGCTTTTACATTAGAGAGAGAGCAGAGCACCCCTGCGGCCATTCCCATTAACAATAAGTATACCGTACTGGATACTGTTGATGGGGATGACCTAACAGGAATGAGTTGTAGTGGTCCTGCCTCTGGCACAGAGGTTGAACTCTCAACTAGAAAGGGGAGGAGGGAAGAGAAGAGAGCGATAGTTTTAGGGGATTCTATAGTCAGGGGGATAGATAGGAGATTTTGTGGGGCAGATCGGGAGTGTCGGATGGTATGTTGCCTCCCTGGTGCCAGGGTCCGGGACATCTCAGATCGGGTGCAGGCTATTCTTGAGAACGAGGGCATGAACTCAGATGTAGTGGTCCATGTAGGGACCAACGATGTAGGTAAGGTGAGTGAGGGGGTCCTGCTTAGAGAGTTCAGGGAGTTAGGAGTGAAGCTGAAAGGCAGGGCCTCCAGGGTGACAATCTCGGGATTGCTACCTGTGCCACGTGCGAGTGAGGCGAAGAATAGAATGATTATGCACATTAATACGAGGCTGAGAGCATGGTGCAGGAAGGAAGGGTTCAGGTTTTTGGATAATTGGTCTTTGTTCCAGGGACATTGGGATTTGTTTCAAAGGGACGGTCTACATCTGAACCGGAGAGGTACTAACATTCTTGCAGGAGTGTTTGCCAGTGCTGCTCGGGGGGGTTTAAACTAGATGTTCAGGGGGCAGGGATCCAGATCCAGAGGGTTGGTCAGAAGGAGCATGGGGTTAAATGTGTAGAAGGTTTGGGTGATCTTGAGAAGGTCATCAAAATTCAGGGTGCAATTAGCCCGATGGAAGTTCAAGGAGTTGGGTTAGGTACAGTAGACAGTGTTTTAAGCAAAGAGAGGAGGAATGGGCTAAGAATTCTATACTTGAATGCGCGTAGTGTCAGAAATAAGACAGATGAGCTTGAAGCTCAGATGAAAATGGGGAACTACGATATAGTTGGGATAACGGAGACATGGCTGCAAGGGGATCAGGCCTGGGAATTGAGTGTACCAGGGTATACGTGCTATCGTAGAGACAGAAATATGGGAAGACGGGGTGGGGTGGCCCTGTTGGTGAGGAATGAGATTCAGTCCTTAGCAAGAGGTGACTTGGGAACAGGGGAACTAGAGTCTGTGTGGATTGAGCTGAGGAACAGTAAGGGTAAAAAGACCCTAATGGGTGTTGTGTACAGGCCCCCAAACAGTAGCCTGGATATTGGGTACAAGTTGATTAGGGAGTTAACATTGGCATGTGCTAAAGGTAATGCAGTCATTATAGGAGATTTCAACATGCAGGTGAACTGGGAGAATCAGGTAGGTGCTGGACCCCAGGATAGGGAGTTTGTGGAGTGTCTGAGGGATGTATTTTTGGAACAGCTTGTGCTTGAGCCAACCAGGAACGAGGCTATTTTGGACTTGGTGATGTGTAATGAACAGGAATTGATAAGTGATCTTGAAGTAAAGGAGCCATTAGGAAGTAGTGATCATAACATGATAAGTTTTAATCTACAATTTGAGAGGGATAAGGGCAGATCAGAGGTGTCAGTGTTGCAATTAAATAAAGGAGACTACGGAGCCATGAGGGAAGAGCCGGCCAAAGTTAAATGGGCGGATGCCCTGGCAGGAAAGACAGTGGATCAGCAGTGGCAGATATTCTTGGGCATAATACAAAAGATGCAAAAGCAGTTCATTCCAATGAGAAGGAAGGATTCAAAGAGGGGGAAGGGGCCACAGTAGTTGACAAAGGAAATCAGAGATTGTATAGCATTAAAAAATAAGAAGTATGACAGGGCTAAGATGAGTGGGAATACAGATGATTGGGAAGTTTTAAGGAACAGCAGATCTTAACTAAAAAAGCAATACGGAGAGAAAAAAATCAGGTATGAACTCAGTCTAGCCAGGAATATAAAAGGGGATAGCAAAAGCTTTTTTAGCTATGTGAAGAGAAAGAAGATAGTTAAGAACAATGTTGGCCCCTTGAAGAATGAATTGGGAGAAATTGTTATGGGAAACGGAAATGGCAACAGAATTTAATGCGTACTTTAGATCTGTCTTCACCAGGGAGGACACAAGCAATCTCCCAGATGTATGGATGGGCCAGGGTCATAAGATATCAGAGGAATTGAGACAGATTGACATTAGGAAAGAAACTGTGATGAGTAGACTGGTAGGACTGAAGGCTAATAAATCCCCGGGTCCAGATGGTCTGCATCCGAGGGTTCTAAAAGTGGTGGCTCAGGAAATTGCGGATGCATTGGTAATCATTTTCCAATGTTCCTTAGATTCAGGATCAGTTCCTGAAGATTGGAGAGTGGCTAATGTTGTCCCACTTTTCAAGAAGGGAGGGAAGGAGAAAACGGAGAACGGAAAACGGAGCCTAACGTCAGTCGTGGGGAAGATGCTTGAGTCCATTATTAAGGACGAAATAGTGGCACATCTAGATGGCAGAAATAGGATTAGGCCGAGCCAGCATGGATTTACCAAGGGCAAATCATGCTTGACTAATCTGTTGTGGAGTTTTTTGAGGGTGTAACAAGGATGTTAGATGAGGGTAAGCCAGTGGATGTTGTGTACCTAGATTTTCAGAAGGCATTCGATAAGGTGCCACATAGGAGATTGGTGAGTAAAATCAGAGCTCATGGCATTGAGGGCAGGGTTTCAACATGGATAGAAAACTGGTTGGCAGATAGAAAGCAAAGGGTAGCAGTGAATGGGTGTTTCTCGGACTGGCTGGAGGTGACTAGTGGGGTACCACAGGGCTCTGTATTGGGACCACAGCTCTTTACGATTTATGTCAATGATTTAGATGAGGGCATTGAAAACTATATCAGCAAGTTTGCTGACGATACTAAACTGGGTGGCAGTGTGACATGCGAAGAGGACGTTAGGAGAATACAGGGAGACTTGGATAGGCTGAGTGAGTGGGCAGATACTTGGCAGATGTCATTCAATGTGAATAAATGTGAAGTTATCCACTTTGGAAGCAGGAACAAGAGGGCAGAGTATTGTCTGAACGGTGTAGAGTTAGGTAAGGGAGAAATGCAAAGAGACCTAGGAGTCCTAGTTCACCAGTCAATGAAGGTGAATGAGCAAGTGCAACAGGCAGTGAAGAGGGCAAATGGAATGTTGGCCTTTGTTACAAGGGGAATTGAATACAAGAGCAAGGATGTCCTTTTGCATTTGTACAGGGCCCTGGTGAGACCACACCTGGAATATTGTGTACAGTTTTGGTCTCCAGGTTTAAGGAAGGACATTCTGGCAATTGAGGAAGTGCAGCGTGGATTCACTAGGTTGATTCCTGGGATGGCAGGGCTGTCTTATGCAGAGAGATTGGGCTTGTACACGCTGGAATTGAAGAGATTGAGAGGGGATCTGATTGAAACGTTTAAGATAATTAAAGGATTTTATAGGATTGAGGCAGGAAATATGTTCCAGATGTTGGGAGAGTCCAGTACCAGAGGGCATGGATTGAGAATAAGAGGTCAGTTATTTAAAACAGAGTTGAGGAAGAGCTTCTTCTCCCAGAGAGTTGTGGAGGTGTGGAATGCACTGCCTCGGAAGACGGTGGAGGCCAATTCTCCGGATGCTTTCAAGAAGGAGCTGGATAGATATCTGATGGATAGGGGAATCAAGGGATATGGGGACAAGGCAGGGACTGGGTATTGATAGTGAATGATCAGCCATGATCTCAGAATGGCAGTGCAGACTCGAGGGGCCGAATGGTCTACTTCTGCACCTATTGTCTATTAGCTTTAACTTCCCTTGTCAGCCACGGTTGTTCTATTTTGTCATTTGTTTATTTCTTTGTTTTTGGAACTCATCTATCCTACACCTTCCTCATTTTTCCCAGAAATGTCATTGTTGCTCTGCTGTCATCCTTGCTAGCATCTCCTTCCAACTTACTTTGGCCAATTTCTCTCTCATATCATTGTAATTTCCTTTACTCCACTGAAATAGTGCTGCTTCAGACCTTACTTTCTCCCTATCAAATTTCAAGTTGAACTCAATCATATTTACCTTATTTTACCGTAAGCTCCCTATGTTCATTATATAACATCCAATCCAGGAAACCGATTTCTTAGTAGGCTCAACAACAAATTGCTCTATAGTCATCTCATAGGCATTCAATAAACTTATGTTCTTGAGATCTGTTGTCTATCTGATTTTCGCAATCGACCTGCATGTTGAAATCTCCCATGACTGTCATATATTGCCCTTTTGACACATCTTTTCTTTTTCCTTTTGTAATCTGTGGTCCACATCCCAGCTACTGTTGGAAGGCCTGTATATAACTGCCATCAGGGTCCTTTTAACCTTGCAGCTTTTTAACACTACCCACAAGGATCCAACATCTTCTGATCCTATGTCATATCTTTCTACTGACCTGATGCTATTCTTTACCAGCACAGCCACAACCCCTCTGTCTACTTTCTTATCTCTCCGATACAACTCAAAACCTTGGACATTCAGCTCTCAACTGCAACTATCCCTCAGCCACGATTCAGTGATAGCCACAATATCATACCTGACAATCTGAAATAGTGCAACAAGATCATCCATCTTATTCCTTATTCTCCATGCATTGAGATATTTTGGATATTTTGGATTTTGCATCCCTAATGCACTGATACTCACCCTGTTGGCTTCAATTTTGTCTTATCATCTGCTTGCTAGCTTTGCTTCTTTTAAAAAAAATTATCCATCCTATTCTGAGACCCTTCACTCTGGTTCACAGCCCCCTGCCAAATTAGTTTACACCCTCCCTAACAGCTCTAACGAACCTGCCCGTGAGAATATTGGTCCCCCTCAGGTTCAAGTGCAACCCATCATTTTTGTACAGGTCATACCTCCCCCAGAAGAGGTCCCAATGATCCAAGAACCTGAAGCTCTGCCCCTTGCACCAGCTCTCAGCCACGGATTAATATGCCAAATCATCCTGTTTCTACACTACTGGCTCATGGTACAGGCAGCAATCTAGAAATTACTACCCTGGAGTTCCAGCTTCTCAGCTTTCTAAATACTTAATTTTCCAAATATTCTTTTCAGGACTTAGCTTTTCCCTTCTACGTCAATGGTACAAATATGCACCAAGACATCTGGCTGGTCTCCCTCCAAATTACTGTGGATGCTATCCCTGACCCTGGCAGCTGGGAGGTAATAATACCATTCCGGTGTCCCATTCACGTCCACAGAATCTCCTGCCTGTTTCCCGACTATTGAATCCCTCATCACTACTATCCCCCACCCCACTTCTCCCTCTTTCCCTTCTGCACTACAGATCCATGCTCAGTGCCAGTTACCTGGTCTCTGTGGCATTCCACTGGGAGGTTATCCCCAATAGTATCCAAAATGGACCCTTAAAAGCACAGTGTAATTTTGGGCCCTAGTCCATACAGATGTGAAAGTGGCAAAGCAAGAAGTTAGAGTGGTAACGAAGACATGCAACACACTTATGAGGGCTTGGCATTTAGGAATCAGCTGCAATTGCTTGCAGTTCTGGTTGCCCAATTACAGGAAGTTTGTGGCAGCTTTGACTAAAGTTCAGTAAAGTTTTACCAGTATGCTGTTTGGATTAGAAGATATTCACTACAAGAGAAGGTTGGATAAACTTTGATTGTTTCTTCTGGAGTATCAGATGTTGAGGGGATACCTGATAGAAGATGATAAGATTATGAAAGGATTAGATAGGACAGAGAGCCAGAATCTTTTCACAGAGTAGCATTGCTTTAAGTTGGGTAAAGTGTGAACGGCACATGCAAGGCAAGATTATTTTTCTTTTTACACAGAGCAGCAGGTAAGCGTGTGTAATATACTGCGAATGGTGGTAATGGAAGCAAATATGATGATGATATTCAGAGGCCTTCAAATAGGCACAGGAATATCCAAGGAATGGAGGGATATGGATTATGCTTTGGCAGAAGGGACTTAAACGTTTAAGTTGACATCATGTGCGATGCCAACATTGTCGATTGATGGGCCTGTTCCTATGCTGCATTGATCAATAAAAACATTTGCATTCTTTGTTATCTGCAAGGAATCCATGTCCACATCTTTTGTGGATAACAAGGTCAAGACTGAAAATCAATGGAACCCTCTTTTTAATATCCCCACTACTTAAGTCTATACTATTCTGTAAAAGAAAGTTTCATCTCTGATGGATATGCAATAGAACTTGCACTGTATTTAAAAATAGGCAGGTTGCTTCATAAGTTGATGGAAGTTCATTTTTAGCTCAGCAAAAAACCCTCCTTGCACCTGCAGCATCCAGTTAATTCTTAACTTTAAAGCTTATGTGTCAGTTGCTGCCATGCAATCATGTTGAAATTAACACGTACAACATGCTGAACTCAGCAGGTCGGGTAGCATCCATGGAAATGTTTTGGGCCGAGACCCTTCGTCAGGACTGAAGAGGGAGGGGGCAGGGGTCCTATAAAGAAGGTGGGGGGAGGGCGGGAAGAAGGCTGGTAGGTGCCAGGTGAAAACCCAGTAACGGGAAAGATCAAGGGTTGGGGGTGGGATTAGGCAGGAAAGGTGAAGAAGGAATGTAAGTGCACTATGTGTAGTAGAAGGAGGTGGAATCATGAGAGAGGTGATAGGCAGCTAGAAGAGGAGACAGAGTGAAAGTGGGATGGGAGAAGGGAGAGGGAGGGAATTACCGGAAGTTGGAGAATTCGATGTTCATTCCAAGGGGCTGGAGACTACCCAGATGGTATATGAGGTGTTGCTCCTCCAACCTGAATTTGGCCTCATCATGGCAGTAGAGGCCATGTATTGACATATCCAAATGGGAATGTGAAGCAGAGTTGAAGTGGGTGGCAACTGGGAGATCCTGTCTGTTGTGGCAGATGGAGTGGAGGTGCTCGATGAAGCGGTCCCCCAATCTGCGTCGGGTCTTGCCGATGTAGAGGAGGCCGCACCAGGAGCACCGGATGCAATAGATGATCCCAGTAGACTCACAAGTGAAGTGTTGCCTCACCTGCAAGGATTGATTGAGGCCCTGAATGGTGTTAAGAGAGGAGTTGTAGGGACAGGTGTAGCACTTACGCTTGCAGAGATAAGTGGCAGGTGGGAGATCTGTGGGGAGGGACGTGTGGACCAGGCAGTCGCGGAGGGAACAATCCCTGCGAAGAGGGGTAGAGAGGGAAAGATGTGCTTAGTGGTGGGGTCCCGTTGAAGGTGGCGGAAGTTGCAGAGGATAATATGCTGGATCCGGAGGCTGGTGGGGTGGTAGGTGAGGACAAGAGGACCTCTGAACCCTGTTGCAGTGACGATGTTGAAATTAAGCTTTTTACCTGTATTAAATTTCCCTTTCTCTGGTTTAAAATCTATTGGTCAGCCAGCCAAGGTATATTTTAAAAAAACACTTTTCCTGTTTTCCTTTCCTACACCTTGAATTTCATCTAATTTGATCATACAACAGTATCAACAGTGTGGCCATTCTGTGCATTGCTTTCTGCAGTTAATATTAAATAAAGTGTATGATCTTATAAGAACAGTGTGAAGGTGGAAAGTAGGATGTTATGTGCATCACAGAGCCGTGGCAGAAAGAAGACCACACCAAGGGTATAGATCCTATCGAAAAGGTGGGCAAAAGATAACTTTGCCGGTAAAAAAAAATCTAGAGTAAGAAGTGACAAAAGATCATAAGATATAGAATTTGTGGGTAAATTTGAGATCCTGATGTGAGTCTAAATATACAGACCTCCAAATAGTAGCCAGGATATGAGGTACAAATTACAATAGTAGATAGAAAAGGCATGTGAGAAAGGTGACATGGGGGTCTTCAATGGACAGGTAGACTGGGAAAATCAGATTGGCACTGGATCCCAAGAAAAAGTATTTGTAGAATGCCTGAGATGGATTTTTAGAACAGCTCTGGTTGAACCCACTAGAGATTTGTTGTGCAATGAACCAGATTTGATCAGAAGGCTGTGCTCATGATAGAATTCAACTTGTAGTTTAAGATGGAGAAGATGAAATTAGATGCACTGGCATTACACGTGAGTAAAGGTGACTACAGAAGCATAAGAGAACAGCTAACCAAAGTTAGACGGAAAGGGATCTTAGCAAGGACAATGGTAGATCAGGGGTTTCTAAGAGTAATTCAGAAGACGGAACATCATTTCACTGCAGCATTCTAAAGGGAGGATGAGGTAACAGTGGCTGACAAAGGAAGTCAAAGAAAGCATAAAAGCAAAAGCAATGATATACAATACTACAAAAACGAAGCTAGAAGACGAGGAAACTTTTGAAAACAAACAGAAAATAACTCTGTGGAATTCATTGCCACCGATTGCTGTGGAGACCACTCATTGGGTAAAATTAAAGCAAAGGTTGATAGGTTCTTGATTAGTCAGGGAGAAAAGGGTTGAGAAGGAAAAATAAATTAGAATCAATGACCGAATGTTGCTCCTATGTCTTATAGAATATTTTCCACTTAGAGACTTGCAGCTATTATTGTTAAGATCCCATAAATCCACTACAGAAAAAAAACATAATTAAGATGAAAATTTAAATAAACTTTATTTTAAGAATATACAGGAAATCAGAAAAACAGAACACTTGCAGACTTGCTGCTCCAAGAATCAGATATGTAAACCACGATTTGCTAAACTTCAGAAAGAATCAATTTTCATTTCATGTACCATTCCTGTGATTGGCATGGGCAACAGCACGTTAAGCATGTTGCAAATTTAGTTATTGAAGCTTCAATCAAATCTTCTGGACAAGGTTGTAAACTAGAATGTAAAGACCTTCTGGAACAGATACAAGTGTCAGCTGAGGCAAAAAAAATTTAGACAAAATATTATAGTGCAGAATTACAGAAAATTCCAAACCTTTCAAAAAAAATTTGTATTTTGTATTTCATATAAGAAATCACATTTAAATTTAGCAATACTACTGGTAGAATGCATAGTGAAAAACTATGTGTGTTAGCATACATGGTGCAAACACATTTTCAATGAAACTACACTTTGCATATAAGCAAAGTTGTCTTACATCACTTCTATACAATAACTACAATACCAATCCAAGAGCAATTAAAGGTTAAAGGTGAATAGTGTCAAACGACAGAAAGATTTTTAAAAAAAATTTCATACATACCAAGAATAGCAGTAATTTCAAGACATCTCCAAAAGCACATAAACTTACTGTGAACTTTTCTTACTGCCGTGATATCTCTTTGGTTTAATCCTTTGAACTGAAGCAATTTTCAAAGTTAGGACACCAAAGATTCAAATTACTTCTTTGATAATATGAATAACATCAACTAAGAAAAATTCTTTATATTTTTAAGCAACTGGCTCTTCACATTAGAAGGCAGGGTTTTTAGTAATTCCTAAATGTGATGCAATTTGAACACTTCACTTTGTCACGAAGGAATCTTATGTGGAACAGCAGGTTTCAACTTCTGTGTTTCTGAATTTAATACATCAAGCAGGATTAAATGTTTTATTACAGCTCTGTTGAAGTATAAAAACACTTTATTGTGTTTAATGTTTCATACTTTGATTGTATGTAATGAAACACATTTTCGCCACAATAGGACTTACAAAGTAAACTTGAAACAACAGATTTCTGGAGGTAGAGAAATACAGAAAAGTGATCTTGTAAATATCAGACTAACTTCAAAAGTTGGAACAAAAACAATGCTTAAAACAATACAAATAAAATACAATTAAGAGCTACTAGAGCCAATAGGTCTCAATAGTTGTACAGGAAACTGGATCAATGCTAAAATTATAGAATTTCAACAAACTACATTTCACTTTTTAAATTGAATGGGTGGATTGGTTCCACAAGAATCCACATCAATTTAGTCTATTCAAAATCTCAAAAGAAGTTTACTTTTTCTACTGTCATCTATTGAATACATTTAGTTACAACACAGGTGATGGAGCTGAAACATTCATGCTCATGGGCAACAAAAGAGTTAAGGAAATAAAATCTCAAAATTCATAATAATCCAATCACACATTTTTATTTATTAACAATTAAAATGAGGATAAACTAGTCTCAACTTAATTGAACATGGAGCACTTGTCTCTTCTGAAAAAAGGTAACTATGCATTTGGTCCATAGAGAATTCTGTCAACTGCAAAAGGTACAAAATTGCTGACAAAATTAAATCATTTTAATGCAAAAGGGGAATAAATAAAATGTTTAATTCATACAGTGCTCACTAAAAGAAACCTCTTATTACAGTATTGAACAACGTAGCTGATCAGATCAACAAACTGTATGAAACATCAGTATACTTCTTTCATGCACTGAAACAGGTAAAAATATTCTACCACTAGTGATAAAATATTCAATAATGACTTCCAAGTTAACCTTCATCTTTTCTGTACATACACATGTAAAGTTTACACTATATACAGAAAAAATTATATTATTGTTACATTAGATGTGGTTTTTACTTCTTCATGTGAATTATTTTTTAATAACTCTTTGATGAATTGTTCAAGAGCAGCAAAATAGCCCTGGCACTGCCAGGTATCATTATGAGTTCCATCCGGAAAAATGACTAGTCTCTTAGTCCGTGATGCAGACAGCTCACAGAGTTGTTTCATCATGACTGGTGGAATTAGCTGGTCTGACAATCCAGAAATCAAAAGGGATGGCATCCTGCACTGTGCAATCTTGTTGTAGGACAAAAATTTGTTCTTGTAGCACCAAAGTGGAAGATACCTCATGGGAAAGAAGGAGAACAAAGTGCTGGCCATATGTGGGATACTGAGGAAGGTGTTCTCAATAATTATTGCAAAAATCCTATGTGGATTCTCTGAGGCCAAGTGAATAGCAACTGCGCCACCCAAAGAACGACCAAATAAGATTATTTTGGTTTTATCAAGATCAGGTCTGGTCATAACATAATCCAACACAGCCTCTGAATCCAAGTAAAGGCCTTTTTCACTCGGTTCCCCCTCACTCCTTCCGTAACCTCTATAATCTACAAGTAGTACGTTAACTTTTAGATTGACCATCATCAACAGTGCATTTTGTATCCTGTGACCAATATTACCAGCATTGCCATGGAAATAGATTATGGTTGGCGAATATGAAGCATTATCTCCAGTGTATCTCAACAGAATCAAATTAAGTCGGATTCCATCTTTGGTTTTAACAAAAAGATTTTCATGTGGGATTCCAGTAGGTACAGGAACATACAAACGTGACGAAGGTGGTTGCTCTGGGAAGTAGAGGAGTACATCCTGGAATTTGTACAATATACCTGCTACTGATGCAAGGATCAGAAAAAGCAAAAAGATGCCTCCATACAAGTGGAAGGTTAAAATTAGAGCTAGTAGTGAAATTCGGCACAGACTCCAGGACCATGATATCAAGACAATCAGCCATTTCCTGACATAGTTCCATGACTTCCATGTTTTCTCCATCATAGTCTCTTTCAAAGGCACGAGTTTCTCAGCTACATCTGTTCTATATAAAAAAAATATACAGATTAATCCTTCAGTATTTGCAGCATAATTATTTTGTAAAAGATTAAAATGATATTTATCAGCTATAAATGACTAGGTGTATCGTGGTCTGGTATGTCAATACAGCAATGGTACAGCAGAGGAATTTAAGAAGCTGCACATCCTTCCACACAACTGGTAATATCTATAGGTGGTGCCGCATCAAGAAGGTAAAACTATCAAAGTTTTACCTGGGCCATGCCAACTTTTTGTAGGTCCCATCTGGCAGGTAGAACAGAAGCCTCCAAGTCCCACACCACCACGTTCAAGAGCAGCTACTGTACTGTGCAAAAGTCTTAGGTACGTATATATAAGCTAGGAAGCCTAAGGCTCTTTTTGCACCATAGTATATTTGTCAACATGGAGCGGAGAACGAGTTTGTAAATCTGGCAGGAGCAAAGGATGTTTAGAATGGTGAGGGGGGAGCATCTCGGGAAGGGTGTGGGAGAAGTGGCAGAGAAGGAGTGCCAGGAGCAGGGGGTGGAGCAGGTGTTAATTTATTCTCTATTTCATTTAAATACATAGTTTGTTACTCACTTCCCCTTTTTTTTTAAACATACCTTAACTACTTCCATGAAAATTCAGCTAACAGGGCCAGCTGTTTAATTGGGACAAAATGCACTGGTCCCAATTAACCAGAATCCACTACAGTCAAATTGGGAGTTTTACAGTACAATTCCAACCTCACTCCTTCCGAACGCTCTGCTCTCCGCTCCCTCCGCACCAATCTCAACCTCACTATAAAACCTGCTGATAAGGGGGGAGCTGTTGTTGCCTGGCGTACTGACCTCTACCTGGCCGAGGCACAGCGACAACTCTCTGATGCCTCCTCTTATTTACCCCTTGATCATGACCCCACTAAGGAGCCATTGTCTCCTATACCATCACCAACCTAATCAGCCCTGGGGATCTCCCATCCACTGCCACCAACCTCATTGTTCCCACACCCTGCACTTCCCGTTTCTACCTCCTAACCAAGATCCACAAACCTGCCTGTCCAGGTAGACCTATTGTCTCAGCTTGCTCCTGCCCCACTGAACTCATTTCTGCATACCTTGACACCGTCTTATCCCCCCTTGTTCAATCTCTTCCCACCTATGTACGTGATACTTCTCATGCTTTGAATTTTTTCAATGATTTTAAGTTCTCTGGCCCCCACCATCTTATTTTCACTATGGACGCCCAGTCCCTATATACCTCCATCCTCTATTGAGATGGTCTCGAAGCTCTTCACTTTTTTTTGGATTCCAGACGTAACCAATTCCCCTCTACCACCACTCTCCTCCGTCTGGCGGAATTAGTTCTTACTCTGAATAATTTCTCCTTTGGCTCCTCCCACTTCCTCCAAACCAAGGGTCTAGCCATGGGCACCCGTATGGGTCCCAGTTATGCCTGCCTTTTTGTTGGCTTTGTGGAACAGTCCATGTTCCAAGTCTATACCGGTATCCATCCCCCTCTTTTCCTTCGCTACATCGACAACTGCATTGGCGCTGCCTCTTGCACGCATGCTGAGCTCGTCGACTTCATTAACTTTGCCTCCAACTTTCACCCTGCCCTCAAATTTACCTGGTTCATTTCCGACACCTCTCTCCCCTTTCCTGATCTTTCTGTCTCCATCTCTGGAGACGGCCTATCTACTGATATCTACTATAAGCCTACAAACTCCCACAGCTACCTGGACTATTCCTCTTCCCACCCTGTCTCTTGCAAAAATGCTATCTCCTTCTCACAATTCCTCTGTCTCCACTGCATCTGCTCTCAGGATGAGGCTTTTCATTCCAGGACGAAGGAGATGTCTTCCTTTTTTAAACAAAGGGGCTTCCCTTCACCACCATCAATTCTGGTCTCAAACGCATCTCTCCCATTTCCCGTACATCTGCCCTCACCCCATCCACCCGCCACCGCACTCGGGATAGTGTTCTCCTTGTCCTCACCTACCACCCCACCAGCCTCCAGGTCCAAAGTATAATTCTCCATAACTTCCGCCACCTCCAACAGGATCCCACTACCAAACATATTTTTCCCTCCCCCCTTCCTGCTCTTCGCAGGGATCGCTCCCTACGCGACTCCCTTGTCCACTCGTCTCCCCCCCCCCCCCCCCATCCCTTCTCACCGATCTCCCTCCTGGCACTTATCCTTGCGAGCAGAACAAGTGCTACACCTGCCCTTACACTTCCTCCCTCACCACCATTCAGGGCCCCAGATAGTCCTTCCAGGTGAGGTGACACTTCACCTGTGAGTCGGCTGGTGTGGTATACTGCGTCCGGTGCTCCCGGTGTGGCCTTTTATATATTGGTGAGACCTGACGCAGACTGGGAGACCGCTTCGCTGAACACCTACACTCAGTCCGTCAGAAAAAGCAGGATCTCCCAGTGGCCACACATTTTAATTCCACGTCCCACTCCCATTCTGCTATGTCTATCCATCGCCTCCTCTATCGTCAAAATGAATCCAAACTCAGGTTGGAGGAACAACACCTTATATACTGGCTGGGTAGCCTCCAACCTGATGGCATGAACATTGACTCCTCTAACTTCCGTTAATGCCCCTCCTCCCCTTCTTATCTCATCCCTGACATATTTAGTTGTTTGCCTGTACTCCATCTCCTTCTGGTGCTCCCCCTCCCCTCCTTTCTTTCTCCTGAGGCCTCCCGTCCTATGATCCTTTCCCTTCTCCAGCTCTGTTTCACTTTGGCCAATCACCTTTCCAGCTCTTAGCTTCATCCCACCCCCTCCGGTCTTCTCCTATCATTTCGCATTTCCCCCTCCCACCACTACTTTCAAATCTCTTACTATCTTTCCTTTCGGTTAGTCCTGACGAAGGGTCTCGGCCCAAAACGTCGACAGCGCTTCTCCCTACAGATGCTGCCTGGCCTGTTGTGTTCGACCAGCATTTTGTGTGTGTTGTTTGAATTTCCAGCATCTGCAGATTTCCTCGTGTTTTACAGTACTTGTAAGCTTTTGCTCCATTTGATATTTTTCACTATAGATATGTTTGTATCCTATAACAAAATAACGCTATGCTGTAATTACTTGGAAAATGGCCAACATTTAAAAAAAATTACTAATGGCTTAGAAGAAGAAAATAGTGTTAAACATAGAACATAGAATAATACAGCACATTACAGGCTCTTCGGCCCACAATGTTGTGCCGACCCTCAAACCCTGCCTCCCATATAACCCCCCACCTTAAATTCCTCCATATACCTGTCTAGTAGTCTCTTAAACTTCACTAGTGTATCTGCCTCCACCACTGACTCAGGCAGTGCATTCTATGCACCAACCACTCTCTGAGTAAAAAACCTTCCTCCAATATCCCCCTTGAACTTCCCTCCCCTTACCTTAAAGCCATGACCTCTTGTACTGAGCAGTGGTGCCCTGGGGAAGAGGCGCTGGCTATCCACTCTGTCTATTCCTCTTAATATCTTCTACACCTTTATCATGTCTCCTCTCATCCTCCTCTCCAAAGAGTAAAGCCCTAGCTCCCTTAATCCCGGATCATAATCCATACTCTCTAAACCAGGCAGCATCCTTGTAAATCTCCTCTGTACCCTTTCCAATGCTTCCACATCCTTCCTATAGTGAGGCGACCAGAACTGGACACAGTACTCCAATTGTGGCCTACCAGAGTTTTATACAGCTGTATCATTACCCTGCAACTCTTAAACTCTATCCCTCGACTTATGAAAGCTAACACTCCATAAGCTTTCTTAACTACCCTATCTACCTGTGAGGCAACTTTCAGGGATCTGTGGACATGTACCCCCAGATCCCTCTGCTCCTCCACACTACCAAGTATCCTGCCAAAATATATCAAAATATTCTTCACATCATTTCTAGATTTTCTGTGCATTTAAAAAAATCATGAACAATATGGCATAGATATGGCAAGCTACAACATCAACATCTGATGATGCAATAATTATATTCCAAAATGCTTGCTACAGCATGGTTTACAATAATTTCAGCTGAAAGCTCTGACTCTGATAAACTAAAACATAGTTTGAAGTTCAATAACGACATTCTATTCACAAACCATTAGTCAGATTAGTCACAAGGAACACACTTCTCCAAAGTTGTTTTTTCAGAAACATGCAATTCCAAAATAGTTACCAACATGAGAATGCTTAGCCAAAGACATTCTCAGAGCTACTGTATTCCTTGAATTGTTCTACAAGAATGAATAAAATTATTATCAAGGTTTTTATTTATTCACAAGACCAGCAAATATTGCCATCACAAACAGCCCAGGAAAATGTTTGCCCCAGAGAGATCAACTGTGATTAAAAGCCTACATCACCTTCTCCTAATGACATGAACACTAATAGAGGGCTATGGGTAAGCCCAGTAATTTCTAAGGTAGGATGATGTTTGGCACAACTTTGTGGGCCGAAGGACCTGTATTGTGCTGTAGGTTTTCTATGTTACTACTTGCATCATTTTCATACAGAAACCCCATTGTTCTTTGCATCTCTCCTTCTCTGCAACATAAAATATAATCTGTTTTTAAAGACTTTTCTCAGTTCTGAGGAAAGGTCATCACCCTGAGTCATGGATTATATTCTTCTGACATTTTGCTTATTGTGCTGGATAATTCCAACATTAATTTTAATTTCCAGCGTCTGCAGCTACTTCTGCTTTTCAACACCCAATGTCTGACTTTCTCGTTGAGGCACATTTTGGTGGCTGGTGCTGTTGAATATACAGTCATGGCTAATGACTTGGCACTTGCACTGTCTTAAGCAACTTCTGGGATGGATGAATGATCTTCAACAATCACAACTTTATGAGTTGTAAGTCATTTGCATCAGTTTACTACGGGTTCTGCCATCCATATTACATCAATTGTTAGGCAGTCATTCTCATCCTGTCTGGAATTAACCTTTTTGGTTCATATTTGGCTGAGGGCTGATGAGTCAAGTGGCCGTGTGAAACCCAGTTGGTATCCGCAGGCAGATTACTGCCACTTGATAATGCTGTTCTGGAGGTCAAACTGGACACTGATAAGCATTTCCTGAAGCAGGTATTAAGAAAGCCAAGACATTAACTTAAAAAAAAGATTAACACGCTTGAAAGCAATTAAACTTATTGAAGGTATTGGGCCTCGTACTTTCCTCTACAACTGGATACTTCACTTCCTCGTTGACAAACCGCTATCAGTGAAGACTACTTCCCCCTCGCTGATCAGCAACCTCAAGGTTGCATGCTTAGCCCCCTGCTTTGCCCTTTTACTTTCTATGCATATGACTGTGTAGTCAGCACAGCTACAATGTCATCTTCAAATCTGCAACAGCGCTTACGGGGTTGGACAAAGTACAGTGGCGATGAGTCAGCTTACCAGTTTCAAAGGACAAATGACTGAGCGATGCCACAATAACAACTTCTCGTTTAATGTTGTCAAAACTAAAGGACTGAATATTAACTTCAGAAATGGAAGGAGATTGAACATGCACCAGCCTACATTGGGGGAATCAGCAGTGGAGGGACTCAGCAAATTTAAATTCCTGAGCATTAAATACATCATGAGCCAAATACACAGATACAATCATAAGGAAAGCATGCTTTCTTTCTTTCTTTGGAGGTTAAACAGACAGACAGACATACTTCATTGATCCAGAGGGAAATTGGGTTTCGTTACAGTCGCACCAACCAAGAATAGTGTAGAAATATAGCAATATAAAACCATAAATAATTAAATAATAATAAGTAAATTATTCCAAGTGGAAATTAAGTCCAGGACCAACCTATTGGCTCAGGGTGTCAGACACGCCGAGGGAGGAGTTGTAAAGTTTGATGGCCACAGGCAGGAATGACTTCCCATGATGCTCAGTGTTAAAGAGGTTCAGCTTATCAGTAAACTTTCTAATAAATGTTTGAAGATGTAATATTCAATGGATCTAGACTGATTGCATCATGATCTGACACAGCAATGTAAAGGAGTGGACTCTGCCCTATATATTATGGGCACATTCCAACTCACTGTTACTATCTACAGGAGGCTATCTATTTGCAGCTACCATCGGACAGAAGGTACAGAGCCTCAAGTCCCACACCACTAGTTTCAAGAACAGCTACTTCCCTTCAACCATTTAGTTCTTGAAACAATCAGCTAAACCTGTCACTAGAGTTTAGCAACAAACTTGCACTCAATGTCAGTAAAACTGAAGAACTGACTGTGGACCAGAAAGGGTAAGGTGAGGGAACACAAACCAATCCAATGAGAGGGATCAGAAGTGAAGAGTATGAACAATTTCAAGTTCCTGGGTTTCAATATCTCTGAGGAGCTAACATAAGACCAAAAGATACAGGAGCAAAAGTAGGCCATTCAGCCCATCGAATCTGCTCTGCCAGCCAATCATGGACTGATCTAATTCTTCCAGTCAACCCCATCCACCTGCCTTCTCCCCATAACCTTTGATGCCCTGGCTAATCAAGAACCTATCTATCCCTGCCTTAAACACGCCCAATGACTTGACCTCCACAACTGCTCATGGCAACTTATTCCACAGATTTACCACCCTCTGATTAAAGCAATTTCTCCCCATTTTTGTTCTATGTAGACATCCTTCAATCCTGAAGTTGTGCTCTCTTGTCCTAGACTCCCCTACCATAGGATATAACTGCCATATCTAATCTGTTCAGGCCTTTTAACATTCAAAATGTTTCTATGAGATCCCCCCCCCATTCTCCTGAACTCCAGGGGATACAGCCCAAGAGCAGCCAGACGTTCCTCATACGGTAACCCTTTCATACCTAGAATCATTCTCGTGAATTTTCTCTGAACCCTCCCCAATGTCAGTATATCCTTTCTAAAATAAGGAGCCCAAAACTGCACACAATACTCTTAAGTGTGGTCTCATGAGTGCCTTATAGTGCCTCAACATCATATCCCTGTTCTTATATTCTATACCTCTAGAAATGAATGCCAACATTGCATTTGCCTTCTTCACCACTGACTCAACCTGGAGGTTAACCTTTAGGGTACCCTGCAGAAGGACACCCAAACCCCTTTGCATCTCTGCATTTTGAATTCTTTCCCAATCTAAATAATAGTCTACCATTCATTTCTTCCACCAAAGTGCATAACCATACACTTTCCAACATTACATTTCATATGCCACTTCTTTGCCCATTCCCCTAAACTATCTCTCTGCAGGCTGTTTCCTCAACACTACCCACTCCTTCACCTATCTTTGCATCATCAGCAAATTTAGCCAAAAATCCATTAATCCCATCGTCCAAATAATTGACATATATTGTAAAAAGCACCTGTGGAACTCCACTGGTAACTGGCAGCCAGCCAGAATAGGATCCCTTTATTCCCAATCTGTTTTCTGCTGACCAACCAATGCTCCACCCACACTAGTAAATTCCCTGCAATTCCATGGGCTCTTACCTTGCTAAGCAGCCTCATGTACAGCACCTTGTCAAAGGCCTTCTGAAAATCCAAGCACACCACATCTACAGCACCTCTCTTGTCCACATTGCTTGTAATTCCCTAAAAAACTTGCAGAAGGTTAGTCAGGCAGGATTTTCCTTTCAGGAAACCATACTGGCTTTGATGTATCTTGTCATGTGTCTCCAGGTACTTCGTAATCTCATCCCTAATAATCGATTCTAACAACTTCTCAACCACTGATGACTGACTAACAGGTCCATAGTTTCCTTTCTTCTGCCTTCCATCCTTCTTATATAGCTGAGTAACATTTGCAATTTTCCTGTCATCTGGTACAATGCCAGAATCTATTGATTCTTGAAAGATCATTGTTAATGTTTCTGCAATCTCTCCAGCAACTTCCGTCAGAACCCGAGGGTGCCTTCCATCAGATCCAGATTTATCCACCCTCAGACCATTCAGCTTCCTGAGCACCTTCTTAGTTGTAATTTTCACTGCACATACTTCACTTCCCTGACACTCCTGAATGGCCGGTATACTTCAAATGCCTTCCACTGTGAAGACTGATGCAAAATACGCATTCAGTTTCTCCGCCATCTCTGCATCTCTCATTACAATATTTCCAGCGTCATTTTCTATTGCTCCTATATCTACCCTTGACTTTTACCCTTTGCATACTTAGAAAAACTTTTCGTATCTTCTTTGACATTAGTCACCAGCTTCCTTTCATAATTCATCTCCAATTCTCTATCTTCCCATTAGCTTTAGCTTCCTTGTATGCCGTCTCTTTTGCTTTTACTTTGGCTCCGACTTCACTTGTCAGCCACGGTAGTGTCCTTCTTCCCCTTGAAAATTTCTTATTTGGAATATATCTGTCTTGCACTTCCCTCATTTTTCGCAGAAACTCCAGCCATTGCTGCTCTTCTGCCCTTCCTGCAAGCATCCACTTCCAGTCAACTTTGGCTGGTTCCCCTCGCAAGCCATTGCAATTTCCTTTATTCCACTGAAATACTGACACATTGGAATTTAGTTTCTCCTTCTCAAATTTCAAAGTGAATTCAATCATATTGTGCTCACTGTTCCCCAAGGGTTCTGTAACCTTCAGCTCTCTTATCACCTCCAGATTATTGCACAACACCCGATCCAGCGCAGCCAATTCCCCAGTGGGCTCAACGATAAGCTGTTCTAAAAAGCCATCCCTCGTACATTTTACAAATCCTCTTTTATGGGGTCCAGTACTAACCTGGTTTTCGCAATCCACTTTCATGTTAATACCCCCAACGATGATCATGACATTGCCCTTCAGACTCGCCTTTTTATCTCCTGCTGTAATTTGTAATCCACATCCCGGCTGCTGTTTGGAGGTCCTTTTACCTTGCCGTTTCTCAACTCAACCCATCCTATCCTATGTTATTCCTTTCTAATGATTTAATATTATTTCTTATACACAGGGCCACACCACCTCCTTTACTTATTAACCTATTTTTCTGATACACCCTATATTCTTGGACGTTCAGCTCCCAATGGCAGCCATCCCATCATATTGATGAAGCTATAAAGAAGGCAAGCCTTTCATCAAGAGTTTGAGAAGACCAAAACACTCGAAACTTTCTACAGATGTACTGTGGAGAGCACTCTGACAGTCTGTAGCACTGTCCGGTATGAGGGCCTATTGCACAGGATTGAAGCGAGTTGCAGAGAGTTACAAAATCCGTCAGCTCCATTATGAGTACTAGCCTCCATATTATCCAAGACAACTCAAAGAGCAGTGCTTCAGAAAAGCAGCTTCGATTATCAAGCACCACACAACCCAGGACTTGTCCTCTTCTTATTGTTACCATCAGGAAGGAGGTACTAAAGCCTGAAGGCACACACTCAATGATTCAGGGACAGCCATCTAATTTCAAAATGGAAACTGATGAACACTACCTCACTACTGTTACGTACTCGTGACACATGACAGTGGAGCCCTTGTCATGTGACTGGGGTTGAAGCTGTACTGGACTTGAGGTGATGGTCTTGTGATGGTGGAATGACGTCATTTTCCCGCCAGTAGAGATCATGTGACGGGTTTTTTTTTACAGGTTATAAAAGGTAGACCCCACCCTGTGAGGAGGGGCAGTTCGTGGCTGGATTTGCCAGGTAGACTTCATGCCACTGCGTGTTTGAAGTGATGACGCAGTTTAGCTGAAGGATGAAGTTTTTATTTAATGCTAAAGTTTAAAAGGTCATTGCCAGCAGGTTCTTTATGATTCTGTTAGTTCAAAATTAGTGGAGAGTGAAGATTTGAAGTTGGAAGTTAAAGATCGAGGAGAATCGCTTTCTACGGTGAAACGGGGGCGACCTTTGTTTGATCCTTATTTGGAAGGATTTCGTTGACTATCTTTGTGTTAATCCCTAGGTTTAACTAGAAAGGATTGAAGGTAGTGGAGAAGGAAAGGTCAGTGCCTTTAAGCCGTTCTGTTTCGTAAATTCTTCGTGGGAAGTTTGACGTCGGGGATCGAAGCAAGCGACGTGAAAGAGAATTTAAATTGTCCTATAAAGTCTCTCCTTTTAAATGGACTGTGACCATATCGAACTTTTGGCAATACCACTTTTAAGAACTGTTTTTGGAATATCACTTTTAAGAACTGTTTTTGCAATATCACTTTTAAAGAACTGTTTTTGGAATATCACTTTAAGAACTGTTTAGGCTGTCGCTCAGCAGCTGTTTCCGGTTAAGGTAGTGTTTGTTTACTTTTGGGGGGTTTGTTTTCGGTGTTTAATAAACGTGTTGTTTGTTATAAGAAACCCTTACCGAACTCATATATTTATTGTTGCCCGAATACGTAACACTACTTTTTTAAAATTTCTGTTTTTGCACCAACTATTTTAACTAGTTAATATACATAAATATGCTTAATGTAATTCAGTTCTTTTCTATGTTTTTTACTCAGAGAGTGGTGAGTGCGTGGAATGGGATGCTGACAGCGATGGTGGAGGCGGATACAATAGGGTATTTTAAGAGACTTTTGGATAGGTACTTAGAGCTTAGAAAAATTGAGGGCTATGGGTAAGCCTAGTAATTTCTAAAGCAGGGACATGTTCGGCACAACCTTGTGGACCGAAGGGCCTGTATTGTGCTGTAGGTTTTCTATGTTTCTATATATTGCATTGTACTGCTGCTGAAAAGTTAGCAAATTTGACTGTATATGCCGGTGATATTAAACCTAATTCTGATTCTGAACACTATGACCACGTTATACTCATATGGCTTTTGCTTTTCCTGTTCTAATTGTGTTCTTCCATATAAAAACAGACCTGCCAAAGTTCTACTAGAATGTCAACTTTGTAACTAGGACAGAATTTTAAAAACAATGACCGTGGACCCTATAGGGCCAACCCCAGCCCCAACCTCATAACCAGGCCACATATCCATTTTGTTAATACCAGTTTACAGGGACAGCAGGACCTGACCAGAAGGTGCTACATCAGAGCTGCGGTACTGTTTCAAAAATGTGGACTGGAGCATATTCAGGGAGGTAGCTAACTATACTTGCAAGAAAATGTTCAGAAACAAAGAAAACCTACAGCACAATATACAGTCCCTTCGGCCCACAAAGTTGTGCCGAACATGTCCTCACCTTAGAAATTACTAGGCTTACCTATAGCCCTCTATTTTTCTAAGCTCCATGTACTTATCTAAAAGCCTCTTAAAAGACTCTATCATATCCACCTCCACCACTGTTGCCGGCAGCTCATTCCACGCACTCACCACTCTGAGTAAAAAACTTACCCCGACATCTTTGTACCTACTCCCAAGCACCTGTCCTCTTGTGGCAGCCATTTCAGCCCTGGGAAAAAGCCTCTGACTATCCACACGATCAATGCCTCTCATCATCTTATCCACCTCTATCAGGTTACCTCTCATCCTCCGTCGCTCCAAAGAGAAAAGGCTGAGTTCAATCAACCTGTTTTCATACGGCATGCTCCCCAATACAGGCAATATCCTTGTAAATCTCCTCTGCACCCTTTCTATGGTTTCCACATCCTGTAGTGAGGCGACCAGAACTGAGCACAGCAAGTTTGCGAACCCTTTGCAATTATCTGGTTTTCTGCATTAATTGCTTATAAAATGTGGTCTGATCTTCATCTAAGTCACAGTAATAACAAACACTATCTGCCTAAACTAATCACGCACAAAATGCTGGAGGAACTCAGCAGGCCAGGCATCATTTATGGAAAAGAGTACAATCGATGTTTTGGGTTGAGACCCTTCAGTAGGACTGGAGGAAAAAGATGAGGAGAGTTAAAAGGTGGAGAGGGGTAAAATAAAGAGCTGGGAAGTTGATTGGTGAAAGAGATACAGGGCTGGAGAAGGGGGAATCTAATAAGAGAGGACAGAAGGCCATGGAAGAAAGAAAAGGAGCAACAGAGGGAGACCACGGGCAGGGAAGGAGATAAGGTGAAAGAGGGAAAAGAATGGGGAATGGTGAAGGGGGGAGGGGGGGGATTACCAGAAGTTTGAGAAATTGATGTTCATGCCATCAGGTTGAAGACTACCCAGACGGAATACAAGGTGTTGTTCCTCTAACCTGAGAGTGGCCTCATCACAACAGTAGAGAAGGGTAGACATATCGGAATGGGAAGTAGAATTAAAATGGGTGGCCACTGGAAGATCCCGCTTTTTCTGGCAGGGTGTAGGTGTTCAGAGGAGTGATCTCTGAATCTACATCAGGCTGATATACAGGAGGCCACACTGGGAGCACCAGACACAGGGGAAGTATTGCCTCACCTGGAAGGAATGATTGGGGCCCCAAATGACGATAAGAGGTGTAGCACTTGTTCCACTTGCAAGGAGAAGCGCCTGGAGGGAGATCAGTGGGGAGGGACAAATGGAGAAAGGAGTGATCCCTGTGGAAAACAGAAAGCAGGGGAGGGGTAAAGATAAGCTTTGGAGATGGCGGATCTTACAGAGAATTATGTGCTAGACACAGAGGGTGGTGGGATGGTAGGTGAGGACAAGAGGAACTGTATCCCTGGTAGAGTGGCAGGAGATGGGGTGAGAGCAGACATGTATGAAATGGAAGTGATGCAATTGAGGGCAGTGTTGACAGTGGATTAGGAGATTGCTTCACTGAGCACCAATGCTCCATCCACCAGAAAAAGCAGGAGCTCCCAGTGCCCACCCACTTTAATTCCACTTCCCATTCTGATAGTCATTCCATGGCCTCCTCTTCTGTCACGATGAGGCCATACTCAGATTGGAAGAACAACACCTTACCTGATGGCACAAGCATCAATTTCTTGAAGTTCTGGTAATGAACCCCCCCCCCCCCACCCCACTTTCCTTCCCTCACCTCATCTCCTTCCCTGCCCATCGCCTCCACCTTTTCTTTCTTCCATGGCCTCTGTCCTGTTGATTCCCCCTTCTCTAGCCCTATATCTCTCATCAATCAACTTCCCAGCTCTTTACTTCACCCCCTCCTCCATCCCGGTTTCACCTATCACCTTGTGATTCTCTGTCCCCTCCCCCAATCTTTTAACTCTGACTCCTCATCCTTTTTTCTCCCGTCCTAAAGGGTTTTGGCCTGAAACGTTGACTGTTCACTCTTTTCCATAGATGCTGCCTGGCCTGCTGAGTTCCTCCAGCATTTTGTGTGTGTTGCTTGGATTTCCAGGATCTGCAGATTTTCTCTTATTTGTTACACACAAACAATTGTAGTTCTTTGTCAATACATAGTACACCATTTAAACATTCTGCTTAGGTTTTAAAAGGTATGTGAACTTCTGGGGTAATGCCTTCTACAAAAGCTATTTGGAGTCAGGTGTTCCAATCAATGAGATGAGATTGGATGTGTGGGTTGTAGAGGTGCCTTGATCTATAAAAAAGACACACAAAGTCAGGTTACTGACAAAGCCTGCTTTTCTCAAGAATATTCTGTTTATGTGTGCCCTGCCTTGATTAAAACAACTTTTAGAGGACCTTAGAAGAATTGTAGAGATGTATGAAGCTGGAAAAGGTTACAGGTTACAAAAGCATTTCTAAAGACCCAAGTTCATCAGTTCACAGCAAGAGAGATTATCTACAAATGGAGGGAATTCAGTTCTGTTGCTACTCTCCCTAAAGTTGGCGTCCTGTAAAGACCACACCAAGAGCACAACGTGCAATGCTGAAGGAGGTGAAAAAGAACCCAAGGGTAACAGCAAAAAAGACTGCAGAAATCTCTAGAACTTGCTAAAGTCTCTGTTCATGTGCCCACTTTAAGAAAAACAGTGAACAAGAATAGTGCTCATGGAAGGACACCAGAAGAAATCACTGCTCTCCAAAAAAAAACACTGCTGCACATCTCAAGTTTGCAAAAGACCACCTGGATGTTCTACAATGCTTCTGTGGACAGGTGAAACAAAATTGAACTTTTTGGCAGAGATACACACTGTTTATGTTTGGAGGAAAAAGGGCACTGCACTCCAATAGTGAAACCTCATCCCAACTGTGAAGCATGGTGGAAGAAGCATCAGGGTTTGGAGCTGCCTCAGGGCCTGGACAGCTTTCAATCATTGAGGGAACAATGAATTCAAAATTGTTATCGATTGTATCAAGACATTTTACAGAAGAATGTCAGGGTAGAGGTCCGTCACCTTAAGTTTAATAGAATTTGGATGATGCAACAAAACAATGAATTAAACAACAGTAAATCAACAACAGAATGATTTAAAAAGAAGAAAATGCGTGTCTTGGAATGGCCAAGTAACATTTCAGACCTTAACCCAATCTGTCCTGACGAAGGGTCTCAGCCCGAAACGCTGAGTGCTCATTTCAACCGATGCTGCCCAACCTGCTGAGTTCATCCAGCTTGTTTGTGCATGTTGATTTGACCACAGCATCTGCAGTGTACTTTGTGTTTACTTAACCCAACTGAGAAGCTTTGGCATGATCTGAAGACAGCTGTTCATGCAAGGTATCCCAAACCAAAAATGTTTGCAGTGTTAAGTTCAATTGCAGGAGTGGTTGAATTATGAAGTTGACAATAGATCGCAATATGGCAAAAAAATGGAAGTTTGATGGCTGATGCCAAGCTGGGCCAAATTGTCTGTTTGCATGCTGTTTGAAATTATAATTTCTATGATAGAAGCTTCTTTAGGGCTTGAGAGCTGTTTGCAGGGTTCCACGGACTCAAGACTTCACCATTGATTTACACTTGATGACACCACTAAAATTAGCAATGTTTTTATTAGATCAAACAAGTATGACATATTTTCCTTCACAGAGGGAACAATAATTAGGGCATCTAATTTTACCTTCATTAGTAAAATAATCATTCAGTTTTATACTGCACACCACCTTCACACACCAACTGCAACGCCTCTCTGTAGCGTGCAGCAACATGGTCTATATCAGGTCCAGCTCCTCCACCATCAAGCAAACCATTGATGGGATAGATTGACAATTTTTAATGTGCAGCAGTGTCTTGCAATTGTGAAAACGGTTTTAAAGTGACAACACTTTTGGTTGGCCCCATAGAGACATGCCATCATCTTAACAGAATTCAATGAGTATGACAACAATTTTTCACCTAGAAGATAGCATTTCCAATTTTAGCATGTTCCAAGAAGCAGAAAGGATTTACAGTGAACAGGGCTGAGTATTTCATAATTGCATCCACATCTAGGTTAATACAGGTAATTTGCTTGCTTTAATCATATTGTAACTTGTTGGATTAATTTTATAGAACTAAATGACTTACCAGGTAATTTCAGTGCAGGTAAGAACCAACCACAATGCAGTGAGCCTGCTGTTATTGCTAGGTCAAGTCAGGTAAGCATCAATCTGAAACACTAACCAATTCTCCAACCAGAAACTAAACCTGGCTTAATTGTAGATTTTCAGCATCTCTAAGCTTTTGTATTTTGAAGCACAGTATAAGTCACAAAAATTCACATCTAAGAAGAGTTTGTGAATTAAAAATTTGTGAAATGCAAATAAATTCACAAAGTCACTATGCTGGTCTCCAATGACAGCATTACAATCATATTCAAACACTGAATTTTAAAAATGCTTGCTTGTACATTTCCTGGGCAAATCTGGAGAGTTAATTAGCAAAGATAACAAAATAAAATTAGTGCTTCTATAACATAGTAAATAGGAAGTGTAACAAAAATTATACATGAGTCCTTGAGGGGTAAAGGAGTTGAAATGATCATGAATAAAGAACTAACAGGGCAGTGAAGACAACAAAATAACAGTGACCAAAAGACCTTAAACATAACAAAATCATTGATGAAAACATACAGGACAAAGTAAGAGAATAAAAGTGGCAAAATTATTGAGCATATGATGGCTCTGTGCCTCTACTCACAAGAACTCAGAAGAGTGAGGGGCAACTTCCTTGACACCTATCAAATGGTGAAAGGCCTTGATAGAGTGGATGTGGAGAGAATGCTTCCTATGGTGGGAGAGTCTAAGACCAGAGAACACAGCCTCAGTACAGAGAAGCATCCTTTTAGAATGGAGATGAGGAAGAATTTCTTTAAGCAAACAGTGGTGAATCTATGGAATTCTTTGCCACACAACTATGGAGGCAAAGTCTTTACAGTGCCTATAAAAAATACTCACCCTGCTTCAAAGTTTTCATGTTTTACAACATTGAATCACAGTAGATTTAATTTGGCTTTTTTTGGCATGAGACGGCATCCCAGGGTGGGTACTGAGGATGTGCAAAACACAACTTGTGTATGTGTACAGACATTTTTAAATCTCTTCCTCTCCCACTGCAGAGTGCCCTCCTGCTTCAAAACATCCACTATTGTCCCTGTACCCAAAAAGACCAAGGTAACATGTCTGAACAACTAGCGTCCTGTCCCACTCACCTCAATAAAAAGCAAATTCCTTGAGAGGCTGGTCAAGGACTACATCTGCAGTATGTTGCCACCACACTGGATCCTACAATGCGCCTACTGACACAACCGATCGACAGATGACGCATTAGCCACAGCTCTACACGCCGTCCTTACACATCTGGAAAAGAAGGATGCTTATGTGAGAAGCAACACACACAAAATGCTGGTGGAATGCAGCAGGCCAGGCAGCATCTATAGGGAGAAACACTGTCGATGTTTTGGGCTGAGACTCTTCATCAGGACTAACTCAAAGGAAAGATAGTCAGAGATTTGAAAGGGGGGGGGGTGCAAAATGTTAGGAGAATTCCGGAGGGGGTGGGGTGAAGCTGAGAGCCAGACAGGTGATTGGCAAAAGGGATACAGAGCTAGAGAAGGGAAAGGATCATGGGACGGGAGGCCTAGGGAGAAAGAAAGGGGGAGGGGAGCACCAGAGGGAGATGGAGAACAGGCAGAGTGATGGGCAGAGACAGAAAAAAAAACTAAATAAATCAGGGATGGGGTAAGAAGGAGGGGAGCATTAACAGAAGTTAGAGAAGTCAATGTTCATGTCATCAGGTTGGAGGCTACCCAGCCGGTATATAAGGTGTTGTTCCTCCAACCTGAGTGTCGTCTTGACAGTAGAGGAGGCCATGGATAGACATATCAAAATGGGAATGGGACGTGGAATTAAAATGTGTGGCCACTAGGAGATCCTGCTTTCTCTGGCAGAGTGTAGGTGTTCAGCGAAACGGTCCCCCAGTCTGCATTGGGTCTCACCAATATATAAAAGGCTACACCGGGAGCACCAGACGCAGTATATCACTCCAGCCGACTCACAGGTGAAGTGTCGCCTCACCTGGAAGGACTGTCTGGGGCCCTGAATGGTGGTGAAGGAGGAAGTGTAAGGGCAGGTGTAGCACTTGTTCCGGTTGCAAGGATAAGTGCCAGGAGGGAGCTCGGTGGGAAGGGATGAATGGACAATGGATATCAACTCTGCTCTCAAACCCATCTCTCCCATTTCCCGCACATCTGCCCTCACCCCGTCCGTCCACCACCCCACTCAGGATAGGGTTCCACTTGTCCTCACCTACCACCCCACCAGCCTCCAGGTCCAACATATAATTCTCTGTAACTTCCACCACCTCCAAAGGGATCCCACTACCAAGCACATCTTCCCCCCCCCCCCAGCTTTCTGCTTTCCGCAGGGATCGCTCCCTACGCGACTCCCTTGTCCACTCTTCCCCCCCCATCCCTTCTCACCGACCTCCCTCCTGGCACTTATCCTTGTAAACTGAACAAGTGTTACACCTGCCCTTACACTTCCTCCCTCACCACCATTCAGGGCCCCAGTCCTTCCAGGTGAGGCGACACTTCACCTGTGAGTCGGCTATTATGGTATACTGCGTCCGGTGCTCCCGGTGTGGCCTTTTATATATTGGTGAGACCGGACGCAGACTGGGAGACTGTTTCACTGAACACCTACGCTCTGTCTGCCAGAGAAAGCAGGATCTCCCAGTGGCTACACATTTTAATTGCGTCCCATTCCCATTCTGATATGTCTATCCATGGCCTCCTCTACTGTCAAGATGAAGCCACACTCAGGTTGGAGGAACAAAACCTTATATACTGGCTGGGTAGCCTCCAACCTGATGGCGTGAACATTGACTTCTCTAACTTCCGTTAATGTCCCTCCCCTTCTTACCCCATCCCTGATATATTTAGTTTTTTTTTCTCTCTCTGCCTGTTCTCCATCTCCCTCTGGGGCTCCCCTCCCCCTTTCTTTCTCCCAAGGCCTCCCATCCCATGATCCTTTCCCTCCTCTAGCTCTGTATCCCTTTTGCCAATCACCTGTCTGGCTCTCAGCTTCAGCCCACCCCCTCCTCCTATCATTTCACATTTTCTACTCCTCCTCCTACTTTCAAATCTCTTACTATCTTTCCTTTCAGTTAGTCCTGACAAAGGGTCTTGGCCCAAAACGTCGACAGCGCTTCTCCCTATAGATGCTGCCTGGCCTGTTGCGTTCCACCAGCATTTTGTGTGTGTTGCTTGAACTTCCAGCATTTGCAGATTTCCTCGTGTTTGCTTATGTGAGAATGCTGTTCTTGGACTACAGTTCAGCATTCAACACTATAATTCCTTCCAGGCTTGACAAGAAACTCAGAGACCTCGGCCTTCACCCTGCCTTGTGTAGCTCGATCCTGGACTTCTTGTCAGATCGTCACCAGGTGGTAAGAGTGGGTTCCCTCACCTCTGCCCCTCAACATAGGTCCCCCTCAGGGCTGTGTCCTAAGCCCCCTCCTTTACTGTCTGTATACCCATGACTGTGTCACCACCCACTGCTCCAATCTGCTAATTAAATTTGCCGACGATGCTGTATTGATTAGCCTGCTCTCTAATAATAATGAGGCAGCCTACATAAAGGAAGTCATCACCATGACACAGCGGTGTCAAGAAAACAACCTCTCCCTCAATGTCACAAAAACAAAGGAGCTGGTTGTGGATGGACTACAGGAGGAATGGAGATGGGTTAACCCCTATTGACATCAATGGATCTGAGATTGAGAGGGTGAACAGCTTCAAGTTCCTCGGCATAAATATCACCCAGGATCTCACATGGTCGGTACATACCGGCTCTGTGGTGAAAAGAAGCACAACAGCGCCACTTTCACCTCAGACGGTTGAAGAAGGTTGGTATGGGCCCCAAATCCTAAGAACTTTCTATAGAGGCACAATTGACAGCATCCTGACTTGGCTGTACCACTGCCTGGTATGGGAACTGTACCTCCCTTAATCGCAGGACTCTGCAGAGAGTGGTGCAGTCAGTCCAGTGCATCCGTAGATGTGAACTTCTCACTATTCAGGACATTTACAAAGACAGGTGTGTAAAAAGGGTCCAAAGGATCATTATGGACCCAAGTCACTCCAACCATAAACTGTTCCAACTGCTACCATTGGGAAAACGGTACCGCAGCATAAAAGACAGGACCAATAGACTCCAGGACAGCTTTTTCCACTAGGCCATCAGACTGATTGATTCATGCTGTGATGCTGACTGTCCTGTCGTACATATTGTTATAAATTACTATAAGTTGCACATTGCATATTGAACGGAGACCTAACATAAAGATTTTTACTCATGTATATGAAGGGTGTAAGTAATAAAGTCAATTCAATTCATTGATCTACAGAAAAAGACTCTTTCCTGTCAAATTGAAAAGAGATCTTCACAAAGTGAACTAAATTAATTACAAATATAAAACACAAAATAATTCAATTGATTGCAGCAAAAAAACACCTGTGTTTGGTGAGTGAGTATCCTGGCAAAAACTACACCATGAAGACAAAAGAACACTGCAAGCATCTCCACAAAAAAGTTATTGAAAAGCACAAGTCAGGAAGTGGATACAAGAAAATTTCCAAGTCACGGAATAAATATCCCTTGGCATACAGTTAAGCCAATCATCAATAAATGAAAAGAATACAACACAGCTGTAAATCTGCCAAGAGCAGGCTGACTTCAAAAACTGAATGACGGTGCAAGAAGGGGGCTAGTGAGGGAGGCCACCGAGAGATCTATTAACGACTCTGGAGGAGTTTCAAGCCTCAGTGGCTGAGATGGGAGACAGTGGACACACAGCAACTATACGTTGCTTCGGTGCTTCATAGTCAATACACACAAAATGCTGGAGGAACTCAGCAAGCCAGGCAGCATCTATGGAAAAAAGTACAGTCAATGTTTCGGGCTGAGACCCTTCGGCAGGACCAGTCACAGTTTTATGAAAAGTAGCAAAGAGAAAGGCACTGTTGGAAAAAAAACTCAAATGAAATCTCAGCTAGAATTTGCCAGATGGCATGTGAGAGACTCTGAAGTCAGCTGGAAGGTGGTTCTATGGTCTGATAAAACCAATTTTGAGCTTTTAAGCCATCAGACTAAATGCCATGTTTGGCATAAGCCAAACACTGAACATCATCAAAAACACACCATCCCAGCCCTGGAAGGCTTGTGAAGGGAGACGGTAGAGTGAATGCAGAAAAATACAGGGAAATCCTGTTGGAAAACCTGATGCAGTCTGCAAGAGAACTGTGATGTGGGAAAAGATTTGTTTTCCAGGAAGACAATGACCCCAAGCATAAAGCAAAAGCTACACAGGAATAGCTTAAAAACAAAGTTAATGTCCTGGAGTGGCCAAGTCAGATCCTGATCTCAATCCAATTGAGAAGTTGTGGCCAGATTTGAAAAGGGTTGTTCATTCACAAACCCCATGCACTCTGACAGAGCTTGAGCAGTTTTGTAAAGGAGAATGGGGAAAACTTGCAGTGTCCAGATGTGCAAAGCGGATGGAGACCTATCTACACAGACTCAAGGCTGTGATTGCTGCCAAAGGTGCATCTACTAAATACTGACTTTAAGGGGGTGAATACTTATGCAATCAATTATTTTGTGTTTTATATTTGTTTAATTTAGTTCATTTCATTGAGATGTTTGACGCTTAAGTCTTTTTCTGCCGATCAGTGTCAAAAAAAGCCAAATTAAATCCACCGTGATTCAATGTTGCAAAACAATAAAACATGAAAACTGCAGTAGCTTGGGGCAATTTACAGGCCATTAAATTATTTGACAGTTCTGCTTTAAAGATTTAATGTGTAAGTTGCTTTTGAATTACTTGTTAGTGTAATTGGATAATCAGTCAACGTTTTGAGCCGAGACCCTTCTTCAAGACTGGAAAGGACAAGGGAAGATATCAGACTAAAAAGGTATGTGGAGGGGAGAGGAGGATAGCTAGAAGGTGACAGGGTGAAGTCTGCTGGGTGGAAACAGTAAAGGAACGGAGAGTAAAGAATCTGTTAGGAAAGGAGAATGGACTATGGGGGAACAGGAAGGGTTGAGGCACCAGGAGAGGTGATAGGCAGGTGAGAAGTGATAAGAGGCCAGAATGTGGAATAGAAAAGGGGAGGCAGGAGGGATTTTTTTATTTTACAGGAAGGAGAAATCGATCTTCATGCCATTAGGTACGGGTGTTGCTCCTCCACCCTGAGAATGGCCTCGTCACCATGCACACTAGAAGCTGTGGACTGAATGTGAACCAGAATTAAAATGTTTAGCCAATGAATTTACACTTGCGTCAGATGGAGCTGAGGTGCTTGACTAAGTAGTCTCCAATTTGTGACAGGCCACACCAATGTAGAGGCCAAATCAGGAGCACTGTATACAATAGATTACTCAACAGATTTGCACGAGAAATGCTGCCTCACCTGAAGGACTATTTAGGGCTCTGAACACAGTTGAGTGAGACTAGTGGGGAGGGACGAATGGATAAGGGAGCCACGAGGAAGCAATTCCTGTGGAAAATGGAGACTAGGGGAAGTAAAGATGTGTTTGGTGATAGGATCCCTCTGGAAGTGTCAGAAGTTAAAGAGAATGATGTGCTGGATGTGGAGGCTCATGGAGTGGTCGGTTAGGACAAGAGGATTTCTATCCTTGTTAAGGCACTGGGAAGGTGGGGTGTGCGCAGAAATGGAGGACAATTGAGGGCAGCATTAATGGTGGAGGAAAGGAAACACCATTCTTCAAATGAAGATTGATGTACCGGAGACATCAGATGTCTCTGATGTCCCGGAAAGGAAAGCCTCCCGGAACAGATGTGGCATACACAAAGGAACTGAGAAAAAAGAACAGCATTTTTACAGAAGATGGGTGGGAAGAAGTATAGTCAAGATACCCATGGGAATCAGTAAAGGCAACTTATGGCTCCTGTAAAAATGCTTTTCCCTTTTCTCAGTTCCTTCATCTCCCTCGCATCTGTTCCCAGGATTAGGCTTTCCCAAACAGTCCTTTCAGCCAACACATCACCTGTGAACTACTGGGGTCATCTATTGTATCTGGTGCTCCCAGTGTGGTCTCCTCTATATTGGTGAGACCTACTGTAAACAGGGAGACTGCTTTGTCGAGCACCTGCACTTCATCCACAAAAAGTGGAATATCATGCTGGCCAACCATCTTAATTCACATTCCCATTCTTGTTCCGATGTTTCAGTCCATGGCCTCTTGTGCCATGATGAGGATCAACACCTCATACTCCATCTGGGTTGCCTCCAAAGATGGCATGAACATCGACTTCTTACAGTAAAAAATGTCTTCCTTCCCCCTTCTGTTCCACTACTCTGGCCTCTCACCTCTTATCACTTCTCCCTGGTGCACCCCTCCTTCCCTTTCTCCTATGGTACATTCTCCGCTCATACCCAGCCTTACCTTTCCAACCCACCTGACTTCACCCATAACCTTCTAACTAGTCCTCCTTCCCTTGTCCCCCACCTTTTTATTCTGATGTTTTCCCCGTCCTTTCCAGTCTTGAAGAAAGATCTCGGCACGAAACTTCAACTGTTTATTTATTTCTGTAACTTGACCTAACCTGCTGAGTTCCTCCAGCGTTCGTGTGTATTGCTTTGTATTTCCAGCATCTGCAAAATTTGTTGTGTTTATGATGTGCTAGCACAATTGCAAGGCAATAAATTTGATTAATTTTTAAAATATCACTCTAAAAATCAAAAAGTCACATTTGAACTCATCCCTGCCACCCTATCTCCATAACAAGATTCACATTGCAAACCAATACAAAGCTTTATTATTTGACCATTATTATATAACCTCTAGTTATGAAAGATACTTTCCAATCTCAATGTAACAAACAATACACCCACGCTTCAAACAGACATCTAATAACTCTATACAATATGCCAGCTCAAAAAGCTCTTGGATATTCAGGAAAAATATTGGAATGGACCTACTTATTAAAAACAGGCACTTATCAGAAACATGTCACAAAAGGAGAGTAAAGAAACAAGTGGAAGAGGATCAGTTATCATCTAATCAAAAGACAGACGCGGGTTCTATAGATGATCTACTGACTTACTACTGAGATCTCCATAATTTTGATAAACAAAATACACAGCTTAGACTGAACACTGAAGCTCAGCTCATACTACTAACTGCAATTTATGTATAATTAATGTTACAATGTTAATACTGAAATTATGTAACATTTCAGTGTTATTACACTAGTGATCTACAGTGGTCAAATGTACAAATTATCCAACCAAGGGATAGGGAATTAACAGGAGGCAATCCAGTATCTTTGCATCAACTTGCACACAGACCATAGCCCTCCATACTCTTCCCATCCATGTACCAATCCAAACTTCTCTTAAACATTGAACTCAAAACCTCATCCACCACTAGCGCTGGCAGCTCAGTCCACACTCTCTGCACCCTCTGAGTACCCTTAAACCACAACCTCTCATTGTAGTCTCACCCAACCTCAGTGGAAAAAGCCTGCGTATATTTACCCTATCTATACCCCTCATAATTTTGTAACCCATTATCAAATCTCCCCTCAGTATTCTACATTACATGGAATAAAGTTATCACCTATTCAATCTTTCATTATAACTCAGGTCTTCCATACCCAGCAACATCCTTACTCTTTCAATCTTATTTACATCTTTCCTGAGGTAGGTGACCAAAACTGCAAACAGTATCCCAACTTAGTCCTCAATAATGTCTTATACAACTTCAACAAAACAACCCAATACTTTGATGAAGGTCAATATGCCACAAGCTTTCTTTATGACTATCTACTCTCTTGGTCAGTATGACATTGTGGGCATATAAAAGTTGTGGCTGAAAGACCTTAGTTGGGATCTTAACATCAAAGGATACACTTTATATCGATAGGGCAGGCAGGAAGGCATGGGCAGTGGTGTGGATCTGTTGGTAAGAGATAGAATTACATCTTTAGAAAGAGGTGACATTGGATCAGAGAATGTAGAATCTTTGTGGGTGAAGTTAAGAAACTGCACGGGTAAAACAAAACATAAACACAAAATACTCAGCAGATGCTGGGGTCAAAGTAACACACTGGTGGAACTCAGCAGGTCAGGCAGCATCCGTGGAAATGAACAGTCAACATTTCCGGCTGAGACCCTTCGTCAAGACTGAAGAGGGAGGGGGCAGGGGCCCTATAAAGAAGGTGGGGGGAGGGTAGGAAGGAGAAGGCTGGTAGGTGCCAGGTGAAAAACCAGTAAGGGGAAAGATCAAGTGGTGGGGGAGGGGAAGCAGGTAGGGGATAGGCAGGAAAGGTGAAGAAGGAGTACAAGGGGAAAGCACCTCCGTTCCGTCCGCCACAACAGACAGAATCTCCCGGTTGCTACCCATTTCAACTCTGCTTCACATTTCCTTTCGGGTATGTCCATACATGGCCTCGTCTACTGCCATGATGAGGCCAAACTCAGATTGGCGAAGCAAAACCTCATATCACCTCATCTGGGTAGTCTCCAGTCCCTTGGTATGAACATTGAATTCTCCAACTTCTGGTAATTCCCTCCCCCCCCATCCCAGTTTCATTCTGCCTCCTCCTCCAGCTGCCTATTACCTCCCTCATGGTTCCGCCTCCTTCTACACAGTGCTTTCCCCTTACATTCCTTCTTCACCTTTCCTGCTTGTCCCTTCCCCCACCCCTTGATCTTTTCCCTTACCGGTCTTTCACCTGGCAACTACCAGCCTTCTCCTTCCCACCTTCTTTATGGGGCCCCTGCCCCTTCCCTCTTCAGTCCTGACGAAGGGTCTCGGCCCGAAATATTGACTGTTCATTTACACAGATACTGCCCAACCTGCTGAGTTCCTCCAGCATGTTGTGCATAAAACAAAACATGATGGGAATATATGATGGGAACATATAGGCCTCCAAACAGTAGCTGAGATGTGGGGTTAAGATTGCAAAGGGAGCGAGAAAAGGAATTTAATAAGGGTAATGACACAATTGTAATAGGAGACTTCAGTAAGCAAGGGGATTGGGAAAATTAGATTGGTGTCGGATCACAAGAGAGAGAATTTGTTGAATGCCTACAAGATGGCTTTTTAGAGCAGCTTGTCATTGAGCCTACTCGGGGAAAGGCTATCTTAGACAGGGTGTTTTGTAATAACCCAGATCTTATGAGTGAGCTTAACGTAAAGGTACCCTTAGGAAATAGTGATCATAATATGATTGAATTCATACTGCAATCTGAGAGGGAGAAGCATTAAGTCACATGTATCAGTATCGCAATGGATACAGAGAATTACAGAGGCACAAGAAAGGTGCTTGCCCAGGTGGATTGGAGGAGGATACTGGCAGGGATGACAGCAGAGCAGAGATGGCTGAAATTTCAGCAAATAGTTCACAAGGCACAGGATAGATATGTCCCACAGAAGTAGTAGTCCTCATATGGCATGAGTAGGCAACCATGGCTACAAGGGAAGGTAAGGACTGCATAAAAACCAAGGAAAGGTCATATGAGGTAGCAAAAGTGAGTGAGAAGTTGGATGGATTGGGAAGTGAAAGTTGATATTGGACCACTGAAAAATGATGCTGGTGAGGGAGTAATGAGGAACAAAGTAATGAGGGCAAATGATTTTAATGGGTACTTTGCATCTGTCTTCACTGTGGAAGACACTAGCAGTGTGCCAGAGGTCTGTGAGTGTCAGGGAGCAGAAGTGTGTGCAAAGGAAAATGTGCAAGGCAAACTGAAAGGTCTTAAGGTGGTTAAGTCACCTGGACCAGATCAACTACATCCCAGAGGATGAGAGAGGTTGCTGAAGAGATAACGGATGCATTAGTCAAGATCTTTCCAGAATCACTTGATATCACTCCAATCTTTAAGGGAGGAAGGCAAAAGAAAGGAAATTATAAACCAGTTAGTCTAACCTCAGTGCTTTGAAAAGTATTATTAAGGATGAGGTTTGGGTACTTAGAGCCTAATGATAAAATAAGTCAGTCAGCATGGTTTCTGTGAAGGGAAAACTTGCCTGACAAATCTGTTGGGAGTTCTTCAAGGAAACAAGCAGGGTGGACAAAGGAGAGGCAGTGGATGTCATTTATTTGGATTTTCAGAAGGCAATTGATAAGATGCCACATGAGGTTGCTTCACAACATAAAGTCCTGTGGCATTACAGGAAAGATACTGGCATGGATGGAGGAATGGCTGACAGGCAGGAGGCAGCAGGTGGTTGGCTGCCAGTGACTGGTGGTGTTGCTCAGAGGACAGTATGTTTGTCAATGATTTAGATAATGGAACTAATGGCTTTGTGGCAAAGTTTGCAGATGATACGAAGATAGGTGGAGTGGTAGGTAGTACTGAGGAAGCAATGTGATTGCAGCAGGTCTTAAAAGTAGCAGATGGAATACAATGTTGGGAAATGTATGAAAATACATTTTGGTAAAAGGAACAATAATGCCAACTATTATATAAATGGGCAGAAGTTTCAAACATCAGAGGTGCAGAGGAACTTAAGAGAACTCGTGCAAGACTCCCAGGTTAATTTACAGGTTGAGCTTGTGGTAAAGAAGTAAAATTCAATGTTGGCATTTACTTCAAGGGGAATAGAATATAAAGGCAAAGAGATACTGCTGAACCTTTGAATACACTAGTCAGGCCGCACCTGAAGTAACGTCAACAGTTTTGGACCCCGTATCTCAGAAAGGATGTGTTGGCGTTGGAGAAAATCCAGAGGAGGTTCACAAGGATGATTTCAAGAATGATGGGGTTAACATATGAGGAGTGTTGAGTCAGTGTACTCATTGGAATTTAGAAGAATGTGGGGGGGGATCTTATTGAAACCTACCAAATGTTGAAAGGGCTAGATAGGGTGGATGTGGAGCAGATGTTTCCTCTTGTCAGGGTATCCAGAACTAGAGGCCACAGCCTCAAAATTGAGGGGTGACCTTTTAGACAGAGATAAGGAGGAATTTTTGTAGCCAGTGAGTAGTGAATCTGTGGAATGCTCTGCCAGAGACTCCAGTGGAGGCAAATCTGTGGGTATATTTAAGGTGGAAGTTGATAGTTTCCTTATTGGTCTGGACATCAAAGGATGTGGCAAGAAGGCAGGTGTATGGGGTTAAGTGAGATCTGGGATCAGCCATGGACTGGTGGAGCAGACTTGACGGGCTGAATAGCCTAGTTCTGCTCCTATGTCTTATGGTCTAACCCACGATGCTACTTTCAATGAATTATGGACCTCTATTCCCAGATCCTTTTGTCCTAACCCACTCAGTGCCTTACCGTTCACTGCGCAAGATCTAGCTTGGTTGCTCCTCTCAAAGTGCAATACCTCACACCTGTCTGCATTAAATTCCATCTGCCATTTTTCAGTCCATTTTTCCAGCTGGTCAAGATTCCGTTGCAAACTCTAATTGTCTTCCTCGTTGTCCACTGCATCCCCAATTTTGGTGTAATCTGCAAATTTGCTGATCCACATTGTCATCTATATCAATGATCTGGACAATAAACAACAACGGACCCAGGACCGACCCCCTCAGCACTCTACTAACCACAGACCTCCAGTCAGAGAGGCAACCATCTGCTATCACTTTCTCCCACAAAGCCAATGTCTTTTTCAATTTACTACCTCATCTTGAATACTGAGCGACTGAGCCTTCTTGACCAATCTCCCATGTGCGACCTCGTTAAATGCCGTGCTGAAGTCCAGGTCAACATAACCCACTGCCTTGCCTTCATCAACTTTCCTGGTAACTTCCTCAAAAAACTCTAAGATTGGTCAGACACGACCTACCACACACAAAGCCATGTCGCCTATTCCTACTCAGTCCCTCTCTATCTCAATACACATACCTGGTCTCTTAGAATACCTTCCAATAACTTTCCCACTGACGTCAGGCACACCAGTCTATAATTTCCTGGTTTATGTTCACAGCCTTCCTTAAACAGCAGAACAAGCCTGCGGTACCTCACCTGTCACTAAGGATTTCTGCACGTGGCTCTCACAGGATCCTTGTAACTCAAGCAATGTCATGAACTTATTTGTTTTTAAGCATGAAATGCATTGGAGATGGTCAGCACATTAATTAGTATTTGTAGAAGGGAACTGAACTGGTAAAGTGAGAAAAACAAGTGATCAGATTTAAATACAGGCACGGAGATTGGACAAGGTTTCTCTTGTCCTATGCTGCTCGTATCAATAAACGAGTCAGATTGTGCAATGAAAGGCAATTAACTGGAACTGTTCTTCTGGTCTTCAATCAGGATGTTAACTGTGTTTATCTTTTCACATATTAAAGATCATTTAAGTGATTCCAGTATTTTTCTTTTTTTGATAAAGGTTTTCAGCACATTTAGTAGTTTCATTTTCATCAAGTGTAAATATTCAATTTCTTGTAACATTGTACAATTACCACTACAGATAAACTTGGATTTGTTTTTAATAGCATAATTATCAAACAGTAGGCATCTTAGATCTTGAAGAATATACAAGACTCAATGAGAAGACAAATTATCCAGAGACCTAAAACAAAGGCAAATGTCTAAATGCACCTCGCCAACCTCACCTACTGCATTCAGTTCTCTGCATAGAGAAGAGACATTTATTTATTTATTTATTCAGAATATCATGGAGACCAAATGTGGAGTAAGTGAATGTGTACTCTGTTCTCATTGCCCATGCCATTGCAACTCCACACCAACCCGTCTATGCTCAGCATTCTCCATTCCAAGGTGAGGCCAAACACAAACCAGAATAATAGCCAAATGGTACAAACATTGAATTTGCAGTCTCAGGTAGTTCACAACCCTTGTGTTCCATTCTCTCTCACAATGCACACAAGCTCTCCTTCCTTCCATTTGCCTATCACTCAAACACGAATGCTGAGTCACATATCCTCTCACAACTTGTTCCATCAACCCAGTATTCCAAACTTATCACCTTTTAACCTGCCTCTATGCCGCATTTCCGATTCCCAACTCCATCTGACCCTTTTACCCCTTCTCTTCTTTTGTCACTCACCAGCAGCTGTCCGTCACCATTTACCCGTCCTCCCCAGCTCACCCAACGCCTACCAGTGCCTATTTACCTCTTCACACTATTTAGCTGCACTCTGTACTCCCAGCCCTTGTGCAGAATTTCACTACGAACATCGAATTTTCGTTTCCACAGATGCTGCTTAACATACCGAGTTCTTTCAACTGTTATTTTTAACTCCAAACTCTGATTTACCAGAAAAAGTAGTCTACTTATTTACACATTCTTATCTCATAAGTGTTGTCCGATAGGTATCTTCATAAATAGTTTATATTAAATACCAAAATCTGACGAATAAATTCACAGAACATGCCATTTTTCAATTGCAGCAAGATAGTAAATATGCAGCCTTAAATTTAAAATCTAACACAATTTTGCAGCCTTTCCCCTTTATTTTAACATGCATTGAAGTGTTTATACTGTGTACATACAAACATCCGCAAATACCTATTTCCGACAGGGGACCTGAACCTGAGTGTGACTGTCTGTGACCGCGGTAAGAAGCAGAGGAGCCTCGCCAACCGCACGGCCTCGGCCGTCTCCAACCTCATCTTGCCGCAGTCCCAGGCCGCCTGGATGGTGGGGGTGGGGGAGAAGCAGTAAATCGCCAACACGTGCGATGCCCTTACACATAAAATGACCAACAGACATCGGCGCCCAAAGTCCTCAAACACTCACCGTCTCCATCTTTGCGGGCGAAGTGAAATGCCGGACGTGACGACAGCAATGTCTGCCACAGCTTCCGGTCTTCCACAATGCAACGCGACGTTTACGGATGAGGTCGAAGTGGGACAGCCGTGATCTCCAGTTTGTAATTCCTGCTCCTGACGAGTCGGGTTGTACGCTTCCCAATCCTTACTTTACTTTTTGTAAACCGTTTGAACTACTTGCCTGCTCTTTGCTTCCCGCTTGCAGTCCGAGAGTCCGTTCTTTTTTTAATCTGCTGTACCGTCTTGACTACAGTTTTGAAGAGTGAACTTCGAGACGAAATCACTGTTAGATTGCTAACACTGGAAGGGAACATGTATTAACTGTTTTTTGGTGGACAGCTTTTTTAGGTAAGTCTAGTATAAAATCCGTTCAGCGTATTTTATTGTATCGCCGTAGCTTTATTGTTGCTGGGTCAACATCATTAGATTCCCTCCCTAACAGCACTGTGAGTGTATCTACACCTCTGAGACAGCAGCGGTTCAAGAAGGCAGCTCATCACCCCTTCACAAGGGCAACTAGGGGTGGGCAATAAATGCTGGCTTGGCGACACCCACATCTCGTAAATGAATATATTTTTAAAAAATGCACTAACATTCAAGGATTATTTTAAACCATTTTACCTCAGCAAAATTCCATTAGTCCATTACGCCAGTCGAGTGGTACTCAACATCAAAACACCCATTTGTTCTCGCCATATGTATTCAAAGTACTGGTTAGTGACAATAGCAATGCAATAATATTGCGTGTTGTGTGAAAATATTTTGAGATCTTTATTTAAAACGTGTGTTCTTCATTCAGTAGTACTTATGCATAAAAGCATCTTTTAAATCTTGTCAGTAATTAATATTTGCTTTTATTTCTTTCAAGATGAATAGCGTCACCACAACCCAAACAATAATCAATAACTAATTTCTTACCTGAAGACTTCAGCCTCTGAGTTCACAAAATCAAACAATCATGGCTAATCATCTACCCTAAGGGTTCCCAATCTGGAGTTCATGGACCCCTCAGTTAACAGTAAAGCTCGTTCGCATAAAACAGATTGGGAACCCCTGTGCTGTCCCAAAACTGTATTCCTGCTCTCTCCTGAGCTCCTTTGAGGCCTTTTGTGTCTTGAACCCTCAAGCATATTCTTCATTTTGTCCTTCACTATTTTCTGTGCTCCAGAAGTCACCTTATGACAGTTCCTGTATGCAATAATCCTTTGTACTAGACCACCCTCTCTATCTTGTCCTCTTTCCTAACCCTCCACCATTCAGACGAGTGAAAGAATTCCTTTTCACTCCACTAGTCAGTATATCCAACAAACAATTCTTCGTTATTTATGGCAATATTGCTGCCCCTCTCATCTTACCCTCAGCCCACTTGCTGGGAGGGAATCTCCTCTTGTGGCTCTTGAGTTCAATCATCACTTCCAATTCATCCCAACCCATCCTCAGGCACTTTCCCTCATCACCATTAAAAGTGAACACCTACCTGTACCTCGGTTTCACCATACGGCCCTTCCAAATGAGGTTAAGATGAACAGGCACCTCTTCGAATCTAGTTTACTGCATTTGCTGCTCCCAGTGTGGCCTCCTCCACATTGGTGAAGCCAAGCATAGACAAGTCAAATGTTTTGCAGAGCACAGTAGTCTCCAAGCTACTGGTTGCATGTCATTTCAATTCTCCACTCTCTCTGACCTCGGACTTCTCAATTGCTATGGAAAGGTGATAAGAAGGTTGGAAGAACACCTCTTTCCACTACAGCTAAATGGTATGCACACATACAAAACTTTAATTTGAGGTAATTTGCACCTTGTGTTCTGTCACTGTCACACTCACTCACACACACTCATGAACCTGGATTTTTTCTATCTTTGGTCACTTTTCCTCTCTCCTCACGTCCCTCATGACTCAACCTGTCCATTGTTAAACACCTCCCCCCCACCCCATCCCAAGATAGTTACATTTATCATCTATGAGCCTCTGTCCAGCCTTCTCTCATGTATCTATATACTGGGAAGCTTTCTTCTTCCCTCTTGAAAGGTGGTTAAGGGAAAAAAAGAAGTAGGGAGGAGGGAATATATTCTAAATTGTACCATCTGAAAGTAATGTCAGAAATACTGGAAGGTGCAGTCTGTGCAGCTATTCCATCGGGGCTGGAAGCAGGAAAAGCTCACGGTACTGATAACTCAGCATCGTTGTCTGCATGTCCAAGTGTCATGCATTGCATCAAATTGATTATTTTACCAGTAGCATTATTTATAGAAAATCAGTATAAAGTTTTGCTGAAGTCCTTGGTTATACCGTTGATAGATTTGGAAACCACATCTAGTGGTAAAAGGATGTACCTGCAATGTGACTCATGGGTATTTTCCCAGCATTTGTTGTCTGGGTCATGAATTTATGATGTTCAAATAGGGAGTCCATGACAGCAGGAAACAATATACTGTAAATGAATTTAAAACCAGAGTGTTAAATCAGATTTTTCTGTGTTTTTTCACTTTGTCTTAAAAGCAAAATGATTATCAACTATTATGTTCTGAATTTTCAGATTACACATCTTTGAGTGCAATAATTTGATGATGTCTGCAGCATCTGTGTCACACTGTTCACCAGTAAAAACTGTGGCTTCTGAAGTTCCCTTCCGTGATCTCTGTTCAACTTTGGAAAAAATACAGAAAACTAAATCCAGACCGGAAAAAAACAAGTATTTCACTGACTTCCTGTATTCATGGAGAGAATTTCATAATGCTCTTCATAAGAATGATTTAGACACCACTGATACTTTTTACCCAGCACTGCGCCTGATACTTCCTCAACTTGAGAGGGAGAGGATGGCATATGGCATTAAAGAAACAATGCTCGCAAAACTTTACATTGAAGTTCTTGGTTTGCCAAAAGAAGGAAAAGATGCTCTGAAACTCTTGAACTATCGAGCTCCATCAACCTCATATGGAGAGGCAGGTGATTTTGCTGTGATTGCGTATTTTGTTCTGAAACAGAGGTGTCCAAATAAAGGCACGTTGACTATTTGTGGGGTAAATGAACATTTGGACTCCATTGCACTTAATAACGCTGTCAAGAGAAAAGATTTAGTCAAAAAGAGCCTGTTGCAGTTAATCTGTCAGAGTTCTGCATTGGAACAAAAGTGGCTTATTCGTATGATCCTGAAAGACATGAAGTTAGGCATCAGTCAACAAACTATACTTCAGTTATTCCATCTAGATGCTGTAGAGCTTTATAGCGTGACAACAGATTTAGAAAAAGTTTGCAGACAGCTCCATGATCCCAGTGTATCTCTCAGTGATGTCTCCATCATGTTGTTTTCTGCTTTTAAGCCAATGCTTGCTGGTGTTGCTAATATGAAAAACATTGAAAAGTTAATGCACAATCAGAGTTTTTACCTAGAAACTAAATTAGATGGGGAGCGTATGCAGCTTCACAAAGATGGAGATATTTACAAATATTTTTCACGTAATAGCTATGATTACAGCCAACAGTTTGGTGCTTCACCATTACAAGGATCTCTCACACCATTTATTCATAATGCCTTCAAGAGCACAGTGCAAAATTGCATCCTTGATGGAGAAATGATGGCTTACAACCCTGTTACAAAAACCTTTATGCAGAAAGGAAACAAATTTGATATCAAAAGAATGGTGGAGGATTCAGAATTACAAACTTGTTTCTGTGTATTTGATGTGCTAATGGTAAATAATCAGAAAATGGCAAATGAAACTCTCAGGAAAAGACATGAAATCCTTCAGACTATCTTCACAGAAGTGCCAGGTCATTTTCAGGTTGTGGAAAAAACAGAAATAAAAACAAAAAAAGATGTTGCTGATGCCTTGAATGATGCCATAGATAAACGGGAAGAAGGAATCATGATAAAGGATCCTTTATCTGTTTATAAACCAGACAAACGTGGTGAAGGCTGGTTGAAAATTAAACCAGAATATGTTGATGGATTGATGGATGAGCTTGACATCTTGATTGTTGGAGGTTACTTTGGTAAAGGTCATCGGGGTGGAATGGTGTCCCATTTTCTGTGTGCTGTTGCAGAAGTTCCTTCAACTGGTGAGAAGCCATCAGTCTTTCACTCAGTTTGCCGTGTAGGCTCTGGATATACAATGAAGGAACTGTACGACCTGGGGCTGAAACTAGCTAATCACTGGAAACCTTACCATAAAAAAGATCCTCCTGAAAATATTCTGTGTGGTGCTGAAAAACCAGAGGTCTATATTGAGCCCTGCAATTCGGTCGTTCTGCAAGTTAAGGCAGCTGAAATTGTAAACAGTGATGCCTATAAAACAGGTTGTACATTGCGTTTTCCACGAATTGAGAAGATCAGAGATGATAAACACTGGTATGAGTGCATGACCTTGCATGATCTGAGTCAACTGCATAAAAAAGCATCAGGGAAACTTGCATCCAAACATGTAGACCTAAATGATGAAGAGCCAGAGAAGAAGAAGCGTAAAGTTTTGACAAAAGCCAAAAAATTGATTGGTATCGCAGAACAGTTTAAGGCCCAAGATCTAACCAATATCAGCAAAGTTTCAAATATTTTTGAAAATGTTGAATTTTGTGTCTTAAATGGCCTTGACCATTATCCTAAAGCTGATCTGGAAAAGGGAATAGCTGAATGTGGAGGATTAGTTGTACAGAATCCTGGACCTGATACTTACTGTATCATTGTGGGCACTGTCAATATCCGTGTTAAAAACCTTATCACTGCTAATGAGCATGATATTGTGAAAGCTGAGTGGTTGGTTGATTGTTTGCAAAAGAAACATTTTGTACCCTGGCAACCTCAGAATATGATTCATATGTCACCTTCAACAGAAGAACATTTTGCTCAAGAATATGATAGCTATGGTGACAGCTATTATGCTGATGTTGATAAAATCCAGCTGCAAGAAGTTTTCAAAAGAATGAATAAACCAGTAAAGGAATTGCCCTTCTCATCTATTGCTGACCTGGAGCATCAGTACTTCTGGGACAAATCACCCCTAAGTATGTTCAGATGCTGCATGATTTATATTGACTTCTACAGCAGAATTGGTGACAACAGTACACGGATACGCAACACAAGTTTAGATCTGAGGGTCTTGGAGCTGCGTTTTCATGGCGCGAAATGTGTCACGAGACTGCAAGAAGGTGTCTCCCATGTCATTATTGGTCTTGATAAACAACGTCTCTCAGCACTGAAATTGCTCAGGAGAACATTTAAAAGGAAATTTAAAATTGTGATGGAATCATGGGTATCTGATTCACTGAAAGCTGGGTGTATGCAAGATGAAAAAGTTTACTTACTTTAGAAGACTGCTAAAACTCATTGAAAAATTAGTAAGAATGGTCAATTCTTGGAGGGCAATGTAGAGCTGTGCAGTCATTAAGTTCACCAGCTGCAAAGTGGTGTCTGAATCTCTGTTATATAAATGAATATTTTTCTCCTAGATCATCATCTTTAATTCCAGGTAAAGATTATTAACAATCCTTATTTACAAAACTGAGGTTTTTCATGCAGAAATAAAACTATAATGCACACCACGATTTGAAACTATGAAATTAAACAACTGTTGTGCTGGTTGTTTCATCTTAATGTGTTTAATTAAAACCAACTCTTTGAATATTCTATTTTTAAACTAAAGCATTAGAAATGTGTGCAATAGCAAAGAGTACTTTTATTATATGTGTGATGTTCTCTGAAAGAACAGGTAATGCAACATTTTTTTAAAGCTGAATCATAACATGCCGGCTGTTGGTGTATGAGCCATACCTGTTTGACTACTGACTATGTACTATTTTACCACGCAAACACCTTTAACTAAGATTTTTGTCAACATCCAAAATAATGACTGTCCTTGGTATTGGAATTGACATTTAATTAACTGAGAAGTTGTTTTACACTGGTAATAACATCCCAAACTGATGATGAACCAAGCATATCATTGTAGACAAAATGTAACAAATGTTTGTTCAGGTAAATAAACCAAGCAAAGGCTGTAAGGTAATAAGATCATAGCTTTGAAATTAATTCCAAAAGAAAGCAGATAGTAAGAAACTGGAGGAGAGAGTGTTTACATAAAACACTTCATTCTAATTGAAGTCATTTTAGTGTAACATCATGAAAGGAAATTCACAAATATGTTAGCTTTTATTATATATTAACAGTTATTCCAAATGCTCTGTTTTGATTCAACATTTTCTGAAACAATCAGTGTCCAACAAGATGCTGGACTGAGCCAAAGGAAACATAGATCAGATTATCTACCATGTAACAGGCAAGTCTTCTGTTTATCCCTCAGCCAATTACCTGCTCAGATACCTTATCATTGCTACCTCCTGTGGCAACTCATTGCAGAAACCAACTTTGAAAAATTTGCCCCTCAGGTTGCCTTAAACCACCCCCCCTCCCCGCCTTAAGTCCATACCCTCTGTTTTAGACATCCAAACCATGGGACACAGATAGAACATAGAATAGTAGTGCACTGGACAGGTTATTCTGTCCTCTATATTGTGCTTATCTTGATGCCAATTTATATTAAATCATCTACATCCCCCTATTCCCTTAATATTCATGTTTTTAATCAAAGTCCTCTTAAACTCCCCCAGATTCTGTGATTTCACTAGAACCCCGGAAACCCATTTCAGGCAGATACCAACCCCCGTTTTTAAACCTGCATCCCCCCCCCCCCCCCCAGCTTAAAACATAAACTTTGGTGTTTGAAATTACCATGTGGAAACAATTCCTACTCTATCAAATTTATGCTTATAATTTTAAAAAACCTGTATCAGGTCTCATCTTAGCTTCGAATGTGCTAGGGAGAACAGTCTAAGTTTGTCCAATCTTTCCTTATAGTGCTTACCTTCTAATACTGGTGACCTGCACCTTCACAGTCCCCACATCCTTCCTGCATGCAGTACTCCAAGTGTTCAAGCACATCCTCCAACTGTGTTGGTCTTGGGCACAAACATTACAATTTGCTGTATGATGGGATATACATGTGACAAATAAAGCTTTTTTTTAAGTATAGTCTGATTAAAGTTTTGTATATTGTACCTGCAGCATGATTTCCTTACTCTTATTTTCAACAATGAAGACTAGCATGCCATATGCATTCTTTACTACCTAATCCTATTCCATAGCCACTTTCAGACAACTAGGGACTTGGACCCCAACATCATTCTGTACTAAAATGCTACTTAGGGGTCTACCTTTAACTAAGTACTTTCTACTGCCATTTGACCTCTCTACGTGCAAGATTAAACCACATCTTTCACTTCTCTACCAATATCTGTAACTGATCTGGATCCTACTGTATTCTTTACACTGTCCAGAACTCCTCCAGTCTTGGTCTCATTCATTCAACTGCATTTTCATCCATGTGATTGATATACATCACACAACAGATGTCCCACTATCAATCCTAGTGGAGTACCACGGATCACAGACTTCCAGTGAGAATAACAGCCTTCCAACCCTTTTCCCTGTCTTCTGAATCCAAACTTGTAATTGATTCTTAATCCCATTCAGCTTTACCTTCTGAATGAACTTACCATGAGGGACATTATCAATGCCTTACTGAAGTCCATGTAGCTAACATCTACTGCCTTACCCTCATCAAGCTCCTTTGTCATCAAAAAACTCGGATCAGATTTGTTAGATGACTTTCCTTTCAATTCACGCCTTCTAAACCAGACAACATCCTTGTAAATCTTTTCTTCACCCTTTTTAGCTTTTCATATCATTCCAGAAGTGGGATCAGAATTGCACACAATATTCTCAATAGACAATAGGTTGAGCGGTAGGCCATTCGGCCCTTTGAGCCAGCACCGCCATTCAATATGATCATGGCTGATCATCCACAATCAGTACCCCGTTCCTGCCTTCTCCCCATATCGCCTAACTGAAATATTGTACAACTAACAAGACATTGTGCTGAATACCTTGGCTAATGAAGGAAGGCATGCTGTATGCCTACTTTCACTCCCTTTGTTGCCATTTTCAGGGAACTATTCTTGTCCTTTTATTCAATAATATTCCCTGGGGCCTTGCCATTCACTGTGTATGCTCTGAGCTGGCTGGTTTAGCTTCCCAAAATGCTAAATTCCATTGTGCACTTGCCAATTTCATCAGTATAATGCTACAACCTTAACCTTTTGTACTGTTCACTCCCCCTTTTCTTTCTTCCTTGGCCTTCTGTCCTCTCCTATTCAATTCCTCCTTCTCTAGCCCTGTATCTCTTTCACCAATCAACCTCCCAGCTCTTTAATTAATCCTTCCCCCTCCCGGTATCACCTATCACCTTGTGTTTCTCTCTCCCCTCCCCCAGCTTTTAAATCTACTCTTTGTCTTTTTTATTCCAGTCTTGGCAAAGGGTGTTGACTCAAAACACAGTGTGTGAACAGCTGATGCAGTTGCTGGCAGTCTCATCAGTCACTAATGTCTCAGTACTGAGCAGCTGCATGGCTTCCCCTGACCTGCACAACTCAGTGGCCATGGAGTGATCCATTGGTTTCAAACTTGTTGCCTAGCACAGCAGTACAAAGGCTGGATTTCTGCTGGGATTCCAGCACAGCAGGGCTGTCTTTAATGATCTGTTTTAGTACCCATTCTCTTTTCACTCTTATGGGAACAGCCTGGGTACTAAGTGTGGTAGATGGAGAACTTTAGTTTTCTGTTACAGGTTAATTGGAGCTACACTCTCCTAAGCCTGGTCTGCCTCTGTTTGCCAACTAGACTCTCTCAAACCCACCAGACATCTGGTCTTCTCGATTGAGCAAATACTCTCTGAAGTATGAGTGGTGTCTGGATCACCTCACTACACTGATACTGCACTGCACCTCAAGGCCCCTGGGGATTTTATTTGTTTCCTCTCATTCTTACAAATTGAAGTTGATCTTGTATTTTGTCATTTTTCCACCCAGCACTCAGCCACCCTCAATTTTGTGGTCTTCACATAATTCTGGCTATCCTCTTTAGAGAGACAATCACTGTCACCCATGTTCACAGCAGAGTCTCTAAAGCCAATTTTCAACAAGCATGAATGCTATAGACTGCATGGCTTCCTTTTGTGTCATTGATTGTCTATGGACTGGAAGAACACACAGATAGGGCCTAACATGGGTATTTGGGATAGGTGTAAGTAGACATGGTCAATATAGATGAGGAAGGCCAAAAGGGTCCATTTCTGCCCTCTGTCCCTCAATGTTTCTGGAATGGATGTTCACAGTGTGCTCTGATGTTCATTACATGAATAGTTTCCTTCTGCAATTGCATGAGTTTAAATCAAAACTAGTTATTTTGACATAGGCAGGAGGAGTTTAATATTCTGAAACTATAACCATATAACAATTACAGCATGGAAAAAGGCCATCTCGGCCCTTCTAGTCCGTGCCGAACGCTTACTCTCACTTAGTCTCACTGACCTGCACTCAGCCCATAACCCTCCATTCCTTTCCTGTCCATATACCTATCTAATTTTACTTTAAATGACAATATCAAACCTGCCTCTACCACTTCTACTGGAAGATCATTCTACACAGCTACCACTTCCTGAGAAAAGAAATTCCCTCTTGTGTTACCCCTAAACTTTTGCCCCCAACTCTCAACTCATTTCCTCTTGTTTGAATCTCCCCTATTCTCAATGGAAAAAAACCTATCCACGTCAACTCTCTCTATCCCCCTCATAATTTTAAATACCTCTATCAAGTCCCCCTCAACCTTCTACGCTCCAAAGAATAAAGACCTAACTTGTTCAACCTTTCCCTGTAACTTAGGTGCTGAAACCCAGGTAACATTTTAGTAAATCTTCTCTGTACTCTCTCTACTTTGTTGACATTTTTCCTATAATTCGGTGACCAGAACTGTACACAATACTCCAAATTCAGCCTTACCAATGCCTTGTACAATTTCAACATTACATCCCAACTCCTATACTCAACGCTCTGATTTATAAAGGCCAGCATACCAAAAGCTTTCTTCATCACCCTATCCACATGAGATTCCACCTTCAGGGGACTATGCACCATTATTCCTAGATCACTCTGTTCTACTGCATTCCTCAATGCCCTACCATTTACCATGCATGTCCTATTTGGATTATTCCTACCAAAATATAGCACCTCACACTTATCAGCATTAAACTCCATCCGCCATTGTTCAGCCCACTCTTCTAACTGTCCAAAATCTCTCCACAATCATTGAAAGCCTACTTCATTATCCACAACACCACCTATCTTCGTATTATCTGCATACTTACTAATCCAATTTACCACCCCATTATCCAGATCATTAATGTGTATGACAAACAATGTTGGACCCAGCACAGATCCCTGAGGCATGCCACTAGTCACCGGCCTCCAACCCGACAAACAGGTATCCACCACTACTCTCTGGCATCTCCCATCCAGCCACTGTTGAATCCATTTTACTACTTCCATATTAATACCTAATGATTGAACCTTCCTAATTAACCTTCTGTGTGGAACCTTGTCCAAGGCCTTACTGAAGTCCATATAGACAACATCTACTGCTTTACCCTCGTCAACTTTCCTAGTAACCTCTTCAAAAAATTCAATAAGATTTGTCAAACATGACCTTCCATGCACAAATCCATGTTGACTGTTCCTAATCAGACCCTGTCTATCCAGATAATTATATATACCATCTCTAAGAATACTTTCCATTAATTTACCCACCTCTGACGTCAAACTGACAGGCCTATAATTGCTAGTTTTACTCTTAGAACCCTCTTAAAACAATGGAACAACATGAGCAATACAGCAATCCTCCGGCACCATCCCCATTTCTAATGACATGTTAAATACTTCTGTCAGAGCCCCTGCTATTTCTACACTAATTTCCCTCAAGATTTTTGGGAATATCCTGTCAGGACCTGGAGATTTATCCACTTTTATATTCCTTAAAAGTGCCGGTACTTCCTCCTCTTTAATCATCATAGTTTCCATAACTTCCCTACATGTTTCCCTTACACACAATTCAATATCCTTCTCCTTGGTGAAACCCAATTTCCCTCGGGATCAATAAAGTATGTCTGTCTGTCAATACTGAGGAAAAGAATACTGGGCGTATAAACCACGAGAAAGAAATGAAAAGTGATTGGTTGGTTAGCAACAGCAGAATATAATCCCAGCAATCATCTAGGAACTTTGGAGATTGGATAAACAGCTGGCTTCCATGCCACAAAGAAGTGCTGGTACAACAGTCCCATAGATCCGGTGATCTGGGTTTGACTGTGTTCCCTTGCTCTGCTGTGGTCTCTCTGTGACTGCATGGAATTATGAAAAATGAAAACAAGTAGGCTTCGTACCTTTGGCAGGAAGTGGCCCACTGGTTTCCACTGAATTGGCTTGTAATAAGATAATAAGATGCAGGAACAGGAGATGGCACAAAACCTCTTTCAATATTGACTGACTTGTACTGTGCCAGTACTCCAGACACGTAGTTGACACAGCAGTGAAGAGTTTATTATTATATTTAGGGATTTGTTCCCTACTTGCACTTCAGAATCATATTCAAAGTGAAATTGCTTCACATTTCTAAATGCCCTCTCCTTTTGGATGTTCTGTCAGATAGTAAATCCAGGATATTAGTTTCACCTGAATTCCACTGACTAAGCAATCCCAGAATACCCTTTAGGGGGACAGATAGGTAATTCTGTGGATGCAAAAAAGAAACACAGATGGTAGTTTGCCACCCAGCTGCCAGGACCTGCAATGTTTCTGAACACATCCACAATATCCTGAAAAGGGAGGGTGAGCGGCCAAATGTTGTGGTACATATTGGTATCAATGACATTGGTAGAAAAAGGGAGGAGACCCTGAAAGCAGAATACAGGGAGTTAGGCAGGAAGCTGAGAAGCAGGACCTCAAGGGTAGTAATCTTGGCATTGCTGTCTGTGCCATACAACAGTGAGGATAGGAATAGAATGAGGTGGCAGATAAATGTGTGGCTGATGAATTGGAGCATGTGACAGGGATTCAGATTTCTGGATAATTGGGACTTCTGTGGCAAGTGGGACCTGTAGAAAAGGGATGGGCTGCATTTGAATCGGAGGGGGACCAAAATTCTTGCAGGCAGGTTTACTAGAGCTGTTGGGAGTGGTTTAAACTAATATAACAGGGCAATGGGAACCAGGATGATCGAGCTGAGGATGAACCAGCAGGTTTGCAAGTAGATGATGGGTGTAACATGAATGTAAGGAAGGACAGAGCAAAGAGTTAAATTGTACCACCGAGGCAAAATTCAAAAGGGCAAAGAATGCACAACTGATGGTGCTGTATTTAAATACGCGTAGCGTTCGGAATAAGGTGGATGAACTCATGGCACAATTAGAGATTGGTTGGTGCAGCGTTGTGGGCATCTCTTTGTTGTGGCTGAAAGAAGGCCAGAGTTGGGAGCTTAACATCATAGGTTATACTTGTATCAAAAGGACAGACAGGAAGGCGCAAGTAGTGGTGTGGCTCTGTAGGTAAGAGATGGAGTTACGTCTTTAGAAAGAAGTAACATAGGCTCAGAGAATGTTGAATCTTTGTAGGTGGAGTTAAGAAACCGCAAGGTTAAAAAAACATCATGGGAATCATAAATAGGCCTTCAAATGGTAGCTAAAATGTGGGGCTGAGATTGCAAAGGGACTTAGAAAAGGCATGTAATATCGCAGTTGTTATGGGGGACTTGAAATGCAAGGTAATAGGGAAAATCAGGTTGGCATTGGATCGCAAGAGAGGGAATTTGTTGAATGCCTATGAGATGGCTTTTTAGAGCAGCTTGTGCTTGAGCCTACTTGGGGAAAGGCTATCTTAGATTGGGTGTAGTGTAATAACACAGATCTTATTAGGGAGCTTAATGTAAAGGAACCCTTAGGAGGCAGTGATCAGAATATGATTGAATTCATACTGCAATTTGAGAGCAAGAAGCGTAAGTCGACATTTTGGACAGAGACTCTTCCTCAGGACTGGGCCTGAAACCTTTCCCACTTGTTCATCTATTCATAGCTCTTTTCATTTTTTATTCTCATCTGGTTTTGAATCATCAGCAAACATGCATTTTGCACTCACTTATATGATTAGGGTGCCATAGTAGTACAGTACAGTACAGCTATAGCCATCAGAGTTCAATTCTTCTGTAAGCAAGTTTTTACATTGCTCCCAGTGTGTGCGTGGGTTTTCTAGCTGTCCCAGTTTCCTCTCACAGTCCAAGGATCTATCGGTCAGCAGGTTAAATGGTCATTGTTAGCTGTCCCACAAATAGGTGGGCTGTTGGGTGGTCCAGCTCAAAGGGTCTATTACTATGCTGTATCTCTAAATAAATGAATAAATAAATTGAAATATATTGTGATAAGTCATTTTTCTTGCTTAGAATTGAGCAAGATGGGGCCAGTGAACCACGATGATGCTCTGCGGGCTACGTACAATACTGCAGGTTTCCACATATATAATGGTGGAGATGTTTATGTTTCAGGAAAGCAGTAGCAACTGATTTATCGAAAACCAAGAACTACACCCAAAGCACACTAAGAACTTTTAATGTAATTACGTCATCACATCAGACCAGCCTCATAAAGTGAAACCCCCAACTCAATGTCTGTGGCTGTGAATAATATACATTTCCACCAAATATGTTACACCACGGAGACCCACCTCCCCCACCCCCAGAATTCACTAAAACTGGCATTGTGAGCTGGTTATCTGGAGCTCAGGCAAGTCAGTCCTAAGTTCCATGGTTGGAGGAACAGCAAGTGACTCTGGCCCATCCAGAGGTGCATAGGTACACTCACAGTCATGTCATTTCACTGGGGACACAATAGTCGAATCCTCTGAATCTTGGTGGACCGGATATATCAAAGTACGGTCAGATTTACCACTCCTGTCTTTTCTCTCTGTTAAATCCAGAATGGGCCCAAGGGGATGTCGGTGTGCAACATGGTGGCTAATGCCAGCAAATTGGAATGTAGGTCAACAGGAACTGAGGAGTGCTGTACCACATAATGGGTAAGTGAAAAGGAATTGAATTTGCTGAGGAGGCTGACCAGGCGGTCGTGACTTCAGGAATGAAATCACCTGGCACTCATAATGACTGTCTGTGTACCACTCAGCCACATATAACTGCTGGTCTTTGTTTGGAGCTGTTCTGAGGCCCAAAAGGGCCCACAGGATTTGATCATGCCAGCACTCATTGGTTAGGGAAGCCCTCAGAGCAGCGAAACTGCTCACATAAGCCATTGGACTGCTGGTGACACAACATGGTGTGATGTAGCCTAATGCCAAGGCTCTGGGCCATCACTGGGGACTGTGGTCAGAGGAAATATCAGATGGGGTGCCAAATTAAGTAACCCAGGTGCTGATGAATGTCTGAGTCACATCTGCTGCCATTGTTAATGCAAGGGGAAATTATCTCTGGCCACTGGTTGAACCATTCCTCAGAGACCTCCAGAGGGGCCATGGGCCTGAATATGACAATTAATTTTGCCCAATGGCAATTCACACAAGCAACAGTCCCTTTGAAGGCCATGCCACACAAAATTTAGAGCAACCACTTTCTGTGAGGCTATGTATAGAGTCCAAAACAGTCCATCTCTGGTTTGTGGGCTCAATGGGGTGAGGGTGACCTGCTGAGCCATTGCGCAGGAGAGAAACCCCAGCTTCTCCAAACTTCATTATAGCCAATTGCAGGCCCGTAACTGCTGTTCAGTGAGCCTGAACCTCTGGGTCAATAGCTTGGTCGGTTGTCATTGCCAGCATAGTCACCCCCTATGTGTATGGCTGTGAAGGGCATTTGGCCTTGGCATTATTTTTCCCTTTGATATATTGTGAATTTAGATTTGTAGGCTAGGTGGCGCCGCTGCCATCTGATATTTTGGCCATTGCATGCACAAGGGGTCTGTGGTCAACGAATACTGTAAGATAGCAACCGTCTAAAGAAAACAAAACTGGCGGACAGCCAAATAGTGATCGAGAAACTCACTGTCAAATGTGCTGTACTTCTATTTGGGAGGACAGAGCTGGCGGGTGAAGAAGGCAAGCAGCTGCCACGTACTTCTGACCAACTGCTCGTGCACAGCACCTAGAGCATAGTCTGAAATATCAGAGGTAATGGGTATGAGGTACCCATTATTAGAGGTAAGAGGTATGGGTGCTTTGGGGAGCTGCTGCATCAGTAGGCTTGCATTCAAAAGAACTTGTTTGGTATCATCGGCAATGCTAAGTCCAACATTGATCAAACCTGTTCTAAAGGTGGTGAGAACCTGGCCTGAGGGGGCAATATCTGCTCTGAATAATACAATCTAGAGAATGTTCAGGGAGGTTGCTACCTACGGCAAGCACATTAACCAACAGGAACGTTTGGATTCTGTGACCAGCTATATAGAGAAGTGTACAGAAGGTATTACCATCACAAAACACAGCCGTGAGCGCAAATCAGAAATCATGGCTCTCTGCAGCGGTCCATGCCAAGCTGAGGCATCGTGATACTGCCTTTAGATCAGGGGATGCAACAGCTCTCAGGGAAGAAAGAACTGTGCTTTCCCACTGCATAAGTAAGATGAAATATAAGCATTCTCAGAGAATCTACAGTCACCAGAGGAGATAAGGTGAGAGAGGGTCACCAATGGGTAATACCAGAATTTTGATGTTCATATCATCAGGTTCGAGCACACCAGATGGAATATTGTTGTTGTTCCTCCAACCTGAGTGTGGCCTCATGGCAACAGTAGAGGAGGCTGTGGACTGATATGTCAAAATGGGAATGGGAAGTAGAATTAAAATGGGTGGACTAAATTGGGCTTTTCCTAGGAGCATGGCAAAGTGGTCTCCCAATCTACGTCGGGTCTCATTGATATACAGGAGGCCACACTGGGAGCACCAGATACAGTAGATGACCCCAACAGACTCACAGGTGAATTGCCACCTCACCTGGAAGGACTGTTCGAGGCCCTGGATGGTAGTGAGGGAGGAGATGTAGGGGCAGGTGTAGCACTTGTTCTGCTTGCAAGGATAAGTGCCAGGAGGAAGATAAGTGGGGAGGAACAAGTGGGCAAGGGAGTCACGTAGAGAGTGATCCCTGTGGAATATGGTAAATTGGGGGGGAGGGAAAGATGTGCTTGGTGGTGGGACCCTGTCAGAAATGGTAGAAGTTAGGGAGAATTGTCTGCTGGAAGCAGAGGTTAGTGGGGTGTTAGATGAGGACAAGAAGAACTCTATCCCTGTTATGATGACAAGAAGATGGGTGAGTGCAAACGTGGATGAAATGGAAGAGATGAGCTTGGAGGAAGGAAAACCCTTTACTTTGAAGAAGGAGGACTTCTTATTAGTTCTAGAATGAAAAGTCTCATTGTGAGAGCAGATGCGGCAGACACAGAGGAATTGTGAGAAGGGGTTGGCATTCTTACAAGGGTGACAGATGTGAGTAACAGTCTGGAGAGGGAAGGGCAGATGCTAGAGAGCATCCCTGTGGCTGTCCCCCTTAACAATAAATACTCCTGCGTGAGTACTGTTGGGGTGTTGACCTACCTGAGAGAAGCAACAGTAGCTGCGTTTCCGGCACAGAGTCTGGTCCTGCGGCTCAGAAGGGTCGGGAAAGGAAGAGGATTGCAGCAGTGATAGGGGACTATAGTTAGGGGGTCAGACAGGCGATTCTGTGGATGCAGGAAAGAAGCACGGATAGTAGTTTGCCTCCCAGGTGTCAGGGTCCAGGATATTTCTAATTGCATCCACGATATCCTGAAGGGGAAAGGAGAACATCCAGAGGTCGTGGTACATATTGGTTCCAAAGACATAGGCAGGAAAAGGGAGGATGTCCTGAAAACAGACTTAGGAAGGAAGTTGAGAAGCAGGACCACAAAGGTGGTAATCTCGCGATTACTGCCTGTGCTACATAACAATGAGTATAGGAATAGAATGAGGTGGAGGATAAATGCGTGGTTGAGGGATTGGAGCAGGGAGCGGAGATTCAGATTTCTGGATGGTTGGGACCTCTTTTGGGGCAGGAGTGACCTGTACAAAAAGGACGGATTCCACATGAATCCCAGGGGGACCAATATCCTGGGAGGGCTGTTAGTTTAGGCCGTTGGGGAGAGTTTAATCTAGAATTTCTGAGGGGATGGGAACTGAACTGAAGAGACAGAGGAAGAGGTGGTTAGCTCTCAGATAGAGAATGCTTGGAGACAGTGTGAGAGGGAGGATAAGCAGGTGATAGAGAAGGGGTACGCTCAGACTGATGGTTTGAGGTGAGTCTATTTTAATGCAAGAAGCATCATGAACAAAGCCATGAGCTCAGAGCGAGGATCAGCACTTGGAGCTATGATGTTGTGGCTATCAGACAGACTTGGATGGCTAAGGGGCAGGAATGGCTACTTAGAGTGCCAGGCTTTAGATGTTTCAGAAAGGACAGGGAGGGAGGCAAAAGAAGTTGGGGCATAGCACTGCTGATCAGAAATAGTGTCACGGCTGCAGAAAAGGAGGAAGTCATGGAGGGATTGTCTACTGAGTCTCTGTGGGTAGAAGTAAGAAACAGAAAGGGGCCAATAACTCTGCTGGGTGTTTTTATAGACCACCCAATAGTAACAGGACCATCGATGAGTAGATAGGGAGACAGATTCTGGAAAGGTGTAATGATAACATGGTTGTTGTGCTGGGAGATTTTAATTTCCCCAATATTGATTGGAATCTCCCTAAAGCAAGGGATTTAGATGAAGTGGAACTTATTAGGTGTACGTATATGTAGATAAGCCTACAAGAGCAGAGGCTGTACTTGGTCTGGTATGAGAAATGAACCTGTTCAGGTGACAGGTCTCTCAGCAGGAGAGCATTTTGGAGATAGTGATCACAATTCTATCTCCTTTACCATAGTATTGGAGAGGGATAGGAACAGACAAGTAGGGAAAGCATTTAATTGGAGTAAGGGGAAATATGAAACTACCAGGCAGGAACTTGGAAGCATAAATTGGGAACAGAAGTTCTCAGGGGAAAGTACGGCAGTAATGTGGCAAATGTTCAGAGGATATTTGTGTGGTGTTCTGCATAGGTACATTCCAATGAGACATGGAAAGGATGGCAGGGTACAGGAACCGTGGTGAACAAAGGCAGTTGAAAATTTAGTCAAGAAGAAAAGAAAAGCTTATGAAAGATTCAAAAAACTAAGTAATGATAGAGATGTAGAAGATTATAAGGCTAGTAGGAAAATGTTTAAGAATAAAATTAGGAGAGCCAAAAGGGGCCATGAGATGGCTTTGATGAGCAGGATTAAAGAAACGCCCAAGGCATTCTACAAGTATGTGAAGAGCAAGAGGATAAGATGTGAGAGAATAGGACCAATCAAGTGTGACAGTGGAAATGGAGGAGATAGTTGAGCTACTTAACGAATGCTTTGCTTCAGTATTCACTACGGAAAAGGATCTTGTCGATTGCAGAGATGACTTAGAGCAGAATGGAAAGCTTGAGCATATAAAAATTTAGAAAGAGGATGTGCTGGAGCATTTGGAAAGCATCAAGTTGGATAAGTCTCCGGGATCGGACGAGATGAACCCCAGGCTACTATGGGAGGTGAGGGAGGAGATTGCTGAGCCTCTGACAATGATCTTTGCATCATCAATGGAGATGGTGGGGGGTGATTTTGGAGGATTAGAAGGTTGCGGATGTAGTTCCCTTATTTGGGAAAGGGAGTAGAGATAGTCCAGGAAATTATAGACCAGTGAGATACTTCAGTGGTTGGTAAGTTGATGGAGAAGATCCAGAGAGGCAAGATTTATGAACATTTAGAGAAGCATAATATGATTCAGAATAGTCAGCATGGCTTTGTCAAAGGCAGGTCCTGCCTTATGAGCCTGATTGAATTTTCTGAGGACGTGACTAATGTTATGGATTCAAGCAACAATAAATATATGAGTGAGGCAGGGGTTTTTATAACAAACAACACATTTGTTAAACACTGCAAACAAACCCCCCAAAAGTAAACAAATCACTAACATAACCGGAAATCAGCTGCTGTGCGGCAGCTTAAACAGTCCTTAAAGCAATGAAGCTTAAACAGTTCTTAAAGCAATGTTGCAAAAACGGTTCTTCAAAGTAGTGTTGCAAAAGTTCAAAATGCTTACAGTCCATTTAAAGGAGAGACTTTTTAAGACGATTTAAATTCTCTTTCACGTCGTGTTGTTGCAGTTCCCAGTCGAACTACTTTTCCCACGGAGAATTTACGAAGGTGAAATGAAACGGCTTAAAGGCACTGACTTTTCCTTTACAAAACTGTTCCCAATCCTTTCTGCTATTCACAGAGATTAACACGGGTACATTCAACGAATTCCTTCCAAATGAGGATCAAACAAGGTCGAACCTGTTTCACCGTTGAAATCGACTTTCCTCGATCTTCTAACTCCCGAACTCCAATCTTCACTCTCCACTGATTCTCAACTAGCAGCATTATAAAGAAACTGCTAGCAATGACCTTTTAAACGTTAGGCATTAAATAAAACTTCATCTTTCAACTAAACTGCATCATAACATTAAATCACGCAGTGGCATGAAGTCAACATGGCAAATCCAACCACGAACTGCCACTCCTCACAGGGAGGGGTCCTCCTTTTATACCCTGTAAAAAAAACCTGTCACATGACCTCTACTGGCGGGAAAATGACATCACTCCACCATCTCAAAACCATTACCTCAAGTCCAGTATAGCTTCAACCCCAGTCACGTGACAAGGGTACCACTGTCACATGTCACGGGTACGTCACACTAAACACGTTGATGAAGGTAGAGCAGTAGGTGTAGTGTATATGGATTTCAGCAAGGCATTTGATAAGGTACCCTATGCAGGGCTTATTGAGAAAGTAAGGAGCCATGGGATCCAAGGGGACTTTGCTTTGTGGAACCAGAACTGGCTTGCCCACAGAAGGCAAAGTGTGGTTGTAGATGGGTTATATTCTGCATGGAGGTCGGTCACCAGTGGAGTGCCTCAGGGATCTGTTCTGGGACCCTTACTCTTTGTGATTTTTATAAATGAACCTGGATGCAGAAATGGAGGGATGGGTTAGTAAATTTGCCAACGGCACAAAGATTGGGGGTGCTGTGGATAGTGTGGAAGGCTGTCAGAGGTTACAGTGGGACATCAGTAGGATGTAAAACTGGGCTGAGAAGTGGCAGATGGAGTTCAACTCAGATAAGTGTGAGGTGGTTCATCTTGGTAGGTCAAATATAATGGCAGAATATAGTATTAATGGTCAGACTCTTGTCAGTGTGGAGGATCAGAGGGATCTAGGGGTCCGAGTCCATAGGACACTCAAAGCAGCTGTGCACGTTGACTCTGTGGTTAAGAAGGCACATGGTGCATTGGCCTTCATCACAGTGGGATTGAGTTTAAGAGCCGAGAGGTAATGTTGCAGCTATATGGGACGCTGGTCAGACCCCACTTGGAGTACTGTGCTCATTTCTGGTCACTTCACTATAGGAAGGATGTGGAAATTGTAGAAAGAGTGCAGAGGAGAATTACAATGTAGATTGACACTACATTGATGACTACATTGATGCTGCTTCCTGCACCCATGCTGAGCTCGTCAACTTCATCGACTTTGCCTTTAACTTCCACCCAGCCCTCATATTCACTTGGTTCATCTCCGACACTTCTCTCCCCTTTCTCGATCTCTCGGTCTCCATCTCTGGAGACAGACTGTCCACTGACATCTTCTATAAGCCCACTGACTCTCATAACTACCTCGACTATACCTTTTCACACACTGCCAAATGTAAAAATGCTATTCCCTATTCCCAGTTCCTCTCCCTCTGCTGCATCTGCTCCCAGGATAAGGCTTTCTGTTCCAGGACATCTCTCAAATGTCCACTTTCATTAAGGATTGTGGTTTCCCATCTGCCATCATCAATGATGCCCTCACCCACATCTCCTCCATTTCCCACACTTCGGCCCTCACCCCATCCTCTCGTCACCACAACAGGGACCAAGTTCCCCTTGTCCTCACCTACCACCCCACCAGCCTCCGGATCCAGCACATTATGCTCTGCAACTTCTGCCACGTTCAACAGGACCCCACCACTATGCACATTTTCCCCTCTCTACCCCTCTCCACTTTCTGCAGGGATTGTTGGCCCCACGACTCCCTGGTCCACATGCCCCTCTCTACAGATCTCCCACCTGGCACTTACCCCTGCAAGCGTAATTGCTACACCTGTCCCTACACCTCCTCTCTTACCACCATTCAGGGCCCCAGTCAGTTCTCCCAGGTGAGGCAACACTTCACTTGTGAGTCTTTTGAGGTAATCTATTGCATCTGGTGCTCCCGGTACAGCCTCCTCTACATCGGCGAGACCCGACACAGATTGGGGGACTGCTTTGTTGAGCACCCCCGCTCTGTCCACCACAACAGACGGGATCTCCCAGTTGCCATCCACTTCAACTCTGCTTCACGTTCCCATTCAGATATGTCCATTCATAGCTTCCTCTAGTGCCATGATGAGACCAAACTCAGGTTGGAGGAGTAACACCTCATATACTGTCTGGGTAGTCTCCAGCCCCTTGGCATGAACATTGAATTCTCCAACTTCTGATTATTCCCTCCCCCTCCCTTCCCCCATCCCTCTGCCTCCTCCTCCAGCTGCTTATTACCTCTTTCATGGTCCACATCCTTCTACAACCTATAGTGCTTTCCCCTTATATTCCTTCTTTACCTTTCCTGCCTATCCCCATCCTGATCCCCTGCCCCACCCCTTGATCCTTCCCCTTACTGGTTTTTCACCTGGCACCTACCAGCCTTCTCCTTCTCCTACCTTCTTTATAGGGCGCTTGCCCCCTCCCTCTTCAGTCCTGACAAAGGATCTCAGCCCGAAACTTTGACTATTCGTTTCCACGGATGCTGGGCGGCCTGCTGAGTTCCTCCAGCGTGTTGTGCGTATAGGTTTACAAGGATGTTGCCTGGATTGAGGAGCATGCCTTATGAGAATAGATTGAGTGAACTTGGCCTCATCTCCTTGGATTGATGGAGGTTGAGAGGTGACCTGATAGAGGTATAGAAGATGATGAGAGGCATTGATCGTGTGGATAGTCAAAGGCTTTTTCCCAGGGCTGAAATGGCTAACATGAGAGGGCACAGTTTTAAGGTGCTTGGAAGTAGGTACAGGGGTAAGTTTTTACGCAGCCATTGGTGAGTGCGTGGAATGGGCTGCTGGCAATGGTGATGGAAGGGGATATCATCAGGTCTTTTAAGACACCCCTGGATAGGTACATGGAGCTTAGAAAAATAGAGGGCTGTAGGTAACCCGAGATAACTTCCAAGGTAAAAACATGTTTGGCACAGTATTGTGGGCTGAAGGGCCTGTATTGTGATTTAGTTTTTCTATTTTTTCTATGTTTCTAAGTGACAGGGTGGGAAGAGGTATAGTCCAGGTAGTTGTGAAAATCAGTCAGTTTATAATAGACATCAGTGGATAGACCGCCTCCGGAGATAGAGACAGAGAGATTAAGAAAGCAGAAGGGAGGTGTCAGAAGTGGACCAGGTAATTTAGAGGGCAGGATGGAAGTTGGAGACAAAGTTGATGAAGCTGATGAGCTCAGCATGGGTGCAGGAAGAATAGGAAGGGTTGGGAGCAGTACTTTTCTTTGTTACTGTTGGGAAAGGGTTTCCTTTTGTTAACTAGCAGGAATGCTAATTTACTGATACCGAGAATGGTATTCCTTTGTAAACCAAATGGGGATTAATGTTCTTTCTTCTGAGTCTGTAAGCTTTTGTTGATGGGCTTTTGGGCAGATCGGCGCGAGGGGGTCGAGAGAGAGGACGCAATGCTGTAAGCTGGGCGAGGATCGGACCCCAAAGGGGGGTCCGAGGCTGGGAGATTCTCCGAGGAGGGGGGGGGGATGAAGCTAGATGTGCTTGGTTGACCACTCGGAGGGTCTTGAGCTGTTTGGAGAGTCGAGGAGTTCGGAGGGTCCTGAGCTGCGAGTCGAGGAGGGGATCGAATGGTGGCCAGAAGACTTCAGTAATTGAGCTCGTGTGGCTGTGCACGAAGTGGTTTGGACTTTGATAAGTTTGGTGCCTTTTCTTTAATTTTCTCTTCATATATACTGTATCGTTATTAATCACTTAGTTATAGTAACCTTTATAAATTGTACTCATTTAATCGCATATGGTGTACTGTCTGTTTTTGGGCGAGGCGGGGACATCACACAGCATCCACACCGGCTGATTACCCAGTTTGGTGGGGCCGAAGGCTGCTCCCCCTAGACAAGAACGAGCTGAGCAAGCCTGAGGCGACCCAGGGAGTTACACAGTATAGACTTGGAACCTGGACTGTTCCATGTAGCCTAAAAAACACAGGGATAGCTAGAACTCACAGAGTTGTGGGCACACAGGGATAAAAGTTCTGCCTCCAAGAGGTGAAAGTTGGAGGGAATTGTAAGGACCTGGCACTGATGAGAGCTGGGATCAGAAGGGGGAAGGAGGGTTAGTAGTGTCAGAAGAGGGGGAGGGTTAAGGCATTCAACGAAGGTGGGGTGAGAGGAAGTTGGAGTCTTCGAGGACCCAAGAGATGAGAGACCATAGAACCATAGAACATTACAGCACAGTACAGGCCCTTCTGCCACCCATGTTGTGCCAACCCATATAATCCTTAAAAAAAGTACTAAACCCACACTACCCCATAACCCTCTATTTTTCTTTCATCCATGTGCCTGTCCATGAGGCTCTTAAATACCCCTAATGTTTTAGCCTCCCTCACCATCCCTGGCAAGTCATTCCAGGCACTCACAACTCTGTGTAAAAAACCTTCCCCTGATGTCTCCCCTAATCTTCCCTCCCTTAATTTTGTACATATGTCCTCTGGTGTTTGCTATTGGTGCCTTGGGAAACAGGTACTGACTATCCACTCTATCTATGCCTCTCATAATCTTGTAGACCTCTATCAAGTCCCCTCTCATTCTTCTACGCTCCAAAGAGAAAAGTCCCAGCTCTGCTAACCTTATTTCATATGACTTGTTCTCCAATCCAAGCAACATCCTGGTAAATCTCCTCTGCACCCTCTCCATAGCTTTCACATCCTTCTTATAATGTGGTGACCAGAATTGAACACAATACTCTAAGTGCAGTCTCACCAGAGATTTGTAGATTTGCAACATGACCTCTCTACTCTTGAACTCAATCCCCCGTTAGTGAAACCTAGCATCCCATAGGCCTTCTTAACTACCCTATCAACCTGCGCAGTGACCTTGAGGAATGTATGGATTTGAACCCCAAGGTCCCTTTGTTCATCCACACTTTTAAGTAATTGACCATTAATCCTGTAATCAGTCTTCTGGTTTGTCCTTCCAAAATGCATCACCTCACACTTGTCCGGATTGAACTCTATCTGCCATTTTTCTGCCCAAATCTGCAGCCTGTCTATATCCTCTTGTAACCTTCGACAACCTGCAGCTCCATCCACAACTCATCCAGACTTCATGTTATCCGTAAACTTACTCATCCATCCTTCCACCTCTGCATCCAGGTCATTTATAAAAATCACAAATAGCAGGGTTCCCAGGACAGATCCCTGTGGCACTCCACTAGTCACCGACCTCCAGGCAGAATACTTTCCTTCCACAACTACCCTCTGCTTTCTTCCTTTAAGCCATTTTTTTATCCAAACAGCCAAGGTTCCACTGATCCCATGCCTCATGACTTTCTGGATGAGTCTGTCATGAGGGACCTTGTCAAATGCTTTGCTAAAGTCCATGTAGACCACATCCACTGCTGTACCCTCATCAATTTCTTTTGTTACCTCTTCAAAAAACTCAATCAGGCTCATGAGGCACGATCTTCCCCTTACAAAGCCATTTTGACTATCCATGAGTAGACTATATTTCTCCAAATGCTCGTAGATCCTATCCTTAAGAATCCTTTCCAGTAGTTTGCATACCACTGACGTAAGACTCACTGGTCTATAGTTCCCAGGTTTCTCCCTATTACTTTTTTTAAACAAGGGAACTACATTTGTCATTCTCCAGTCCTCCAGCACTTCCCCTGCAGCCAAAGAAGATTCAAAGATCATAGCTAATGCTCCTGCTATCTCTTCTCTCAATTCCCACACCAACCTGGGGTGTAACATATCCGGCCCTGGGGATTTATCAATCTTAATGTTTTTAAGAAGATCCAGCACTTCTTCCTTAATCTCCACATTGTCCAGCACACAGGCCCGCTCTACTTTGACCTCATCCTGATCAAGATCCTTTTCACTTGTGAATACTGAAGCAAAGTATTCATTTAGGACCTCCTCAACCTCCTCCGCTTCCAGGCATATGTTGCCCTCTTTATCCTTTAGTCGTCCTACCTTCATTTTCATCATCCTCCTATTTGTCACATACATCATAGAATGGGTTCTCCTTAATCCTACATGCCAAGGCCTTCTCAAGCCCCCTTTGAGCTCTCCTAAGTCCCTTCTTTAGCTCCTTCCTGGCTACCCTATATTTCTCATGAGCCCCCCCGCTACTTCCTGCTTCTTATATCTAACATATGTTTCCTTTTTCCTCTTGACAAGTTGCCTCAGGTGTTTCGTCAGCCACAGTTCCCTTTTCCTACCATTCTTTCCTTGCCTCAGTGGGACAAACCTATCCTGAACCCAGCTCAACTGGTCCCTAAACTTCTCCCACATTAGTTCTGTGCTTTCCCCTTTGAACATCTGTTTCCAATTTACTCTCGCTAGTTCCTGCCTCATCCCTTCAAAGTTAACCCTTCCCCAGTTAAGCACTTTAAAATTTTGTCTGATTTTATCCCTTTCCATAGCTATGCTGAAGCAAAGGGAGTTGTGGTCACTCTCCCCCACCAAGAGGTCTATTACGTGACCAGGTTCATTACCCAGAACTAGATCCAGTATAGCCTCTTCTCTTGTCGGTCTGTCCACATATTGTGTCAGGAATCCTTCTTGAACACACCTGACAAATTCAGCCTCATCTATCCCCCTTTCACTCAGGAAGTGCCAGTCAATATGAGGGAAGTTGAAGTCACCCATAACTACTACCCTGTATTTTCTGCACTATTCTAAAATCTGCTTGCTTCTCTGCTCCTCGATGTCCCGAGGGCTATTTGGGGGCCTATAGACAGTGATTGATCCCTTCCTATTTCTGACTTCCACCCAAACAGACTCCGTGGACACTCCCTCTGCAGCATCCCCCCTTTCTATAGCCGTGATATTATCCTTGACCAGCAATGGCACTCCCCCCCTTTTCTACCTCCCATCCTATTCCTTTTAAAACACCTGAACCCCGGGACCTGCATCATCCAATCCTGCCCTTCCTCCAACCAAGTTTCAGTAATGGCCATAACATCATAGTTCCACATACTAATCCATGCTGTAAGTTCATCCTCCTTGTTCCTAATACTCCTAGCATTGAAATTGACACATTTCAACCCGTTTAACTGGCTACAATTATGTTTCGTCCCCTGCCTGTCCTTCCTCATCAACTCAGAACTCTTAGCATCATGCCCTTGTCCCTCTACCTTAATCCCTGCACTCACATTCTGATTCCCACCCCACTGCCAAACTAGTTTAAACCTTCCCCAACAGCTCTATCAAACTTGCCCGCCAGGATATTGATCCCCCTGGGATTCAAGTGCAACCCGTCCTTTTTGTACAGGTCACATCTGCCACAAAGGAGGTCCCAATGATCCAGAAATCTGAATCCCTGCCCCCTGTTCCAATCCTTCAGCCATGCATTTATCCTCCATCTCATTGTATTCCTATACTCACTGTCGCATGGCACAGGCAGTTATCCCAAGATTACTACCTTTGAAGTCCTGCTTTTCAACTTCCTTCCTACCTCCCTGTAGTCTTCTTTCAGGACCTCTTCCCTTTTCCTACCTATGTCATTGGTACCAATATGTACCACGACCTCTGGCTGTACCCCCTCCCACCGCAGGATATCTTGGACACGATCAGAAACATCCCGGACCCTGGCACCTGGGAGGCAAACTACCATCCCGAGTTTCTTTTCTGTGTCCACAGAATTGCCTGTCTGAACCCGTGACTATAGAGTCCCCTATCACTACTGCCTTCCTCTTCTTTTCCCTACCCTTCTGAGCCACAGGGCCAGACTCTGTTCCAGAAGCACGGCCACTGTCGCTTGTCCCAGGTAGGCTGTACCCCCCAACAGTACTCAAACAGGAGTACTTATTGTCAAGGGATACAGCCACAGGGGTACTCTGTAGTACTTGACTCTTCCCCTTCCCTCTCCTGACTGTGACCCATCTCTCTGTCCTCCGTGGCCCTGGAATGACCACCTGTCTGTAACTCCTCTCTATCACCTCCTCACTCTCCCTGACCAGACGAAGGTCATCGAGCTGCAGCTTCAGTTCCCTAACACGGTCCCTTAAGAGTTGCATCTCGATGCACCAGGTGCAGATGTGGCTGTCTGGGACGCCGGGAGACTCCAAGACCTCCCACATCTGACACCGACCACAAAAACCTGGCCTCACACACATACTACCTCCTTTTGCAATCAACAACTGCCTCACCTTGTCCCGTTACCGCCAAAGCCCGTGGAACCAAAGCCCTTTCACTCTGCTGCCTCTCACTGCTGACTGCTCCCAACGCTGCCAGCTGGTTATGGCTGCCTTCTTTTTTAAACTGTTCGTGCTCAATTGACAGACGTCACGCAGTCAGTCAGACACGGGATAGCAAAGTGGTGGTGGGGGAAGGGGAGATGGGGGGTTCTAGTGGCAGCTCGTCAAGCCTCAGCCTGGATGCCAAGGTCCAGGCTGGAGTCAGAGTTGGAGGTTGTGCTCTCTGCACCTTGAAGAATTCAGGTTGGGATTGTTGGAATTGTCAAGGTTGGCAGCAGGGATTGTAGACAGGGATGTCCTTGGCTCCAGTATTGGAGATGGCAGTCTGCAGATCGGCGATCTTCCAATCCTTACTAGGTATGAGAAAGGCGAAATTCAAAGCTTGTGGTGGTGGATAAAGTTTTGGAAGGGCCCATTGCAGGCAGCAGAGAGAGAATCCTGGTGTGTAGCAGTGACCAGGATAGGGACACTAGGTATCTCTGCCTGGCAGAATCTGTGGTGTGCTGAATATGTGGGGAGCAGCCAAGTGAATGTGAGGATTGAGGACCTCAGAGGGCCCGAATCGAGAAGCTTGAAAATGGATCTGGAATTTGATGGCTGTGAAGATGTTCCCAGGAAGGATTTGTGTTTGTGGTTGTGGGTCCGGGTGAGCCCGTAGTCAGAGTCAGAGGGTCACAGAGAAAACCGAAGGGGAGCAATGAGAGAGGGTGTCATGGAACAACCATCAAAGGGAAGATTTAAACTCAGTCATGGTAGAGACTTTACAGTGTATAGTACAATCACAAGCACAAGACCATCTGCAGATGCTGGAGATGCAAAGCAAGAGACACAAAATGCTGGAGGAACTCAGCAGGCCAAGCAACATCTATGGCAAAATAGTTGATGTTTCCGGTCATGAAACTATATCAGGACTGGAAAAAAGGATGAGAAGTCAGAGTAAGAAGGTGGGGGAGGGGAGGAAGTACAAAGTGTAGTTGATAGGTGAAAGAGATAAAGGGCTGCAAAAGGGGGAATATAATAGAGAGGGTGGAAGACTATGGAAGAAAGGGAAGGGGAGGAGCACCAGAGGGAGGTGATGGGCAGGTAAGGAGATAAGGTGAGAAGGGGAAACAGGAATAGAAGGTACATGAAAAGTTTGGTAAATGACCTGAGGAAACATTGGAATAAGATAATATTGTTAGTATCACAAAGACCTGGTTGCTAGATTGGCAGGACTAGCGACTCAACATTCAGGTATAAAGTCGAATGGAGCCACAGACCCTTCCTCAGTCTCCAGGATGTTGTGTGGTGGTTAATAGCTGCTTGTGCTTTCTTCCAGCCAATAAAAGCCTATATCTCACCTCACGTCTTTGAGAGTTATTGATGGTGCATCACGTGCTTTCCTTTCAGTTAGTCCTGATGAAGGGTCTCGGCCCGAAACGTCGACAGTTCTTCTCCTTATAGATGCTGCCTGGCCTGCTGTGTTCCACCAGCATTTTGTGCATGTTATTTGAATTTCCAGCATCTACAGATTTCCTCATAGATAGTCCCCCCACTTGTCTGCTGACATTCCTGAAGATTGGGTACTGCCTCATTTCTAGATGAACCATTCATATATTGTCTCAAAATATAATCATATATAACCATATAACAATCACTGCGCGGAAACAAGCCATCTTGGCCCTCCTAGTCCGTGCCGAACCCTTAATCTCACCTAGTCCCACCTACTCGCACTCAGCCCATAACCCTCCATTCCTTTCCTGTCCATATACCTATCCAATTTTACCTTAAATGACACAACTGAACTGGCCTCTACTACTTCTACAGGAAGCTCATTCCACACAGCTATCACTCTTTGAGTAAAGAAATACCCCCTTGTGTTTCCCTTAAACTTCTATAGTTGAAGAATTCTGTTGCCTCAAAGCTATTTACAAAATGAGTTCTCAATTAATACTATTTCCCCATTAATATTATTCTGCCCTGGACTATCTGTATTTCTGTTTCTCTATCTCCTAACAACCAAAGGTCTTTACTACATACCAGGATTGTTCTTTATGTTCCTAAACTCCAACAATATGACCTCATTTGAAGAACTCCCTCCTCTCTGTAGAATGCATTACTGCACTGGGCCCTTTTACACGCCTTCAGAACAGCACAGTACGGAATAAATGCACAGTACAACACAGCACTGTATACAATATTCACAATGCAGCGCATCATAGTACTGTCTCCACCTGTCCATTTCCCTGGGGATTATAGTTCGTGGTCCTACTTGTAGCAATGCACCTAGCCAGCAGGTACTGGCGCAGCTCGTCACTCATAAAGGAGGACCCTCTATCACTGTGGATATAGCAGGGGTATCCGAACAGAGTGAAGAGCTGGCGCAGGGCTTTTATGACGGACGTGGCAGTGGTGTCGGGGCAGGGGATGGCAAAAGGGAACCACGAGTACTCGTCGATAATGTTGAGGAAGTAGGTATGGCGGTCGGTGGAGGGAAGGGGGCCCTTAAAGTCAACACTCAGTCGCTCAAAGAGGCGGGTGGCCTTGATAAGTTGCGCCTTTTCAGGACAGTAGAAGTGCGGTTTGCACTCAGCCCAGACTTGGCAGTCCCTGGTCATTGTCCTGATGTCCTCAAGGGAGTAAGGCAGGTTCCGGGCTTTCACAAAATGGTAAAATCGGGTGACCCCCGGGTGGCAAAGACCTGCATGGAGGGTGTATAGCCGGTCAAGCTGCGTGCTGGCACATGTTCCCCGGGATAGTGCATCGGGGGTTCATTGAGCCTTCCAGGCTGGTACAGGATATCATAGTTGTAGGTGGAGAGTTTGATTCTCCACCGCAAAATTTTATCATTTTTGATTTTGCCCCGCTGTTGGTTGCTGAACATGAATGCAACTGAGTACTGGTTCATCAGCAGGGTGAACCTTTTGCCAGCGAGATAGTGCCTCCAGTGCCTAATAGCTTCCACTATGGCCTGGGCTTCTTTCTCCACCACGGAGTGCTGAATTTCAGGGCCTTGAAGGGTACGAGAAAAGAATGCTACTGGCCTGATTGAGGGTAGCAGCCAGTGTGAAGTCGGAGGCGTCACTCTCTACTTGGAAGGGAATGGTCTCATCCACTGCATGCATCGTTGCTTTGGCAATGTCCCCTTTAATGCAGCTGAAGGCCGCGCGGGCCTCAGCAGAGAGGGGAAATGTGGTAGACTTGACCGGGGGCGGGCCTTGTCTGCGTAATGGGGAACCCATTGGGCATAATAGGAAAAGAAGCCCAGGCACCGTCTGAGGGCTCTGAGGGTAGTGGGAAGAGGGAGTTCTAACAGCAAACGGTTGGGATCAGGGCCAATGACCCCCGTTCTCCACGACATACTCAAGGATAGTGAGTCGGGTGGTTCCGAACACACACTTGTCCCTGTTATAAGTAAGGTTCAGGGCTTTGCCCACTTGGAAAAATCATTGGAGGTTGGTGTTGTGATCCGGCCAGTCGTGACCGCAGATGGTGATATTATCCAGATAGGGAAATGTGGCCTTCAGTTGGCACTGGTTCACCATCCAGTCCATTTCCCTCTGGAAGACAGAGACACCATTTGTGACACAGAAGGGGATGCACAGGAAGTGATAGAGCCTGCCGCCCACCTCGAAGGCGGTGTAGGGGTGGTCCTCTGGGCGGATGGGGAGCTGATGGTAAGCGGATTTCAGGTCTATGGTCGAGTCCACCTTGTTCTGAGCTATCTGGTTGACCATATCCGTGATGTGGGGTAGGGGGTACGCGTCAAGCTGCGTGAACCTATTGATGGTCTGGCTATAGTCCATGACCATCCTATTTTTCTGCCTGTTCCGAACAACAACCACCTGGGCCCTCCAAGGACTTGTGCTTGGCTCAATGATCCCCTTCCTGAGCAGCCGCTGCACCTCCGACTGAATGAAGGCCCTGTCCCCTGCACTGCACCTCCTGCTTTTAGATGCCACAGGTTTACAGTCGGGGGTCAGGTTGGCGAACAGCGGTGGAGGAGGGATCTTGAGGGTGGAGAGACTGCAAGTGGTGTCAGTAGCGCAGCTGTCGGCATGGTGTTGGGTGGGATGTGTTGGTCAGTGTGTGTGCGTTGTCAGTAGCGGGGTATATGATGAAGTCCCACAAAACTGAGGGTTCCTGACAGTGAGTGGTGGGAGGGGCCCGTCATATGCCATAGTCACACTTTTCAGGTGGCTCTGGAAGTCCAGCCCCAATAGCACAGGCACACACAGTTGAGGCATGACCAGTAAAGCAAAGTCCCGATATTCTGTGCCCTGCACCACCTATGTCGCTACACAACCCCCCTGGATGTCTGTGGAATGCGACCCAGAGGCCATGGTGACCCTCTGGCTTACCGGCCGTGTCACGAGTCCACAGCATTGCACTGTGTCTGGGTGAATAAAACTCTCAGTGCTGCCCGTGTCAAACAGGCAGCTAGTCCTGTGCCCCTCCACCAGGATGTCCATCATTGACCTTGCAAGCTGGTCTGGGGCACTTTGTTCAAGGGTTACGGAGGCCAGAGTTGAACCGCCGTCTTGGTGCTTGGTAAGCACCCATGGGTCAGGGGCAGGGCGAGGTGGCACCGACAAAGATGGCTCCCCCCATGCCTTGCACGCGGCAGGCAGGCAAGATGGCGACGACCAAGATGGCGCACCCCCATGCCTCGCACGCGGCGCTGCTCGACCCCATTTGTGGTTCAGACTTACAGACCTTGGCGAAATGGCCCTTCTTCCCGCAGCTGGAGCTGGTAGCTTCTCGGGCTGGGCAGCATTTTCGGGGGTGCTTTTTGAGTCCACAGAAGTAACACTGCGCGGACTTGCGACTGGTAGCAGCTGTGGTCGGTTTCGGGGAGCTCGTGGACTCACGACTGGCAGCATCCGAGGTTGATTCACTCGTGGGTGGCGGGGTCTGCAGCGTCCATGGAACCGGCAGGGGATCGCGCGGCTGGACAGCGTCAGTGTTGTGCAGAGCAGCCTCCAGTGTGTCCGCCATCTCGATCGCCGAGCGTAAGGTAAGATCGGCGTTTTCCAGCTGCCGCTGGTGCACGTACACTGACCTGATCCCCGTAACGAAGGCGTCTCGTACCAGGAGCTCCGCATGCTGTTCCACCATCAGTTCCTTGCAGTCGCAGACCCGCACGAGTGTCTGTAGGGCCCAGACAAACTCCCCGTTCGACTCGCCGATCCGCTGCCGCCACGTTGTTAAGCGATGTCTTGCGTAGATGGTGTTCACCGGCCGCAGGTACTGTCTTTTGAGGGCGTCCAGAGCCCCTTGGTAGGTTGACAGGTCACTGATAAGGGAATAAACTTTCGGGCTGACCGTCGAAAGGAGGATTCTGTGCATAATAGCGGGCTCAGTCACGGGAATCTGTTCCAAGTATGATTGGAAGCATGCAAGCCAGAGTTCAAAGGCAAGAGCTGCTTCTGAGCCTTGAGAATCAAAGTCCAATTTTTTCGGACGTAAAATGCGTTCCATGTTTTAAAACTTCCAGCCAATAAAATTGATGCACCATCAATAACTCTGAGACGTGGGTTAAGGTAGGCTTTTATTGGTTGGAAGAAAGAACAAGCAGCAAGTGACCATCACACAACATCCAGGAGACTGAGGAAGGGGCTGTGGCTCCAATTGCCTTTATACCAGCATCTGTGGGAGGAGCCACAGGAGCAGTCAGCGGGGAGTGGGGGGGCGGTGGTGTCCAGACAGGTATATGTAGTTCACCACAAATACAGAATAGTCACAGGACAGCACAACACAGTACAGAAGAGACTCCCACTACAGCACAGCACAGTACATAATAGTCACACTGCAGAATAGTCATACTACAGTACAGTACTGCACAAAATAGAGTCACAGTACAGCACAGAACACTACAGAACAGATTCAGAGCAAAGCACAGCACAGTACAGAATAGTCACAGTACAGGACAGAGTCATGGGACAACAAAATACAGAATAGACTACAGTAAAGCACAGCACAGTACAGAATAGTCACAGTACAGGACAGCACAGTATGGAATAGATACACAGAAGAATACAGCACTGTATAGAATATTCACAGTACAGCACAACACAGGTCAGAACAGTCACAGTACAGCACAGCACAGTACCGAATAGTCACAGTACAGCACAGTAGAGAATAGATTCACAGTACAGCAAAGTGCAGAATAGCTACAGTACAGAACAGCACTCAACAAAATAGAGTCACAGTACAGAACTGCACAGTAATGAATAGTTGCAGTACCGCACAGCACAGTACAGAATAAAGACACAGTACAGAATAGAGTCACAGTACAGAATAGAGTCAAGGTACAGAATAGAGTCACAGTACAGAATAGAGTCACAGTACAGAACAGAGTCACAGTACAGAATAGATTTACGGTACAGAATAGAGTCACAGTACAGAATAGAGTCACAGTACAGAATAGAGTCATAGTACAGAACAGAGTCAAAGTACAGAACAGAGTCACAGTACAGAATAGAGTCACAGTTCAGAATAGATTCATAGTACATAATAGAGTCACACTACAGAATAGAGTCACAGGAGAGAACAGAGTCACAGTACAGTATAGAGTCACAGTAGAGAATAGAGTTACATTACAGAAAAGAGTCACAGTACAGAATAGAGTCACGGGACAACAAAGCACAGTACTGAATACAGTACAGTAAAACACAGCACAGTACAGTATAGTCACAGTACAGAATATATACACAGTCGAACACAGCAGTGTATAGAATATTCACAGTACAGAATAGAGTCACAGTACAGAATAGATTCATAGTACAGAATAGAGTCACAGTACAGAATAGAGTCAAGGTACAGAACAGAGTCACAGTACAGAATAGAGTCACAGTACAGAATAGATTCACAGTACAGAAGAGAGTCACAGTACAGAATAGATTCATAGTACAGAATAGAGTCACAGTACAGAATAGATTCATAGTACAGAATAGAGTCACAGTACAGAATAGATACATAGTATAGAATAGAGTCACAGTACAGAATAGAGTCACAGAACAGAATAGATTCATAATACAGAATAGTCACAGTACAGAATAGAGTCACAGTACAGAATAGAGTTACAGTACAGAATAGAGTCATAGTACAGAATAGATTCACAGTACAGAACAGAGTTAGAGTACAGAATAGAGTCACAGTACAGAATAGATTCATAGTACAGAATAGAGTCACAGTACAGAATAGATTCATAGTACAGAATAGAGTCACAGTACAGAATAGATACATAGTATAGAATAGAGTCACAGTACAGAATAGAGTCACAGTACAGAATAGATTCATAATACAGAATAGAGTCACAGTACAGAATAGAGTCACAGTACAGAATAGAGTTACAGTACAGAATAGAGTCATAGTACAGAATAGAGTCACAGTACAGAATAGATTCATAGTACAGAATAGAGTCACAGTACAGAATAGATTCATAGTACAGAATAGAGTCACAGTACAGAATAGATACATAGTATAGAATAGAGTCACAGTACAGAATAGAGTCACAGTACAGAAAAGATTCATAATACAGAATAGAGTCACAGTACAGAATAGAGTCACAGGAGAACAAAGCACAGTACAGAATAAAGTACAGTAAAGCACAGCACAGTACAGTACAGTATAGTCACAGTACAGGACAGCACAGTATGGAATATATACACAGTAGAACAGAGCACTGTATAGAATATTCCCAGTACTGAAAAACTCAAGGTGCAGCACAGCAACAGTAGAGAATAAATTCAGTGTATAGCACAGCACTGTATAGAATACTCAAAATGCAACAACACACAGGACAGAACAGTGACAGTAAAGCAGAGCACAGTAGAGAATAGAATGACAGAACAGCACAGCACAGTACAGCATAGTCACAGTAGAGGAGAGCACTGCACAAAATAGAGTCACAGGACAACAAAGCACAGTTCAGAATAGAGTACAGTAAAGCACAGCACAGTACAGTATAGTCACAGGACAGGGCAGCAGAGTACGGAATATATACACAGTAGAACACAGTACTGTATAGAATATTCACAGTACAGAATAGACTCACAGTACAGCACAGCACAGTAGAGAATAGAATGACAGTACAGCACAGCACAGCACAGTACAGAATAGTCACAGTACAGAATAGAGTCACAGTACAGAATAGAGTACAGTACAGAACAGAGTCACAATACAGAACAGAGTCACAGTACAGAATAGTCAAAGTACAGAATAGAGTCACAGTACAGAACAGAGTCACAGTACAGAATAGAGTCACAGTACAGAATAGGTTCATAGTACAGAATAGAGTCACAGTACAGAAGAGAGTCACAGTACAGAATAGAGGCAAGTACAGAACAGAGTCACAGTACAGAATAGAGTCACAGTACAGAACACAGTCACAGTACAGAATAGGTTTACGGTACAGAATAGAGTCACAGTACAGAACAGAGTCACAGTACAAAATAGTGTCATAGTACAGAATAGAGTCACAGTACATAATACGTTCATAGTACAGAATAGAGTCACAGTACAGAAGAGAGTCACAGTACAGAATAGAGTCTACTACAGAACAGAGTCACAGTACAGAACAGAGTCACAGTACAAAATAGAGTCACAATTCAGAATAGATTCACAGTACAGAACAGATTCACGGTACAGAATAGATTCACAGTACAGAATAGATTTACGGTAGAGAATAGAGTCACAGTGCAGAATAGAGTCACAGTACAGAATAGAGTCATAGTACAGAATAGAGTCACAGTACAGAATAGGTTCATAGTACAGAATAGAGTCACAGTACAGAAGAGAGTCACAGTACAGCACAGCACAGTACCGAATAGTCACAGTACAGCACAGTAGAGAATAGATTCACAGTACAGCACAGCAAAATGCAGAATAGCCACAGTACAGGACAGCACTGCACAAAATAGAGTCACAGTACAGAACTGTACAGTAATGAATAGTTGCAGTAATGCACAGCACAGTACAGAATATAGACACAGTACAGAATAGAGTCACAGTACAGAATAGAGTCACAGTACAGAACAGATTCACAGTACAGAATAGAGTCACAGTACAGAATAGAGTCACGGGACAACAAAGCACAGTACAGAATAGAGTACAGTAAAGCACAGCACAGTACAGTATAGTCAGAGTACAGGACAGCACAGTATGGAATATATATACAGTAGAACACAGCACTGTATAGAATATTCCCAGTACCGAAAGACTCACAGTACAGCACAGCAACTGTAGAGAATAAATTCAGAGTATAGCACAGCACTGTATAGAATACTCAAAATGCAACACAACACAGGACAGAACAGTGACAGTACAGCACAGCACAGTAGAGAATAGAATGACAATCCAGCACAGCACAGTAGAGAATAGAATGACAATCCAGAACAGCACAGTAGAGAATAGATTCACAGTACAGCACAAAAAAGTGCAGAATAGCCACAGTACAGGACAGCACTGCACAAAATAGAGTCACAGTACAGACCTGTGCTGTAATGAATAGTTGCAGTACCGCACAGCACAGTACAGAATAAAGACACAGTACAGAATAGTCACAGTAGAGGAGAGCACTGCACAAAATAGAGTCACAGTACAGAATAGATTCACAGTACAGAATAGAGTCACAGGACAACAAAGCACAGTTCAGAAAAGAGTACAGTAAAGCACAGCACAGTACAGTATAGTCACAGTGCAGGGCAGCAGAGTACGGAATATATACATAGTAGAACACAGCACTGTATAGAATATTCACAGTACAGAATAGACTCACAGTACAGCACAGCACAGTAGAGAATAGAATGACAGTACAGCACAGCACAGCACAGTACAGAATAGTCACAGTACAGAATAGTCATAGTACAGAATAGAGTCACAGTACTGAACAGAGTCACAGTACAAAATAGAGTCACAATACAGAATAGATTCACAGTACAGAACAGATTCACGGTACAGAATAGATTCACAGTACAGAATAGAGTCACAGTACGGAATAGATTCATAGTACAGAATAGAGTCACAGTACAGAATAGATTCATTGTACAGAATAGAGTCACAGTACAGAATAGGTTCATAGTACAGAATAGAGTCACAGTACAGAATAGTCAAGGTACAGAATAGAGTCCCAGTACAGAATAGATTCACAGTACAGAACAGAGTCACAGTACAGAATAGATTCATAGTACAGAATAGTGTCATAGTACAGAATAGATTCATAGTACAGAATAGAGTCACAGTACAGAATAGATTAATAGTACAGAATAGAGTCACAGTACAGAATAGATACATAGTATAGAATAGAGTCACAGTACAGAATAGAGTCACAGTACAGAATAGATTCACAGTACAGAACAGAGTCACAGTACAGAATAGATACATAGTATAGAATAGAGTCACAGTACAGAATAGATTCATAGTACGGAATAGTGTCATAGTACAGAATAGATTCATAGTACAGAATAGAGTCACAGTACAGAATAGATTAATAGTACAGAATAGAGTCACAGTACAGAATAGATTTACGGTACACAATAGAGTCACAGTACAGAATAGAGTCACAGTACAGAATAGAGTCACAGTACAGAATAGAGTCACAGTACAGAATTGATTCAAGGTACAGAATAGAGTCACAGTACAGAATAGAGTCACAGTACAGAACAGAGTCACAGTGCAGAATAGATTTACGGTACAGAATAGAGTCACAGTACAGAATAGAGTCACAGTACAGAATAGGTTCATAGTACAGAATAGAGTCACAGTACAGAATAGAGTCAGAGTACAGAATAGAGTCACAGTACAGAATAGATTCATAGTACAGAATAGAGACACAGTACAGAATAGAGTCACAGTACAGAGCAGAGTCACAGTACAAAATATAGTCACAGTACAGAACGGATTCACGGTACAGAATAGAGTCACAGTACAGAATAGAGTCACAGTACCAAATAGATTCATAGTACAGAAAAGAGACACAGTACAGAATAGTCACAGTACAGAATGGTTTCATAGTACAGAATAGAGTCACAGTACAGAATAGAGTCACAGTACAGAACAGAGTCACAGTACAGAATGGAGTCATAGTACAGAATAGAGTCACAGTACAGAATAGGTTCATAGTACAGAATAGAGTCACAGTACAGAAGAGAGTCACAGTACAGAATAGAGTCACAGTACAGAATAGAGTCACAGTACAGAATAGAGTCACAGTACAGAAGAGAGTCACAGTACAGAATAGAGTCACAGTACAGAATAGAGTCACAGTACCAAATAGATTCATAGTACAGTAAAGAGACACAGTACAGAATAGTCACAGTACAGAATAGTTTCATAGTACAGAATAGAGTCACAGTACAGAATAGAGTCACAGTACAGAACAGAGTCACAGTACAGAATGGAGTCATAGTACAGAATAGAGTCACAGTACAGAATAGGTTCATAGTACAGAATAGAGTCACAGTACAGAAGAGAGTCACAGTACAGAATAGAGTCACAGTACAGAATAGAGTCACAGTACAGAATAGAATCAAGGTACAGAATAGAGTCACAGTACAGAATAGAGTCACAGTACAGAATAGAGTCACAGTACAGAACAGAGTCACGGTACAGAATAGATTTACGGTACAGAATAGAGTCACAGTACAGAATAGAGTCATAGTACAGAACAGAGCACAGTACAGAATAGGTTCATTGTACAGAATAGAGTCACAGTACAGAAGAGAGTCACAGTACAGAATAGAGTCACTGTTCAGAATAGATTCATAGTACATAATAGAGTCACACTACCGAATAGAGTCACAGGAGAGAGCAGAGTCACATTACAGAACAGAGTTACAGTACAGAATAGAGTCACAGTACAGGATAGAGTTACAGTACAGAATAGAGTCACAGTACAAAATAGAGTCACAGGAGAACAAAGCACAGTACAGAATAGAGTACAGTAAAGCACAGCACAGTACAGTATAGTCACAGTGCAGGACAGCACAGTATGGAATATATACACAGTAGAACACAGCACTGTATAGAATATTCCCAGTACAGAAAAACTCAAGGTGCAGCACAGCAACAGTAGAGAATAAATTCAGTGTACAGCACAGCACTGTATAGAATACTCAAAATGCAACAACACACTGGACAGAACAGTGACAGTAAAGCACAGTACAGTAGAGAATAGAATGACAGAACAGCACAGCACAGTACCGAATAGTCACGGAACAGCACAGTAGAGAATAGATTCACAGTACAGCACAGCAAAGTGCAGAATAGCTACAGTACGGAACAGCACTGCACAAAATAGTGTCACAGTACAGAACTGCACAGTAATGAATAGTTGCAGTACCGCACAGCACAGTACAGAATAAAGACACAATACAGAATAGAGTCACAGTACAGAATAGAGTCAAGTTACAGAATAGAGTGACGGTACAGAACAGATTCACGGTACAGAATAGATTCACAGTACAGAATAGAGTCACAGTACAGAATTGATTCAAGGTACAGAATAGAGTCACAGTACAGAATAGAGTCACAGTACAGAACAGAGTCACAGTGCAGAATAGATTTACGGTACAGAATAGAGTCACAGTACAGAATAGAGTCACAGTACAGAATAGGTTCATAGTACAGAATAGAGTCACAGTACAGAATAGAGTCACAGTACAGAATAGAGTCACAGTACAGAATAGATTCATAGTACAGAATAGAGTCACGGTACAGAATAGATTCATAGTACAGAATAGAGTCACAGTACAGAATAGATACATAGAATAGAATAGAGTCACAGTACAGAACAGAGTCACAGTACAGAATAGATTCATAGTACAGAATAGAGTCACAGTACAGAATAGATACATAGTATAGAATAGAGTCACAGTACAGAATAGAGTCACAGTACAGAAAAGATTAATAATACAGAATAGAGTCACAGTACAGAACAGAGTCACAGGAGAACAAAGCACAGTACAGAATAAAGTACAGTAAAGCACAGCACAGTACAGTACAGTATAGTCACAGTACAGGACAGCACAGTATGGAATATATACACAGTAGAACAGAGCACTGTATAGAATATTCCCAGTACTGAAAAACTCAAGGTGCAGCACAGCAACAGTAGAGAATAAATTCAGTGTATAGCACAGCACTGTATAGAATACTCAAAATGCAACAACACACAGGACAGAACAGTGACAGTAAAGCAGAGCACAGTAGAGAATAGAATGACAGAACAGCACAGCACAGTACCGAATAGTCACGGAACAGCACAGTAGAGAATAGATTCACAGTACAGCACAGCAAAGTGCAGAATAGCTACAGTACGGAACAGCACTGCACAAAATAGTGTCACAGTACAGAACTGCACAGTAATGAATAGTTGCAGTACCGCACAGCACAGTACAGAATATAGACACAGTACAGAATAGAGTCACAGTACAGAATAGATTCATAGTACAGAATAGAGTCACAGTACAGAATAGATTCATAGTACAGAATAGAGTCACAGTACAGAATAGATACATAGTATAGAATAGAGTCACAGTACAGAATAGAGTCACAGTACAGAAAAGATTCATAATACAGAATAGAGTCACAGTACAGAATAGAGTCACAGGAGAACAAAGCACAGTACAGAATAAAGTACAGTAAAGCACAGCACAGTACAGTACAGTATAGTCACAGTACAGGACAGCACAGTATGGAATATATACACAGTAGAACAGAGCACTGTATAGAATATTCCCAGTACTGAAAAACTCAAGGTGCAGCACAGCAACAGTAGAGAATAAATTCAGTGTATAGCACAGCACTGTATAGAATACTCAAAATGCAACAACACACAGGACAGAACAGTGACAGTAAAGCAGAGCACAGTAGAGAATAGAATGACAGAACAGCACAGCACAGTACAGCATAGTCACAGTAGAGGAGAGCACTGCACAAAATAGAGTCACAGGACAACAAAGCACAGTTCAGAATAGAGTACAGTAAAGCACAGCACAGTACAGTATAGTCACAGGACAGGGCAGCAGAGTATGGAATATATACACAGTAGAACACAGTACTGTATAGAATATTCACAGTACAGAATAGACTCACAGTACAGCACAGCACAGTAGAGAATAGAATGACAGTACAGCACAGCACAGCACAGTACAGAATAGTCACAGTACAGAATAGAGTCACAGTACAGAATAGAGTACAGTACAGAACAGAGTCACAATACAGAACAGAGTCACAGTACAGAATAGTCATAGTACAGAATAGAGTCACAGTACAGAATAGAGTCACAGTACAGAATAGAGTCACAGTACAGAATAGAGTCACGGTACAGAACAGATTCACGGTACAGAATAGATTAACAGTACAGAATAGAGTCACAGTACAGAATAGAGTCACAGTACAGAATAGAGTCATAGTACAGAATAGAGTCACAGTACAGAATAGGTTCATAGTACAGAATAGAGTCACAGTACAGAAGAGAGTAACAGTACAGAATAGAGTCACAGTACAGAATAGAGTCACAGTACAGAATAGAGTCACAGTACAGAATAGGTTCATAGTACAGAATAGAGTCACAGTACAGAAGAGAGTCACAGTACAGCACAGCACAGTACCGAATAGTCACAGTACAGCACAGTAGAGAATAGATTCACAGTACAGCACAGCAAATTGCAGAATAGCCACAGTACAGGACAGCACTGCACAAAATAGAGTCACAGTACAGAACTGTACAGTAATGAATAGTTGCAGTAATGCACAGCACAGTACAGAATAGAATCACTGTACAGAATAGATTCATAGTACAGAATAGAGTCACAGTACAGAATAGATTCACAGTACAGAATAGAGTCTCAGTACAGAATAGAGTCACAGTACAGAATAGAGTCACAGTACCAAATAGATTCATAGTACAGAATAGAGACACAGTACAGAATAGAGTCACAGTACAGAATAGTTTCATAGTACAGAATAGATTCACAGTACAGAACAGATTCACGGTACAGAATAGATTCACAGTACAGAATAGATTTACGGTAGAGAATAGAGTCACAGTGCAGAATAGAGTCACAGTACAGAATAGAGTCATAGTACAGAATAGAGTCACAGTACAGAATAGGTTCATAGTACAGAATAGAGTCACAGTACAGAAGAGAGTCACAGTACAGCACAGCACAGTACCGAATAGTCACAGTACAGCACAGTAGAGAATAGATTCACAGTACAGCACAGCAAATTGCAGAATAGCCACAGTACAGGACAGCACTGCACAAAATAGAGTCACAGTACAGAACTGTACAGTAATGAATAGTTGCAGTAATGCACAGCACAGTACAGAATATAGACACAGTACAGAATAGAGTCACAGTACAGAATAGATTCATAGTACAGAATAGAGTCACAGTACAGAATAGATTCATAGTACAGAATAGAGTCACAGTACAGAATAGATACATAGTATAGAATAGAGTCACAGTACAGAATAGAGTCACAGTACAGAAAAGATTAATAATACAGAATAGAGTCACAGTACAGAACAGAGTCACAGGAGAACAAAGCACAGTACAGAATAAAGTACAGTAAAGCACAGCACAGTACAGTACAGTATAGTCACAGTACAGGACAGCACAGTATGGAATATATACACAGTAGAACAGAGCACTGTATAGAATATTCCCAGTACTGAAAAACTCAAGGTGCAGCACAGCAACAGTAGAGAATAAATTCAGTGTATAGCACAGCACTGTATAGAATACTCAAAATGCAACAACACACAGGACAGAACAGTGACAGTAAAGCAGAGCACAGTAGAGAATAGAATGACAGAACAGCACAGCACAGTACCGAATAGTCACGGAACAGCACAGTAGAGAATAGATTCACAGTACAGCACAGCAAAGTGCAGAATAGCTACAGTACGGAACAGCACTGCACAAAATAGTGTCACAGTACAGAACTGCACAGTAATGAATAGTTGCAGTACCGCACAGCACAGTACAGAATAAAGACACAATACAGAATAGAGTCACAGTACAGAATAGAGTCAAGTTACAGAATAGAGTGACGGTACAGAACAGATTCACGGTACAGAATAGATTCGCAGTACAGAATAGAGTCACAGTACAGAATTGATTCAAGGTACAGAATAGAGTCACAGTACAGAATAGAGTCACAGTACAGAACAGAGTCACAGTGCAGAATAGATTTACGGTACAGAATAGAGTCACAGTACAGAATAGAGTCACAGTACAGAATAGGTTCATAGTACAGAATAGAGTCACAGTACAGAATAGAGTCAGAGTACAGAATAGAGTCACAGTACAGAATAGATTCATAGTACAGAATAGAGACACAGTACAGAATAGAGTCACAGTACAGAGCAGAGTCACAGTACAAAATATAGTCACAGTACAGAATAGATTCACAGTACAGAACGGATTCACGGTACAGAATAGAGTCACAGTACAGAATAGAGTCACAGTACCAAATAGATTCATAGTACAGAAAAGAGACACAGTACAGAATAGTCACAGTACAGAATAGTTTCATAGTACAGAATAGAGTCACAGTACAGAATAGAGTCACAGTACAGAACAGAGTCACAGTACAGAATGGAGTCATAGTACAGAATAGAGTCACAGTACAGAATAGGTTCATAGTACAGAATAGAGTCACAGTACAGAAGAGAGTCACAGTACAGAATAGAGTCACAGTACAGAATAGAGTCACAGTACAGAATAGAGTCACAGTACAGAAGAGAGTCACAGTACAGAATAGAGTCACAGTACAGAATAGAGTCACAGTACCAAATAGATTCATAGTACAGTAAAGAGACACAGTACAGAATAGTCACAGTACAGAATAGTTTCATAGTACAGAATAGAGTCACAGTACAGAATAGAGTCACAGTACAGAACAGAGTCACAGTACAGAATGGAGTCATAGTACAGAATAGAGTCACAGTACAGAATAGGTTCATAGTACAGAATAGAGTCACAGTACAGAAGAGAGTCACAGTACAGAATAGAGTCACAGTACAGAATAGAGTCACAGTACAGAATAGAGTCAAGGTACAGAATAGAGTCACAGTACAGAATAGAGTCACAGTACAGAATAGAGTCACAGTACAGAACAGAGTCACGGTACAGAATAGATTTACGGTACAGAATAGAGTCACAGTACAGAATAGAGTCATAGTACAGAACAGAGCACAGTACAGAATAGGTTCATTGTACAGAATAGAGTCACAGTACAGAAGAGAGTCACAGTACAGAATAGAGTCACTGTTCAGAATAGATTCATAGTACATAATAGAGTCACACTACCGAATAGAGTCACAGGAGAGAGCAGAGTCACATTACAGAACAGAGTTACAGTACAGAATAGAGTCACAGTACAGGATAGAGTTACAGTACAGAATAGAGTCACAGTACAAAATAGAGTCACAGGAGAACAAAGCACAGTACAGAATAGAGTACAGTAAAGCACAGCACAGTACAGTATAGTCACAGTGCAGGACAGCACAGTATGGAATATATACACAGTAGAACACAGCACTGTATAGAATATTCCCAGTACAGAAAAACTCAAGGTGCAGCACAGCAACAGTAGAGAATAAATTCAGTGTACAGCACAGCACTGTATAGAATACTCAAAATGCAACAACACACTGGACAGAACAGTGACAGTAAAGCACAGTACAGTAGAGAATAGAATGACAGAACAGCACAGCACAGTACCGAATAGTCACGGAACAGCACAGTAGAGAATAGATTCACAGTACAGCACAGCAAAGTGCAGAATAGCTACAGTACGGAACAGCACTGCACAAAATAGTGTCACAGTACAGAACTGCACAGTAATGAATAGTTGCAGTACCGCACAGCACAGTACAGAATAAAGACACAATACAGAATAGAGTCACAGTACAGAATAGAGTCAAGTTACAGAATAGAGTGACGGTACAGAACAGATTCACGGAACAGAATAGATTCACAGTACAGAATAGAGTCACAGTACAGAATTGATTCAAGCTACAGAATAGAGTCACAGTACAGAATAGAGTCACAGTACAGAACAGAGTCACAGTGCAGAATAGATTTACGGTACAGAATAGAGTCACAGTACAGAATAGAGTCACAGTACAGAATAGGTTCATAGTACAGAATAGAGTCACAGTACAGAATAGAGTCACAGTACAGAATAGAGTCACAGTGCAGAATAGATTTACGGTACAGAATAGAGTCACAGTACAGAATAGAGTCACAGTACAGAATAGGTTCATAGTACAGAATAGAGTCACAGTACAGAATAGAGTCACAGTACAGAATAGAGACACAGTACAGAATAGAGTCACAGTACAGAGCAGAGTCACAGTACAAAATATAGTCACAGTACAGAATAGATTCACAGTACAGAACGGATTCACGGTACCGAATAGAGTCACAGTACAGAATAGAGTCACAGTACCAAATAGATTCATAGTACAGAAAAGAGACACAGTACAGAATAGTCACAGTACAGAATAGTTTCATAGTACAGAATAGAGTCACAGTACAGAATAGAGTCACAGTACAGAACAGAGTCACAGTACAGAATGGAGTCATAGTACAGAATAGAGTCACAGTACAGAATAGGTTCATAGTACAGAATAGAGTCACAGTACAGAAGAGAGTCACAGTACAGAATAGAGTCACAGTACAGAATAGAGTCACAGTACAGAATAGAGTCACAGTACAGAAGAGAGTCACAGTACAGAATAGAGTCACAGTACCAAATAGATTCATAGTACAGTAAAGAGACACAGTACAGAATAGTCACAGTACAGAATAGTTTCATAGTACAGAATAGAGTCACAGTACAGAATAGAGTCACAGTACAGAATGGAGTCATAGTACAGAATAGAGTTACAGTACAGAATAGGTTCATAGTACAGAATAGAGTCACAGTACAGAAGAGAGTCACAGTACAGAATATAGTCACAGTACAGAATAGAGTCACAGTACAGAAGAGAGTCACAGTACAGAATATAGTCACAGTACAGAATAGAGTCACAGTACAGAATAGAGTCACAGTACAGAATAGAGTCATAGTACAGAACAGAGCACAGTACAGACTAGGTTCATTGTACAGAATAGAGTCACAGTACAGAAGAGAGTCACAGTACAGAATAGAGTCACTGTTCAGAATAGATTCATAGTACATAATAGAGTCACAGTACAGAATAGTCATAGTACATAATAGAGTCACACTACAGAATAGAGTCACAGGAGAGAGCAGAGTCACATTACAGAACAGAGTCACAGTACAGTATAGAGTCACAGTAGAGAATAGAGTTACATTACAGAAAAGAGTCACAGTACAGAATAGAGTCACGGGACAACAAAGCACAGTACTGAATACAGTACAGTAAAACACAGCACAGTACAGTATAGTCACAGTACAGGACAGTACAGTACGGAATATATACACAGTCGAACACAGCAGTGTATAGAATATTCACAGTACAGATTAGAGTCACAGTACAGAATAGATTCATAGTACAGAAGAGAGTCACAGTACAGAATAGATTCATAGTACAGAATAGAGTCACAGTACAGAATAGATTCATAGTACAGAATAGAGTCACAGTACAGAATAGATTCATAGTACAGAATTGAGTCACAGTACAGAATAGATACATAGTACAGAATAGAGTCACAGTACAGAATAGAGTCACAGTACATAATACAGTCAAGGTACAGAACAGAGTCACAGTACAGAATAGAGTCACAGTACAGAATAGATACATAGTACAGAATAGAGTCACAGTACAGAATAGATTCATAGTACAGAATAGAGTCACAGTACAGAATAGATTCATAGTACAGAATAGAGTCATAGTACAGAATAGATACATAGTACAGAATAGAGTCACAGTACAGAATAGATTTATAGTACAGAATAGAGTCACAGTACAGAATAGATTCATAGTACAGAATAGAGTCACAGCCGGAATAGATTCACAGTACAGAAGAGAGTCACAGTACAGAATAGATTCATAGTACAGAATAGAGTCACAGTACAGAATAGATTCATAGTACAGAATAGAGTCACAGTACAGAATAGATTCATAGTACAGAATAGAGTCACAGTACAGAATAGATTCATAGTACAGAATAGAGTCACAGTACAGAATAGATTCACAGTACAGAAGAGAGTCACAGTACAGAATAGATTCATAGTACAGAATAGAGTCACAGTACAGAATAGATTCATAGTACAGAAGAGAGTCACAGTACAGAATAGATTCATAGTACAGAATAGAATCACAGTATAGAATAGATTCATAGTACAGAATAGAGTCACAGTACAGAATAGAGTCAAGGTACAGAACAGAGTCACAGTACAGAATAGAGTCACAGTACAGAATATATTCACAGTACAGAAGAGAGTTACAGTACAGAATAGAGTCACAGTACAGAATAGATACATAGTATAGAATAGAGTCACAGTACAGAATCGAGTCACAGTACAGAATAGATTCATAATACAGAATAGAGTCACAGTACAGAATAGAGTCACAGGAGAACAAAGCACAGTACAGAATAAAGTACAGTAAAGCACAGCACAGTACAGTACAGTATAGTCACAGTACAGGACAGCACAGTATGGAATATATACACAGTAGAACAGAGCACTGTATAGCATATTCCCAGTACAGAAAAACTCAAGGTGCAGCACAGCAACAGTAGAGAATAAATTCAGTGTATAGCACAGCACTGTATAGAATACTCAAAATGCAAGAACACACAGGACAGAACAGTGACAGTAAAGCACAGTACAGTAGAGAATAGAATGACAGAACAGCACAGCACAGTACCGAATAGTCACAGAACAGCACAGTAGAGAATAGATTCACAGTACAGCACAGCAAAGTGCAGAATAGCTACAGTACAGAACAGCACTGCACAAAATAGTGTCACAGTACAGAACTGCACAGTAATGAATAGTTGCAGTACCGCACAGCACAGTACAGAATAAAGACACAGTACAGAATAGAGTCACAGTACAGAATAGAGTCACAGTACAGAATAGATTCAAGGTACAGAATAGAGTCACAGTACAGAATAGAGTCACAGTACAGAACAGAGTCACAGTGCAGATTAGATTTACGGTACAGAATAGAGTCACAGTACAGAATAGGTTCATAGTACAGAATAGAGTCACAGTACAGAATAGAGTCACAGTACAGAATAGAGTCACAGTACAGAATAGATTCATAGTACAGAATAGAGTCACAGTACAGAATAGAGTCACAGTACAGAATAGAGTCACAGTACAGAATAGGTTCACAGTACAGAACGGATTCACGGTACAGAATAGATTCACTGTATAGAATAGAGACACAGTACAGAATAGAGTCAAGGTACAGAATAGAGTCACAGTACAGAACAGATTCATGGTACAGAATAGTTTCACAGTACAGAATAGAGTCACAGTACAGAATAGAGTCACAGTACAGAATAGATTCATAGTACAGAACAGAGTCACAGTACAGAAGAGAGTCACAGTACAGAATAGAGTCACAGTACAGAATAGAGTCACAGTACCAAATAGATTCATAGTACAGAAAAGAGACACAGTACAGAATAGTCACAGTACAGAATAGTTTCATAGTACAGAATAGAGTCACAGTACAGAAGAGAGACACAGTACAGAATAGAGTCACTGTACTGAACAGAGTCACAGTAGGGAACAGAGTCACAGTACAGAATAGTCATAGTACAGAATAGAGTCACAGTACAGAATAGAGTCACAGTACAGAACAGAGTCAAAGTACAGAACAGAGTCACAGTACAGAATAGAGTCACAGTTCAGAATAGATTCATAGTACATAATAGAGTCACACTACAGAATAGAGTCACAGGAGAGAACAGAGTCACAGTACAGAACAGAGTCACAGTACAGTATAGAGTCACAGTAGTGAATATAGTTACATTACAGAAAAGAGTCAAAGTACAGAATAGAGTCACGGGACAACAAAGCACAGTACTGAATACAGTACAGTAAAACACAGCACAGTACAGTATAGTCACAGTACAGGACAGCACAGTACGAAATATATACAGTCGAACACAGCAGTGTATAGAATATTCACAGTACAGATTAGAGTCACAGTACAGAATAGATTCATAGTACAGAAGAGAGTCACAGTACAGAATAGATTCACAGTACAGAATAGAGTCACAGTACAGAATAGATTCATAGTACAGAACAGAGTCACAGTACAGAATAGAGTCACAGTACAGAATAGATTCACAGTACAGAAGAGAGTCACAGTACAGAATAGATTCATAGTACAGAATAGAGTCACAGTACAGAATAGAGTCAAGGTACAGAACAGAGTCACAGTACAGAATAGAGTCACAGTACAGAATAGATTCATAGTACAGAATAGAGTCACAGCAGGAATAGATTCACAGTACAGAAGAGAGTCACAGTACAGAATAGATTCATAGTACAGAATAGAGTCACAGTACAGAATAGATTCATAGTACAGAATAGAGTCACAGTACAGAATAGATTCATAGTACAGAATAGAGTCACAGTACAGAATAGATTCCTACTTCAGAATAGAGTCACAGTACAGAATAGATTCACAGTACAGAAGAGAGTCACAGTACAGAATAGATTCATAGTACAGAATAGAGTCACAGTACAGAATAGATTTATAGTATAGAAGAGAGTCACAGTACAGAATAGATTCATAGTACAGAATAGAGTCACAGTACAGAATAGATTCATAGTACAGAATAGAGTCACAGTACAGAATAGAGTCAAGGTACAGAACAGAGTCACAGTACAGAATAGAGTCACAGTACAGAATAGATTCACAGTACAGAAGAGAGTCACAGTACAGAACAGATTCATAGTACAGAATAGAGTCACAGTACAGAATAGAGTCACAGGAGAACAAAGCACAGTACAGAATAAAGTACAGTAAAGCACAGCACAGTACAGTACAGTATAGTCACAGTACAGGACAGCACAGTATGGAATATATACACAGTAGAACAGAGCACTGTATAGAATATTCCCAGTACTGAAAAACTCAAGGTGCAGCACAGCAACAGTAGAGAATAAATTCAGTGTATAGCACAGCACTGTATAGAATACTCAAAATGCAACAACACACAGGACAGAACAGTGACAGTAAAGCAGAGCACAGTAGAGAATAGAATGACAGAACAGCACAGCACAGTACAGCATAGTCACAGTAGAGGAGAGCACTGCACAAAATAGAGTCACAGGACAACAAAGCACAGTTCAGAATAGAGTACAGTAAAGCACAGCACAGTACAGTATAGTCACAGGACAGGGCAGCAGAGTATGGAATATATACACAGTAGAACACAGTACTGTATAGAATATTCACAGTACAGAATAGACTCACAGTACAGCACAGCACAGTAGAGAATAGAATGACAGTACAGCACAGCACAGCACAGTACAGAATAGTCACAGTACAGAATAGAGTCACAGTACAGAATAGAGTACAGTACAGAACAGAGTCACAAAACAGAACAGAGTCACAGTACAGAATAGTCATAGTACAGAATAGAGTCACAGTACAGAATAGAGTCACAGTACAGAATAGAGTCACAGTACAGAATAGAGTCACGGTACAGAACAGATTCACGGTACAGAATAGATTAACAGTACAGAATAGAGTCACAGTACAGAATAGAGTCACAGTACAGAATAGAGTCATAGTACAGAATAGAGTCACAGTACAGAATAGGTTCATAGTACAGAATAGAGTCACAGTACAGAAGAGAGTAACAGTACAGAATAGAGTCACAGTACAGAATAGAGTCACAGTACAGAATAGAGTCACAGTACAGAATAGGTTCATAGTACAGAATAGAGTCACAGTACAGAAGAGAGTCACAGTACAGCACAGCACAGTACCGAATAGTCACAGTACAGCACAGTAGAGAATAGATTCACAGTACAGCACAGCAAATTGCAGAATAGCCACAGTACAGGACAGCACTGCACAAAATAGAGTCACAGTACAGAACTGTACAGTAATGAATAGTTGCAGTAATGCACAGCACAGTACAGAATAGAATCACTGTACAGAATAGATTCATAGTACAGAATAGAGTCACAGTACAGAATAGATTCACAGTACAGAATAGAGTCTCAGTACAGAATAGAGTCACAGTACAGAATAGAGTCACAGTACCAAATAGATTCATAGTACAGAAAAGAGACACAGTACAGAATAGAGTCACAGTACAGAATAGTTTCATAGTACAGAATAGATTCACAGTACAGAACAGATTCACGGTACAGAATAGATTCACAGTACAGAATAGATTTACGGTAGAGAATAGAGTCACAGTGCAGAATAGAGTCACAGTACAGAATAGAGTCATAGTACAGAATAGAGTCACAGTACAGAATAGGTTCATAGTACAGAATAGAGTCACAGTACAGAAGAGAGTCACAGTACAGCACAGCACAGTACCGAATAGTCACAGTACAGCACAGTAGAGAATAGATTCACAGTACAGCACAGCAAATTGCAGAATAGCCACAGTACAGGACAGCACTGCACAAAATAGAGTCACAGTACAGAACTGTACAGTAATGAATAGTTGCAGTAATGCACAGCACAGTACAGAATATAGACACAGTACAGAATAGATTCACAGTACAGAATAGATTCATAGTACAGAATAGAGTCACAGTACAGAATAGATTCATAGTACAGAATAGAGTCACAGTACAGAATAGATACATAGTATAGAATAGAGTCACAGTACAGAATAGAGTCACAGTACAGAAAAGATTCATAATACAGAATAGAGTCACAGTACAGAATAGAGTCACAGGAGAACAAAGCACAGTACAGAATAAAGTACAGTAAAGCACAGCACAGTACAGTACAGTATAGTCACAGTACAGGACAGCACAGTATGGAATATATACACAGTAGAACAGAGCACTGTATAGAATATTCCCAGTACTGAAAAACTCAAGGTGCAGCACAGCAACAGTAGAGAATAAATTCAGTGTATAGCACAGCACTGTATAGAATACTCAAAATGCAACAACACACAGGACAGAACAGTGACAGTAAAGCAGAGCACAGTAGAGAATAGAATGACAGAACAGCACAGCACAGTACCGAATAGTCACGGAACAGCACAGTAGAGAATAGATTCACAGTACAGCACAGCAAAGTGCAGAATAGCTACAGTACGGAACAGCACTGCACAAAATAGTGTCACAGTACAGAACTGCACAGTAATGAATAGTTGCAGTACCGCACAGCACAGTACAGAATAAAGACACAATACAGAATAGAGTCACAGTACAGAATAGAGTCAAGTTACAGAATAGAGTGACGGTACAGAACAGATTCACGGTACAGAATAGATTCGCAGTACAGAATAGAGTCACAGTACAGAATTGATTCAAGGTACAGAATAGAGTCACAGTACAGAATAGAGTCACAGTACAGAACAGAGTCACAGTGCAGAATAGATTTACGGTACAGAATAGAGTCACAGTACAGAATAGAGTCACAGTACAGAATAGGTTCATAGTACAGAATAGAGTCACAGTACAGAATAGAGTCAGAGTACAGAATAGAGTCACAGTACAGAATAGATTCATAGTACAGAATAGAGACACAGTACAGAATAGAGTCACAGTACAGAGCAGAGTCACAGTACAAAATATAGTCACAGTACAGAATAGATTCACAGTACAGAACGGATTCACGGTACAGAATAGAGTCACAGTACAGAATAGAGTCACAGTACCAAATAGATTCATAGTACAGAAAAGAGACACAGTACAGAATAGTCACAGTACAGAATAGTTTCATAGTACAGAATAGAGTCACAGTACAGAATAGAGTCACAGTACAGAACAGAGTCACAGTACAGAATGGAGTCATAGTACAGAATAGAGTCACAGTACAGAATAGGTTCATAGTACAGAATAGAGTCACAGTACAGAAGAGAGTCACAGTACAGAATAGAGTCACAGTACAGAATAGAGTCACAGTACAGAATAGAGTCACAGTACAGAAGAGAGTCACAGTACAGAATAGAGTCACAGTACAGAATAGAGTCACAGTACCAAATAGATTCATAGTACAGTAAAGAGACACAGTACAGAATAGTCACAGTACAGAATAGTTTCATAGTACAGAATAGAGTCACAGTACAGAATAGAGTCACAGTACAGAACAGAGTCACAGTACAGAATGGAGTCATAGTACAGAATAGAGTCACAGTACAGAATAGGTTCATAGTACAGAATAGAGTCACAGTACAGAAGAGAGTCACAGTACAGAATAGAGTCACAGTACAGAATAGAGTCACAGTACAGAATAGAGTCAAGGTACAGAATAGAGTCACAGTACAGAATAGAGTCACAGTACAGAATAGAGTCACAGTACAGAACAGAGTCACGGTACAGAATAGATTTACGGTACAGAATAGAGTCACAGTACAGAATAGAGTCATAGTACAGAACAGAGCACAGTACAGAATAGGTTCATTGTACAGAATAGAGTCACAGTACAGAAGAGAGTCACAGTACAGAATAGAGTCACTGTTCAGAATAGATTCATAGTACATAATAGAGTCACACTACCGAATAGAGTCACAGGAGAGAGCAGAGTCACATTACAGAACAGAGTTACAGTACAGAATAGAGTCACAGTACAGGATAGAGTTACAGTACAGAATAGAGTCACAGTACAAAATAGAGTCACAGGAGAACAAAGCACAGTACAGAATAGAGTACAGTAAAGCACAGCACAGTACAGTATAGTCACAGTGCAGGACAGCACAGTATGGAATATATACACAGTAGAACACAGTACTGTATAGAATATTCCCAGTACAGAAAAACTCAAGGTGCAGCACAGCAACAGTAGAGAATAAATTCAGTGTACAGCACAGCACTGTATAGAATACTCAAAATGCAACAACACACTGGACAGAACAGTGACAGTAAAGCACAGTACAGTAGAGAATAGAATGACAGAACAGCACAGCACAGTACCGAATAGTCACGGAACAGCACAGTAGAGAATAGATTCACAGTACAGCACAGCAAAGTGCAGAATAGCTACAGTACGGAACAGCACTGCACAAAATAGTGTCACAGTACAGAACTGCACAGTAATGAATAGTTGCAGTACCGCACAGCACAGTACAGAATAAAGACACAATACAGAATAGAGTCACAGTACAGAATAGAGTCAAGTTACAGAATAGAGTGACGGTACAGAACAGATTCACGGAACAGAATAGATTCACAGTACAGAATAGAGTCACAGTACAGAATTGATTCAAGCTACAGAATAGAGTCACAGTACAGAATAGAGTCACAGTACAGAACAGAGTCACAGTGCAGAATAGATTTACGGTACAGAATAGAGTCACAGTACAGAATAGAGTCACAGTACAGAATAGGTTCATAGTACAGAATAGAGTCACAGTACAGAATAGAGTCACAGTACAGAATAGAGTCACAGTGCAGAATAGATTTACGGTACAGAATAGAGTCACAGTACAGAATAGAGTCACAGTACAGAATAGGTTCATAGTACAGAATAGAGTCACAGTACAGAATAGAGTCACAGTACAGAATAGAGACACAGTACAGAATAGAGTCACAGTACAGAGCAGAGTCACAGTACAAAATATAGTCACAGTACAGAATAGATTCACAGTACAGAACGGATTCACGGTACCGAATAGAGTCACAGTACAGAATAGAGTCACAGTACCAAATAGATTCATAGTACAGAAAAGAGACACAGTACAGAATAGTCACAGTACAGAATAGTTTCATAGTACAGAATAGAGTCACAGTACAGAATAGAGTCACAGTACAGAACAGAGTCACAGTACAGAATGGAGTCATAGTACAGAATAGAGTCACAGTACAGAATAGGTTCATAGTACAGAATAGAGTCACAGTACAGAAGAGAGTCACAGTACAGAATAGAGTCACAGTACAGAATAGAGTCACAGTACAGAATAGAGTCACAGTACAGAAGAGAGTCACAGTACAGAATAGAGTCACAGTACCAAATAGATTCATAGTACAGTAAAGAGACACAGTACAGAATAGTCACAGTACAGAATAGTTTCATAGTACAGAATAGAGTCACAGTACAGAATAGAGTCACAGTACAGAATGGAGTCATAGTACAGAATAGAGTTACAGTACAGAATAGGTTCATAGTACAGAATAGAGTCACAGTACAGAAGAGAGTCACAGTACAGAATATAGTCACAGTACAGAATAGAGTCACAGTACAGAAGAGAGTCACAGTACAGAATATAGTCACAGTACAGAATAGAGTCACAGTACAGAATAGAGTCACAGTACAGAATAGAGTCATAGTACAGAACAGAGCACAGTACAGAATAGGTTCATTGTACAGAATAGAGTCACAGTACAGAAGAGAGTCACAGTACAGAATAGAGTCACTGTTCAGAATAGATTCATAGTACATAATAGAGTCACAGTACAGAATAGTCATAGTACATAATAGAGTCACACTACAGAATAGAGTCACAGGAGAGAGCAGAGTCACATTACAGAACAGAGTCACAGTACAGTATAGAGTCACAGTAGAGAATAGAGTTACATTACAGAAAAGAGTCACAGTACAGAATAGAGTCACGGGACAACAAAGCACAGTACTGAATACAGTACAGTAAAACACAGCACAGTACAGTATAGTCACAGTACAGGACAGCACAGTACGGAATATATACACAGTCGAACACAGCAGTGTATAGAATATTCACAGTACAGATTAGAGTCACAGTACAGAATAGATTCATAGTACAGAAGAGAGTCACAGTACAGAATAGATTCATAGTACAGAATAGAGTCACAGTACAGAATAGATTCATAGTACAGAATAGAGTCACAGTACAGAATAGATTCATAGTACAGAATTGAGTCACAGTACAGAATAGATACATAGTACAGAATAGAGTCACAGTACAGAATAGAGTCACAGTACATAATACAGTCAAGGTACAGAACAGAGTCACAGTACAGAATAGAGTCACAGTACAGAATAGATACATAGTACAGAATAGAGTCACAGTACAGAATAGATTCATAGTACAGAATAGAGTCACAGTACAGAATAGATTCATAGTACAGAATAGAGTCATAGTACAGAATAGATACATAGTACAGAATAGAGTCACAGTACAGAATAGATTTATAGTACAGAATAGAGTCACAGTACAGAATAGATTCATAGTACAGAATAGAGTCACAGCCGGAATAGATTCACAGTACAGAAGAGAGTCACAGTACAGAATAGATTCATAGTACAGAATAGAGTCACAGTAGAGAATAGATTCATAGTACAGAATAGAGTCACAGTACAGAATAGATTCATAGTACAGAATAGAGTCACAGTACAGAATAGATTCATAGTACAGAATAGAGTCACAGTACAGAATAGATTCACAGTACAGAATAGAGTCACAGTACAGAAGAGAGTCACAGTACAGAATAGAGTCACAGTACAGAATAGAGTCACAGTACAGAATAGAGTCACAGTACAGAAGAGAGTCACAGTACAGAATAGAGTCACAGTACCAAATAGATTCATAGTACAGTAAAGAGACACAGTACAGAATAGTCACAGTACAGAATAGTTTCATAGTACAGAATAGAGTCACAGTACAGAATAGAGTCACAGTACAGAATGGAGTCATAGTACAGAATAGAGTTACAGTACAGAATAGGTTCATAGTACAGAATAGAGTCACAGTACAGAAGAGAGTCACAGTACAGAATATAGTCACAGTACAGAATAGAGTCACAGTACAGAAGAGAGTCACAGTACAGAATATAGTCACAGTACAGAATAGAGTCACAGTACAGAATAGAGTCACAGTACAGAATAGAGTCATAGTACAGAACAGAGCACAGTACAGAATAGGTTCATTGTACAGAATAGAGTCACAGTACAGAAGAGAGTCACAGTACAGAATAGAGTCACTGTTCAGAATAGATTCATAGTACATAATAGAGTCACAGTACAGAATAGTCATAGTACATAATAGAGTCACACTACAGAATAGAGTCACAGGAGAGAGCAGAGTCACATTACAGAACAGAGTCACAGTACAGTATAGAGTCACAGTAGAGAATAGAGTTACATTACAGAAAAGAGTCACAGTACAGAATAGAGTCACGGGACAACAAAGCACAGTACTGAATACAGTACAGTAAAACACAGCACAGTACAGTATAGTCACAGTACAGGACAGCACAGTACGGAATATATACACAGTCGAACACAGCAGTGTATAGAATATTCACAGTACAGATTAGAGTCACAGTACAGAATAGATTCATAGTACAGAAGAGAGTCACAGTACAGAATAGATTCATAGTACAGAATAGAGTCACAGTACAGAATAGATTCATAGTACAGAATAGAGTCACAGTACAGAATAGATTCATAGTACAGAATTGAGTCACAGTACAGAATAGATACATAGTACAGAATAGAGTCACAGTACAGAATAGAGTCACAGTACATAATACAGTCAAGGTACAGAACAGAGTCACAGTACAGAATAGAGTCACAGTACAGAATAGATACATAGTACAGAATAGAGTCACAGTACAGAATAGATTCATAGTACAGAATAGAGTCACAGTACAGAATAGATTCATAGTACAGAATAGAGTCATAGTACAGAATAGATACATAGTACAGAATAGAGTCACAGTACAGAATAGATTTATAGTACAGAATAGAGTCACAGTACAGAATAGATTCATAGTACAGAATAGAGTCACAGCCGGAATAGATTCACAGTACAGAAGAGAGTCACAGTACAGAATAGATTCATAGTACAGAATAGAGTCACAGTACAGAATAGATTCATAGTACAGAATAGAGTCACAGTACAGAATAGATTCATAGTACAGAATAGAGTCACAGTACAGAATAGATTCATAGTACAGAATAGAGTCACAGTACAGAATAGATTCACAGTACAGAAGAGAGTCACAGTACAGAATAGATTCATAGTACAGAATAGAGTCACAGTACAGAATAGATTCATAGTACAGAAGAGAGTCACAGTACAGAATAGATTCATAGTACAGAATAGAATCACAGTATAGAATAGATTCATAGTACAGAATAGAGTCACAGTACAGAATAGAGTCAAGGTACAGAACAGAGTCACAGTACAGAATAGAGTCACAGTACAGAATATATTCACAGTACAGAAGAGAGTTACAGTACAGAATAGAGTCACAGTACAGAATAGATACATAGTATAGAATAGAGTCACAGTACAGAATCGAGTCACAGTACAGAATAGATTCATAATACAGAATAGAGTCACAGTACAGAATAGAGTCACAGGAGAACAAAGCACAGTACAGAATAAAGTACAGTAAAGCACAGCACAGTACAGTACAGTATAGTCACAGTACAGGACAGCACAGTATGGAATATATACACAGTAGAACAGAGCACTGTATAGCATATTCCCAGTACAGAAAAACTCAAGGTGCAGCACAGCAACAGTAGAGAATAAATTCAGTGTATAGCACAGCACTGTATAGAATACTCAAAATGCAACAACACACAGGACAGAACAGTGACAGTAAAGCACAGTACAGTAGAGAATAGAATGACAGAACAGCACAGCACAGTACCGAATAGTCACAGAACAGCACAGTAGAGAATAGATTCACAGTACAGCACAGCAAAGTGCAGAATAGCTACAGTACAGAACAGCACTGCACAAAATAGTGTCACAGTACAGAACTGCACAGTAATGAATAGTTGCAGTACCGCACAGCACAGTACAGAATAAAGACACAGTACAGAATAGAGTCACAGTACAGAATAGAGTCACAGTACAGAATAGATTCAAGGTACAGAATAGAGTCACAGTACAGAATAGAGTCACAGTACAGAACAGAGTCACAGTGCAGATTAGATTTACGGTACAGAATAGAGTCACAGTACAGAATAGGTTCATAGTACAGAATAGAGTCACAGTACAGAATAGAGTCACAGTACAGAATAGAGTCACAGTACAGAATAGATTCATAGTACAGAATAGAGTCACAGTACAGAATAGAGTCACAGTACAGAATAGAGTCACAGTACAGAATAGGTTCACAGTACAGAACGGATTCACGGTACAGAATAGATTCACTGTATAGAATAGAGACACAGTACAGAATAGAGTCAAGGTACAGAATAGAGTCACAGTACAGAACAGATTCATGGTACAGAATAGTTTCACAGTACAGAATAGAGTCACAGTACAGAATAGAGTCACAGTACAGAATAGATTCATAGTACAGAACAGAGTCACAGTACAGAAGAGAGTCACAGTACAGAATAGAGTCACAGTACAGAATAGAGTCACAGTACCAAATAGATTCATAGTACAGAAAAGAGACACAGTACAGAATAGTCACAGTACAGAATAGTTTCATAGTACAGAATAGAGTCACAGTACAGAAGAGAGACACAGTACAGAATAGAGTCACTGTACTGAACAGAGTCACAGTAGGGAACAGAGTCACAGTACAGAATAGTCATAGTACAGAATAGAGTCACAGTACAGAATAGAGTCACAGTACAGAACAGAGTCAAAGTACAGAACAGAGTCACAGTACAGAATAGAGTCACAGTTCAGAATAGATTCATAGTACATAATAGAGTCACACTACAGAATAGAGTCACAGGAGAGAACAGAGTCACAGTACAGAACAGAGTCACAGTACAGTATAGAGTCACAGTAGTGAATATAGTTACATTACAGAAAAGAGTCAAAGTACAGAATAGAGTCACGGGACAACAAAGCACAGTACTGAATACAGTACAGTAAAACACAGCACAGTACAGTATAGTCACAGTACAGGACAGCACAGTACGAAATATATACAGTCGAACACAGCAGTGTATAGAATATTCACAGTACAGATTAGAGTCACAGTACAGAATAGATTCATAGTACAGAAGAGAGTCACAGTACAGAATAGATTCACAGTACAGAATAGAGTCACAGTACAGAATAGATTCATAGTACAGAACAGAGTCACAGTACAGAATAGAGTCACAGTACAGAATAGATTCACAGTACAGAAGAGAGTCACAGTACAGAATAGATTCATAGTACAGAATAGAGTCACAGTACAGAATAGAGTCAAGGTACAGAACAGAGTCACAGTACAGAATAGAGTCACAGTACAGAATAGATTCATAGTACAGAATAGAGTCACAGCAGGAATAGATTCACAGTACAGAAGAGAGTCACAGTACAGAATAGATTCATAGTACAGAATAGAGTCACAGTACAGAATAGATTCATAGTACAGAATAGAGTCACAGTACAGAATAGATTCATAGTACAGAATAGAGTCACAGTACAGAATAGATTCCTACTTCAGAATAGAGTCACAGTACAGAATAGATTCACAGTACAGAAGAGAGTCACAGTACAGAATAGATTCATAGTACAGAATAGAGTCACAGTACAGAATAGATTTATAGTATAGAAGAGAGTCACAGTACAGAATAGATTCATAGTACAGAATAGAGTCACAGTACAGAATAGATTCATAGTACAGAATAGAGTCACAGTACAGAATAGAGTCAAGGTACAGAACAGAGTCACAGTACAGAATAGAGTCACAGTACAGAATAGATTCACAGTACAGAAGAGAGTCACAGTACAGAACAGATTCATAGTACAGAATAGAGTCACAGTACAGAATAGATTCATAGTACAGAATAGAGTCACAGTACAGAATAGATTCATAGTACAGAATAGAGTCACAGTACAGAATAGATACCTAGTATAGAATAGTCAGAGTACAGAATAGAGTCACAGTACAGAATAGATTCATAATACAGAATAGAGTCACAGTACAGAATAGAGTCACAGTACAGAATAGAGTTACAGTACAGAATAGAGTCACAGTACAGAACAGAGTTAGTGTACAGAATAGAGTCACAGTACAGAATAGATTCATAGTACAGAATAGAGTCACAGTACAGAATAGATTCATATTACAGAATAGAATCACAGTACAGAATAGATACATAGTATAGAATAGAGTCACAGTACAGAATCGAGTCACAGTATAGAATAGATTCATAATACAGAATAGAGTCACAGTACAGAATAGAGTCACAGGAGAACAAAGCACAGTACAGAATAAAGTACAGTAAAGCACAGCACAGTACAGTACAGTATAGTCACAGTACAGGACAGCACAGTATGGAATATATACACAGTAGAACAGAGCACTGTATAGAATATTCCCAGTACAGAAAAACTCAAGGTGCAGCACAGCAACAGTAGAGAATATATTCAGTGTACAGCACAGCACTGTATAGAATACTCAAAATGCAACAACACACAGGACAGAACAGTGACAGTAAAGCACAGTACAGTAGAGAATAGAATGACAGAACAGCACAGCACAGTACCGAATAGTCACAGAACAGCACAGTAGAGAATAGATTCACAGTACAGCACAGCAAAGTGCAGAATAGCTACAGTACAGAACTGCACAGTAATGAATAGTTGCAGTACCGCACAGCACAGTACAGAATAAAGACACAGTACAGAATAGAGTCACAGTACAGAATAGAGTCAAGTTACAGAATAGAGTGATGGTACAGAACAGATTCACGGTACAGAATAGAGTCACAATACAGAACAGAGTCACAGTGCAGATTAGATTTACGGTACAGAATAGAGTCACAGTACAGAATAGGTTCATAGTACAGAATAGAGTCACAGTACAGAATAGAGTCACAGTACAGAATAGAGTCACAGTACAGAATAGATTCATAGTACAGAATAGAGTCACAGTACAGAATAGAGTCACAGTACAGAATAGAGTCACAGTACAGAATAGAGTCACAGTACAGAATAGGTTCACAGTACAGAATGGATTCACGGTACAGAATAGATTCACTGTATAGAATAGAGACACAGTACAGAATAGAGTCAAGGTACAGAATAGAGTCACAGTACAGAATAGAGTCACAGTACAGAACAGATTCATGGTACAGAATAGTTTCACAGTACAGAATAGAGTCACAGTACAGAATAGAGTCACAGTACAGAATAGATTCATAGTACAGAACAGAGTCACAGTACAGAAGAGAGTCACAGTACAGAATAGAGTCACAGTACAGAATAGAGTCACAGTACCAAATAGATTCATAGTACAGAAAAGAGACACAGTACAGAATAGTCACAGTACAGAATAGTTTCATAGTACAGAATAGAGTCACAGTACAGAAGAGAGACACAGTACAGAATAGAGTCACTGTACTGAACAGAGTCACAGTAGGGAACAGAGTCACAGTACAGAATAGTCATAGTACAGAATAGAGTCACAGTACAGAATAGAGTCACAGTACAGAACAGAGTCAAAGTACAGAACAGAGTCACAGTACAGAATAGAGTCACAGTTCAGAATAGATTCATAGTACATAATAGAGTCACACTACAGAATAGAGTCACAGGAGAGAACAGAGTCACAGTACAGAACAGAGTCACAGTACAGTATAGAGTCACAGTAGAGAATATAGTTACATTACAGAAAAGAGTCAAAGTACAGAATAGAGTCACGGGACAACAAAGCACAGTACTGAATACAGTACAGTAAAACACAGCACAGTACAGTATAGTCACAGTACAGGACAGCACAGTACGAAATATATACAGTCGAACACAGCAGTGTATAGAATATTCACAGTACAGATTAGAGTCACAGTACAGAATAGATTCATAGTACAGAAGAGAGTCACAGTACAGAATAGATTCACAGTACAGAATAGAGTCACAGTACAGAATAGATTCATAGTACAGAACAGAGTCACAGTACAGAATAGAGTCACAGTACAGAATAGATTCACAGTACAGAAGAGAGTCACAGTACAGAATAGATTCATAGTACAGAATAGAGTCACAGTACAGAATAGAGTCAAGGTACAGAACAGAGTCACAGTACAGAATAGAGTCACAGTACAGAATAGATTCATAGTACAGAATAGAGTCACAGCAGGAATAGATTCACAGTACAGAAGAGAGTCACAGTACAGAATAGATTCATAGTACAGAATAGAGTCACAGTACAGAATAGATTCATAGTACAGAATAGAGTCACAGTACAGAATAGATTCATAGTACAGAATAGAGTCACAGTACAGAATAGATTCCTACTTCAGAATAGAGTCACAGTACAGAATAGATTCACAGTACAGAAGAGAGTCACAGTACAGAATAGATTCATAGTACAGAATAGAGTCACAGTACAGAATAGATTTATAGTATAGAAGAGAGTCACAGTACAGAATAGATTCATAGTACAGAATAGAGTCACAGTACAGAATAGATTCATAGTACAGAATAGAGTCACAGTACAGAATAGAGTCAAGGTACAGAACAGAGTCACAGTACAGAATAGAGTCACAGTACAGAATAGATTCACAGTACAGAAGAGAGTCACAGTACAGAACAGATTCATAGTACAGAATAGAGTCACAGTACAGAATAGATTCATAGTACAGAATAGAGTCACAGTACAGAATAGATTCATAGTACAGAATAGAGTCACAGTACAGAATAGATACCTAGTATAGAATAGTCAGAGTACAGAATAGAGTCACAGTACAGAATAGATTCATAATACAGAATAGAGTCACAGTACAGAATAGAGTCACAGTACAGAATAGAGTTACAGTACAGAATAGAGTCACAGTACAGAACAGAGTTAGTGAACAGAATAGAGTCACAGTACAGAATAGATTCATAGTACAGAATAGAGTCACAGTACAGAATAGATTCATAGTACAGAATAGAATCACAGTACAGAATAGATACATAGTATAGAATAGAGTCACAGTACAGAATCGAGTCACAGTATAGAATAGATTCATAATACAGAATAGAGTCACAGTACAGAATAGAGTCACAGGAGAACAAAGCACAGTACAGAATAAAGTACAGTAAAGCACAGCACAGTACAGTACAGTATAGTCACAGTACAGGACAGCACAGTATGGAATATATACACAGTAGAACAGAGCACTGTATAGAATATTCCCAGTACAGAAAAACTCAAGGTGCAGCACAGCAACAGTAGAGAATAAATTCAGTGTACAGCACAGCACTGTATAGAATACTCAAAATGCAACAACACACAGGACAGAACAGTGACAGTAAAGCACAGTACAGTAGAGAATAGAATGACAGAACAGCACAGCACAGTACCGAATAGTCACAGAACAGCACAGTAGAGAATAGATTCACAGTACAGCACAGCAAAGTGCAGAATAGCTACAGTACAGAACTGCACAGTAATGAATAGTTGCAGTACCGCACAGCACAGTACAGAATAAAGACACAGTACAGAATAGAGTCACAGTACAGAATAGAGTCAAGTTACAGAATAGAGTGATGGTACAGAACAGATTCACGGTACAGAATAGATTCACTGTACATAATAGAGTCACAGTACAGAACAGATTCAAGGTACAGAATAGAGTCACAGTACAGAATAGAGTCACAGTACAGAACAGAGTCACAGTGCAGAATAGATTTACGGTACAGAATAGAGTCACAGTACAGAATAGAGTCACAGTACAGAATAGGTTCATAGTACAGAATAGAGTCACAGTACAGAATAGAGTCACAGTACAGAATAGAGTCACAGTACAGAATAGATTCATAGTACAGAATAGAGTCACAGTACAGAAGAGAGACACAGTACAGAATAGAGTCACTGTACTGAACAGAGTCACAGTAGAGAACAGAGTCACAGTACAGAATAGTCGTAGTACAGAATAGAGTCACAGTACAGAATAGAGTCACAGTACAGAATAGATACATAGTATAGAATAGAGTCACAGTACAGAACAGTCACAGTACAGAATACATTCATAGTACAGAATAGAGTCACAGTACAGAATAGAGTTACAGTACAGAATAGATTCATAGTACAGAATAGATTCACAGTACAGAATAGAGTCACAGTACAGAATAGATTCATAGTACAGAACTGAGTCACAGTACAGAATAGAGTCACAGTACAGAATAGATTCACAGTACAGAAGAGAGTCACAGTACAGAATAGATTCATAGTACAGAATAGAGTCACAGTACAGAATAGATTCACAGTACAGAAGAGAGTCACAGTACAGAATAGATTCATAGTACAGAATAGAGTCACAGTACAGAATAGATTCATAGTACAGAAGAGAGTCACAGTACAGAATAGATTCATAGTACAGAATAGAATCACAGTATAGAATAGATTCATAGTACAGAATAGAGTCACAGTACAGAATAGAGTCAAGGTACAGAACAGAGTCACAGTACAGAATAGAGTCACAGTACAGAATATATTCACAGTACAGAAGAGAGTTACAGTACAGAATAGAGTCACAGTACAGAATAGATACATAGTATAGAATAGAGTCACAGTACAGAATCGAGTCACAGTACAGAATAGATTCATAATACAGAATAGAGTCACAGTACAGAATAGAGTCACAGGAGAACAAAGCACAGTACAGAATAAAGTACAGTAAAGCACAGCACAGTACAGTACAGTATAGTCACAGTACAGGACAGCACAGTATGGAATATATACACAGTAGAACAGAGCACTGTATAGCATATTCCCAGTACAGAAAAACTCAAGGTGCAGCACAGCAACAGTAGAGAATAAATTCAGTGTATAGCACAGCACTGTATAGAATACTCAAAATGCAACAACACACAGGACAGAACAGTGACAGTAAAGCACAGTACAGTAGAGAATAGAATGACAGAACAGCACAGCACAGTACCGAATAGTCACAGAACAGCACAGTAGAGAATAGATTCACAGTACAGCACAGCAAAGTGCAGAATAGCTACAGTACAGAACAGCACTGCACAAAATAGTGTCACAGTACAGAACTGCACAGTAATGAATAGTTGCAGTACCGCACAGCACAGTACAGAATAAAGACACAGTACAGAATAGAGTCACAGTACAGAATAGAGTCACAGTACAGAATAGATTCAAGGTACAGAATAGAGTCACAGTACAGAATAGAGTCACAGTACAGAACAGAGTCACAGTGCAGATTAGATTTACGGTACAGAATAGAGTCACAGTACAGAATAGGTTCATAGTACAGAATAGAGTCACAGTACAGAATAGAGTCACAGTACAGAATAGAGTCACAGTACAGAATAGATTCATAGTACAGAATAGAGTCACAGTACAGAATAGAGTCACAGTACAGAATAGAGTCACAGTACAGAATAGGTTCACAGTACAGAACGGATTCACGGTACAGAATAGATTCACTGTATAGAATAGAGACACAGTACAGAATAGAGTCAAGGTACAGAATAGAGTCACAGTACAGAACAGATTCATGGTACAGAATAGTTTCACAGTACAGAATAGAGTCACAGTACAGAATAGAGTCACAGTACAGAATAGATTCATAGTACAGAACAGAGTCACAGTACAGAAGAGAGTCACAGTACAGAATAGAGTCACAGTACAGAATAGAGTCACAGTACCAAATAGATTCATAGTACAGAAAAGAGACACAGTACAGAATAGTCACAGTACAGAATAGTTTCATAGTACAGAATAGAGTCACAGTACAGAAGAGAGACACAGTACAGAATAGAGTCACTGTACTGAACAGAGTCACAGTAGGGAACAGAGTCACAGTACAGAATAGTCATAGTACAGAATAGAGTCACAGTACAGAATAGAGTCACAGTACAGAACAGAGTCAAAGTACAGAACAGAGTCACAGTACAGAATAGAGTCACAGTTCAGAATAGATTCATAGTACATAATAGAGTCACACTACAGAATAGAGTCACAGGAGAGAACAGAGTCACAGTACAGAACAGAGTCACAGTACAGTATAGAGTCACAGTAGTGAATATAGTTACATTACAGAAAAGAGTCAAAGTACAGAATAGAGTCACGGGACAACAAAGCACAGTACTGAATACAGTACAGTAAAACACAGCACAGTACAGTATAGTCACAGTACAGGACAGCACAGTACGAAATATATACAGTCGAACACAGCAGTGTATAGAATATTCACAGTACAGATTAGAGTCACAGTACAGAATAGATTCATAGTACAGAAGAGAGTCACAGTACAGAATAGATTCACAGTACAGAATAGAGTCACAGTACAGAATAGATTCATAGTACAGAACAGAGTCACAGTACAGAATAGAGTCACAGTACAGAATAGATTCACAGTACAGAAGAGAGTCACAGTACAGAATAGATTCATAGTACAGAATAGAGTCACAGTACAGAATAGAGTCAAGGTACAGAACAGAGTCACAGTACAGAATAGAGTCACAGTACAGAATAGATTCATAGTACAGAATAGAGTCACAGCAGGAATAGATTCACAGTACAGAAGAGAGTCACAGTACAGAATAGATTCATAGTACAGAATAGAGTCACAGTACAGAATAGATTCATAGTACAGAATAGAGTCACAGTACAGAATAGATTCATAGTACAGAATAGAGTCACAGTACAGAATAGATTCCTACTTCAGAATAGAGTCACAGTACAGAATAGATTCACAGTACAGAAGAGAGTCACAGTACAGAATAGATTCATAGTACAGAATAGAGTCACAGTACAGAATAGATTTATAGTATAGAAGAGAGTCACAGTACAGAATAGATTCATAGTACAGAATAGAGTCACAGTACAGAATAGATTCATAGTACAGAATAGAGTCACAGTACAGAATAGAGTCAAGGTACAGAACAGAGTCACAGTACAGAATAGAGTCACAGTACAGAATAGATTCACAGTACAGAAGAGAGTCACAGTACAGAACAGATTCATAGTACAGAATAGAGTCACAGTACAGAATAGATTCATAGTACAGAATAGAGTCACAGTACAGAATAGATTCATAGTACAGAATAGAGTCACAGTACAGAATAGATACCTAGTATAGAATAGTCAGAGTACAGAATAGAGTCACAGTACAGAATAGATTCATAATACAGAATAGAGTCACAGTACAGAATAGAGTCACAGTACAGAATAGAGTTACAGTACAGAATAGAGTCACAGTACAGAACAGAGTTAGTGTACAGAATAGAGTCACAGTACAGAATAGATTCATAGTACAGAATAGAGTCACAGTACAGAATAGATTCATATTACAGAATAGAATCACAGTACAGAATAGATACATAGTATAGAATAGAGTCACAGTACAGAATCGAGTCACAGTATAGAATAGATTCATAATACAGAATAGAGTCACAGTACAGAATAGAGTCACAGGAGAACAAAGCACAGTACAGAATAAAGTACAGTAAAGCACAGCACAGTACAGTACAGTATAGTCACAGTACAGGACAGCACAGTATGGAATATATACACAGTAGAACAGAGCACTGTATAGAATATTCCCAGTACAGAAAAACTCAAGGTGCAGCACAGCAACAGTAGAGAATATATTCAGTGTACAGCACAGCACTGTATAGAATACTCAAAATGCAACAACACACAGGACAGAACAGTGACAGTAAAGCACAGTACAGTAGAGAATAGAATGACAGAACAGCACAGCACAGTACCGAATAGTCACAGAACAGCACAGTAGAGAATAGATTCACAGTACAGCACAGCAAAGTGCAGAATAGCTACAGTACAGAACTGCACAGTAATGAATAGTTGCAGTACCGCACAGCACAGTACAGAATAAAGACACAGTACAGAATAGAGTCACAGTACAGAATAGAGTCAAGTTACAGAATAGAGTGATGGTACAGAACAGATTCACGGTACAGAATAGAGTCACAATACAGAACAGAGTCACAGTGCAGATTAGATTTACGGTACAGAATAGAGTCACAGTACAGAATAGGTTCATAGTACAGAATAGAGTCACAGTACAGAATAGAGTCACAGTACAGAATAGAGTCACAGTACAGAATAGATTCATAGTACAGAATAGAGTCACAGTACAGAATAGAGTCACAGTACAGAATAGAGTCACAGTACAGAATAGAGTCACAGTACAGAATAGGTTCACAGTACAGAACGGATTCACGGTACAGAATAGATTCACTGTATAGAATAGAGACACAGTACAGAATAGAGTCAAGGTACAGAATAGAGTCACAGTACAGAATAGAGTCACAGTACAGAACAGATTCATGGTACAGAATAGTTTCACAGTACAGAATAGAGTCACAGTACAGAATAGAGTCACAGTACAGAATAGATTCATAGTACAGAACAGAGTCACAGTACAGAAGAGAGTCACAGTACAGAATAGAGTCACAGTACAGAATAGAGTCACAGTACCAAATAGATTCATAGTACAGAAAAGAGACACAGTACAGAATAGTCACAGTACAGAATAGTTTCATAGTACAGAATAGAGTCACAGTACAGAAGAGAGACACAGTACAGAATAGAGTCACTGTACTGAACAGAGTCACAGTAGGGAACAGAGTCACAGTACAGAATAGTCATAGTACAGAATAGAGTCACAGTACAGAATAGAGTCACAGTACAGAACAGAGTCAAAGTACAGAACAGAGTCACAGTACAGAATAGAGTCACAGTTCAGAATAGATTCATAGTACATAATAGAGTCACACTACAGAATAGAGTCACAGGAGAGAACAGAGTCACAGTACAGAACAGAGTCACAGTACAGTATAGAGTCACAGTAGAGAATATAGTTACATTACAGAAAAGAGTCAAAGTACAGAATAGAGTCACGGGACAACAAAGCACAGTACTGAATACAGTACAGTAAAACACAGCACAGTACAGTATAGTCACAGTACAGGACAGCACAGTACGAAATATATACAGTCGAACACAGCAGTGTATAGAATATTCACAGTACAGATTAGAGTCACAGTACAGAATAGATTCATAGTACAGAAGAGAGTCACAGTACAGAATAGATTCACAGTACAGAATAGAGTCACAGTACAGAATAGATTCATAGTACAGAACAGAGTCACAGTACAGAATAGAGTCACAGTACAGAATAGATTCACAGTACAGAAGAGAGTCACAGTACAGAATAGATTCATAGTACAGAATAGAGTCACAGTACAGAATAGAGTCAAGGTACAGAACAGAGTCACAGTACAGAATAGAGTCACAGTACAGAATAGATTCATAGTACAGAATAGAGTCACAGCAGGAATAGATTCACAGTACAGAAGAGAGTCACAGTACAGAATAGATTCATAGTACAGAATAGAGTCACAGTACAGAATAGATTCATAGTACAGAATAGAGTCACAGTACAGAATAGATTCATAGTACAGAATAGAGTCACAGTACAGAATAGATTCCTACTTCAGAATAGAGTCACAGTACAGAATAGATTCACAGTACAGAAGAGAGTCACAGTACAGAATAGATTCATAGTACAGAATAGAGTCACAGTACAGAATAGACTTATAGTATAGAAGAGAGTCACAGTACAGAATAGATTCATAGTACAGAATAGAGTCACAGTACAGAATAGATTCATAGTACAGAATAGAGTCACAGTACAGAATAGAGTCAAGGTACAGAACAGAGTCACAGTACAGAATAGAGTCACAGTACAGAATAGATTCACAGTACAGAAGAGAGTCACAGTACAGAACAGATTCATAGTACAGAATAGAGTCACAGTACAGAATAGATTCATAGTACAGAATAGAGTCACAGTACAGAATAGATTCATAGTACAGAATAGAGTCACAGTACAGAATAGATACCTAGTATAGAATAGTCAGAGTACAGAATAGAGTCACAGTACAGAATAGATTCATAATACAGAATAGAGTCACAGTACAGAATAGAGTCACAGTACAGAATAGAGTTACAGTACAGAATAGAGTCACAGTACAGAACAGAGTTAGTGAACAGAATAGAGTCACAGTACAGAATAGATTCATAGTACAGAATAGAGTCACAGTACAGAATAGATTCATAGTACAGAATAGAATCACAGTACAGAATAGATACATAGTATAGAATAGAGTCACAGTACAGAATCGAGTCACAGTATAGAATAGATTCATAATACAGAATAGAGTCACAGTACAGAATAGAGTCACAGGAGAACAAAGCACAGTACAGAATAAAGTACAGTAAAGCACAGCACAGTACAGTACAGTATAGTCACAGTACAGGACAGCACAGTATGGAATATATACACAGTAGAACAGAGCACTGTATAGAATATTCCCAGTACAGAAAAACTCAAGGTGCAGCACAGCAACAGTAGAGAATAAATTCAGTGTACAGCACAGCACTGTATAGAATACTCAAAATGCAACAACACACAGGACAGAACAGTGACAGTAAAGCACAGTACAGTAGAGAATAGAATGACAGAACAGCACAGCACAGTACCGAATAGTCACAGAACAGCACAGTAGAGAATAGATTCACAGTACAGCACAGCAAAGTGCAGAATAGCTACAGTACAGAACTGCACAGTAATGAATAGTTGCAGTACCGCACAGCACAGTACAGAATAAAGACACAGTACAGAATAGAGTCACAGTACAGAATAGAGTCAAGTTACAGAATAGAGTGATGGTACAGAACAGATTCACGGTACAGAATAGATTCACTGTACATAATAGAGTCACAGTACAGAACAGATTCAAGGTACAGAATAGAGTCACAGTACAGAATAGAGTCACAGTACAGAACAGAGTCACAGTGCAGAATAGATTTACGGTACAGAATAGAGTCACAGTACAGAATAGAGTCACAGTACAGAATAGGTTCATAGTACAGAATAGAGTCACAGTACAGAATAGAGTCACAGTACAGAATAGAGTCACAGTACAGAATAGATTCATAGTACAGAATAGAGTCACAGTACAGAAGAGAGACACAGTACAGAATAGAGTCACTGTACTGAACAGAGTCACAGTAGAGAACAGAGTCACAGTACAGAATAGTCGTAGTACAGAATAGAGTCACAGTACAGAATAGAGTCACAGTACAGAATAGATACATAGTATAGAATAGAGTCACAGTACAGAACAGTCACAGTACAGAATACATTCATAGTACAGAATAGAGTCACAGTACAGAATAGAGTTACAGTACAGAATAGATTCATAGTACAGAATAGATTCACAGTACAGAATAGAGTCACAGTACAGAATAGATTCATAGTACAGAACTGAGTCACAGTACAGAATAGAGTCACAGTACAGAATAGATTCACAGTACAGAAGAGAGTCACAGTACAGAATAGATTCATAGTACAGAATAGAGTCACAGTACAGAATAGAGTCAAGGTACAGAACAGAGTCACAGTACAGAATAGAGTCACAGTACAGAATAGATTCATAGTACAGAATAGAGTCACAGCAGGAATAGATTCACAGTACAGAAGAGAGTCACAGTACAGAATAGATTCATAGTACAGAATAGAGTCACAGTACAGAATAGATTCATAGTACAGAATAGAGTCACAGTACAGAATAGATTCATAGTACAGAATAGAGTCACAGTACAGAATAGATTCCTACTTCAGAATAGAGTCACAGTACAGAATAGATTCACAGTACAGAAGAGAGTCACAGTACAGAATAGATTCATAGTACAGAATAGAGTCACAGTACAGAATAGATTTATAGTATAGAAGAGAGTCACAGTACAGAATAGATTCATAGTACAGAATAGAGTCACAGTACAGAATAGATTCATAGTACAGAATAGAGTCACAGTACAGAATAGAGTCAAGGTACAGAACAGAGTCACAGTACAGAATAGAGTCACAGTACAGAATAGATTCACAGTACAGAAGAGAGTCACAGTACAGAACAGATTCATAGTACAGAATAGAGTCACAGTACAGAATAGATTCATAGTACAGAATAGAGTCACAGTACAGAATAGATTCATAGTACAGAATAGAGTCACAGTACAGAATAGATACCTAGTATAGAATAGTCAGAGTACAGAATAGAGTCACAGTACAGAATAGATTCATAATACAGAATAGAGTCACAGTACAGAATAGAGTCACAGTACAGAATAGAGTTACAGTACAGAATAGAGTCACAGTACAGAACAGAGTTAGTGAACAGAATAGAGTCACAGTACAGAATAGATTCATAGTACAGAATAGAGTCACAGTACAGAATAGATTCATAGTACAGAATAGAATCACAGTACAGAATAGATACATAGTATAGAATAGAGTCACAGTACAGAATCGAGTCACAGTATAGAATAGATTCATAATACAGAATAGAGTCACAGTACAGAATAGAGTCACAGGAGAACAAAGCACAGTACAGAATAAAGTACAGTAAAGCACAGCACAGTACAGTACAGTATAGTCACAGTACAGGACAGCACAGTATGGAATATATACACAGTAGAACAGAGCACTGTATAGAATATTCCCAGTACAGAAAAACTCAAGGTGCAGCACAGCAACAGTAGAGAATAAATTCAGTGTACAGCACAGCACTGTATAGAATACTCAAAATGCAACAACACACAGGACAGAACAGTGACAGTAAAGCACAGTACAGTAGAGAATAGAATGACAGAACAGCACAGCACAGTACCGAATAGTCACAGAACAGCACAGTAGAGAATAGATTCACAGTACAGCACAGCAAAGTGCAGAATAGCTACAGTACAGAACTGCACTGTAATGAATAGTTGCAGTACCGCACAGCACAGTACAGAATAAAGACACAGTACAGAATAGAGTCACAGTACAGAATAGAGTCAAGTTACAGAATAGAGTGATGGTACAGAACAGATTCACGGTACAGAATAGATTCACTGTACATAATAGAGTCACAGTACAGAACAGATTCAAGGTACAGAATAGAGTCACAGTACAGAATAGAGTCACAGTACAGAACAGAGTCACAGTGCAGAATAGATTTACGGTACAGAATAGAGTCACAGTACAGAATAGAGTCACAGTACAGAATAGGTTCATAGTACAGAATAGAGTCACAGTACAGAATAGAGTCACAGTACAGAATAGAGTCACAGTACAGAATAGATTCATAGTACAGAATAGAGTCACAGTACAGAAGAGAGACACAGTACAGAATAGAGTCACTGTACTGAACAGAGTCACAGTAGAGAACAGAGTCACAGTACAGAATAGTCGTAGTACAGAATAGAGTCACAGTACAGAATAGAATCACAGTACAGAACAGAGTCAAAATACAGAACAGAGTCACATTACAGAATAGAGTCACAGTTCAGAATAGATTCATAGTACATAATAGAGTCACACTACAGAATAGAGTCACAGGAGAGAACAGAGTCACAGGACAGTATAGAGTCACAGTAGAGAATAGAGTTACATTACAGAAAAGAGTCACAGTACAGAATAGAGTCACGGGACAACAAAGCACAGTACTGAATACAGTACAGTAAAACACAGCACAGTACAGTATAGTCACAGTACAGGACAGCACAGTACGGAATATATACACAGTCGAACCCAGCAGTGTATAGAATATTCACAGTACAGAATAGAGTCACAGTACAGAATAGATTCATAGTACAGAATAGAGTCACAGTACAGAATAGAGTCAAGGTACAGAACAGAGTCACAGTACAGAATAGAGTCACAGTACAGAATAGATTCACAGTACAGAACAGAGTTAGAGTACAGAATAGAGTCACAGTACAGAATAGATTCATAGTACAGAATAGAGTCACAGTACAGAATAGATTCATAGTACAGAATAGAATCACAGTACAGAATAGATACATAGTATAGAATAGAGTCACAGTACAGAATCGAGTCACAGTACAGAATAGATTCATAATACAGAATAGAGTCACAGTACAGAATAGAGTCACAGGAGAACAAAGCACAGTACAGAATAAAGTTCAGTAAAGCACAGCACAGTACAGTACAGTATAGTCACAGTACAGGACAGCACAGTATGGAATATATACACAGTAGAACAGAGCACTGTATAGAATATTCCCAGTACAGAAAAACTCAAGGTGCAGCACAGCAACAGTAGAGAATAAATTCAGTGTACAGCACAGCACTGTATACAATACTCAAAATGCAACAACACACTGGACAGAACAGTGACAGTAAAGCACAGTACAGTAGAGAATAGAATGACAGAACAGCACAGCACAGTACCGAATAGTCACAGAACAGCACAGTAGAGAATAGATTCACAGTACAGCACAGCAAAGTGCAGAATAGCTTCAGTACAGAACAGCACTGCACAAAATAGTGTCACAGTACAGAACTGCACAGTAATGAATAGTTGCAGTACCGCACAGCACAGTACAGAATAAAGACACAGTACAGAATAGAGTCACAGTACAGAATAGAGTCAAGTTACAGAATAGAGTGATGGTACAGAACAGATTCACGGTACAGAATAGATTCACAGTACAGAATAGAGTCACAGTACAGAACAGATTCAAGGTACAGAATAGAGTCACAGTACAGAATAGAGTCACAGTACAGAACAGAGTCACAGTGCAGAATAGATTTACGGTACAGAATAGAGTCACAGTACAGAATAGAGTCACAGTACAGAATAGGTTCATAGTACAGAATCGAGTCACAGTACAGAATAGAGTCACAGTACAGAATAGAGTCAAGTTACAGAATAGAGTGATGGTACAGAACAGATTCACGGTACAGAATAGATTCACAGTACAGAATAGAGTCACAGTACAGAACAGATTCAAGGTACAGAATAGAGTCACAGTACAGAATAGAGTCACAGTACAGAACAGAGTCACAGTGCAGAATAGATTTACGGTACAGAATAGAGTCACAGTACAGAATAGAGTCACAGTACAGAATAGGTTCATAGTACAGAATCGAGTCACAGTACAGAATAGAGTCACAGTACAGAATAGAGTCACAGTACAGAATAGATTCATAGTACAGAATAGAGTCACATTACAGATGAGAGACACAGTACAGAATAGAGTCACTGTACTGAACAGAGTCACAGTAGAGAACAGAGTCACAGTACAGAATAGTCGTAGTACAGAATAGAGTCACAGTACAGAATAGAATCACAGTACAGAACAGAGTCAAAATACAGAACAGAGTCACATTACAGAATAGAGTCACAGTTCAGAATAGATTCATAGTACATAATAGAGTCACACTACAGAATAGAGTCACAGGACAGTATAGAGTCACAGTAGAGAATAGAGTTACATTACAGAAAAGAGTCACAGTACAGAATAGAGTCACGGGACAACAAAGCACAGTACTGAATACAGTACAGTAAAACACAGCACAGTACAGTATAGTCACAGTACAGGACAGCACAGTACGGAATATATACACAGTCGAACCCAGCAGTGTATAGAATATTCACAGTACAGAATAGAGTCACAGTACAGAATAGATTCATAGTACAGAATAGAGTCACAGTACAGAATAGAGTCAAGGTACAGAACAGAGTCACAGTACAGAATAGAGTCACAGTACAGAATAGATTCACAGTACAGAAGAGAGTCACAGTACAGAACAGATTCATAGTACAGAATAGAGTCACAGTACAGAATAGATTCATAGTACAGAATAGAGTCACAGTACACAATAGATTCATAGTACAGAATAGAGTCACAGTACAGAATAGATTCATAATACAGAATAGAGTCACAGTACAGAATAGAGTCACAGTACAGAATAGAGTTACAGTACAGAATAGAGTCACAGTACAGAACAGAGTTAGTGTACAGAATAGAGTCACAGTACAGAATAGATTCATAGTACAGAATAGAATCACAGTACAGAATAGATTCATAGTACAGAATAGAATCACAGTACAGAATAGATACATAGTATAGAATAGAGTCACAGTACAGAATCGAGTCACAGTATAGAATAGATTCATAATACAGAATAGAGTCACAATACAGAATAGAGTCACAGGAGAACAAAGCACAGTACAGAATAAAGTACAGTAAAGCACAGCACAGTACAGTACAGTATAGTCACAGTACAGGACAGCACAGTATGGAATATATACACAGTAGAACAGAGCACTGTATAGAATATTCCCAGTACAGAAAAACTCAAGGTGCAGCACAGCAACAGTAGAGAATAAATTCAGTGTACAGCACAGCACTGTATAGAATACTCAAAATGCAACAACACACAGGACAGAACAGTGACAGTAAAGCACAGTACAGTAGAGAATAGAATGACAGAACAGCACAGCACAGTACCGAATAGTCACAGAACAGCACAGTAGAGAATAGATTCACAGTACAGCACAGCAAAGTGCAGAATAGCTACAGTACAGAACTGCACAGTAATGAATAGTTGCAGTACCGCACAGCACAGTACGGAATAAAGACACAGTACAGAATAGAGTCACAGTACAGAATAGAGTCAAGTTACAGAACAGAGTGATGGTACAGAACAGATTCACGGTACAGAATAGATTCACTGTACATAATAGAGTCACAGTACAGAACAGATTCAAGGTACAGAATAGAGTCACAGTACAGAATAGAGTCACAGTACAGAACAGAGTCACAGTGCAGAATAGATTTACGGTACAGAATAGAGTCACAGTACAGAATAGAGTCACAGTACAGAATAGGTTCATAGTACAGAATAGAGTCACAGTACAGAATAGAGTCACAGTACAGAATAGAGTCACAGTACAGAATAGATTCATAGTACAGAATAGAGTCACAGTACAGAAGAGAGACACAGTACAGAATAGAGTCACTGTACTGAACAGAGTCACAGTAGAGAACAGAGTCACAGTACAGAATAGTCGTAGTACAGAATAGAGTCACAGTACAGAATAGAATCACAGTACAGAACAGAGTCAAAATACAGAACAGAGTCACATTACAGAATAGAGTCACAGTTCAGAATAGATTCATAGTACATAATAGAGTCACACTACAGAATAGAGTCACAGGAGAGAACAGAGTCACAGGACAGTATAGAGTCACAGTAGAGAATAGAGTTACATTACAGAAAAGAGTCACAGTACAGAATAGAGTCACGGGACAACAAAGCACAGTACTGAATACAGTACAGTAAAACACAGCACAGTACAGTATAGTCACAGTACAGGACAGCACATTACGGAATATATACACAGTCGAACCCAGCAGTGTATAGAATATTCACAGTACAGAATAGAGTCACAGTACAGAATAGATTCATAGTACAGAATAGAGTCACAGTACAGAATAGAGTCAAGGTACAGAACAGAGTCACAGTACAGAATAGAGTCACAGTACAGAATAGATTCACAGTACAGAAGAGAGTCACAGTACAAAATAGATTCATAGTACAGAATAGAGTCACAGTACAGAATAGATTCATAGTACAGAATAGAGTCACAGTACAGAATAGATACATAGTATAGAATAGAGTCACAGTACAGAATAGATTCATAATACAGAATAGTCACAGTACAGAATAGAGTCACAGTACAGAATAGAGTTACAGTACAGAATAGAGTCATAGTACAGAATAGATTAACAGTACAGAACAGAGTTAGAGTACAGAATAGAGTCACAGTACAGAATAGATTCATAGTACAGAATAGAGTCACAGTACAGAATAGATTCATAGTACAGAATAGAGTCAGAGTACAGAATAGATACATAGTATAGAATAGAGTCACAGTACAGAATAGAGTCACAGTACAGAATAGATTTATAATACAGAATAGAGTCACAGTACAGAATAGAGTCACAGTACAGAATAGAGTTGCAGTACAGAATAGAGTCATAGTACAGAATAGAGTCACAGTACAGAACAGAGTTAGAGTACAGAATAGAGTCACAGTACAGAATAGATTCATAGTACAGAATAGAGTCACAGTACAGAATAGAGTCACAGTACAGAATAGAGTTACAGTACAGAATAGAGTCATAGTACAGAATAGATTCACAGTACAGAACAGAGTTAGAGTACAGAATAGAGTCACAGTACAGAATAGATTCATAGTACAGAATAGAGTCACAGTACAGAATAGATTCATAGTAGAGAATAGAGTCAGAGTACAGAATAGATACATAGTATAGAATAGAGTCACAGTACAGAATAGAGTCACAGTACAGAATAGATTTATAATACAGAATAGAGTCACAGTACAGAATAGAGTCACAGTACAGAATAGAGTTGCAGTACAGAATAGAGTCATAGTACAGAATAGAGTCACAGTACAGAACAGAGTTAGAGTACAGAATAGAGTCACAGTACAGAATAGATTCATAGTACAGAATAGAGTCACAGTACAGAATAGAGTCACAGTACAGAATAGAGTCACAGTACCAAATAGATTCATAGTACAGAAAAGAGACACAGTACAGAATAGTCACAGTACAGAATAGTTTCATAGTACAGAATAGAGTCACAGTACAGAATAGAGTCACAGTACAGAACAGAGTCACAGTACAGAATGGAGTCATAGTACAGAATAGAGTCACAGTACAGAATAGGTTCATAGTACAGAATAGAGTCACAGTACAGAATAGAGTCACAGTACAGAAGAGAGTCACAGTACAGAATAGAGTCACAGTACAGAATAGTGTCACAATACAGAATAGAGTCAAGGTACAGAATAGAGTCACAGTACAGAATAGAGTCACAGTACGGAATAGAGTCACAGTACAGAATAGAGTCAAGGTACAGAATAGAGTCACAGTACAGAACAGAGTCACAGTACAGAATGGAGTCATAGTACAGAATAGAGTCACAGTACAGAATAGGTTCATAGTACAGAATAGAGTCACAGTACAGAATAGAGTCACAGTACAGAAGAGAGTCACAGTACAGAATAGAGTCACAATACAGAATAGAGTCACAGTACAGAATAGAGTCAAGGTACAGAATAGAGTCACAGTACAGAATAGAGTCACAGTACAGAATAGAGTCAAGGTACAGAATAGAGTCACAGTACAGAATAGAGTCACAGTACAGAACAGAGTCACAGTACAGAATAGATTTACGGTACAGAATAGAGTCACAGTACAGAATAGAGTCACAGTACAGAATAGAGTCATAGTACAGAACAGAGTCACAGTACAGAATAGGTTCATAGTACAGAATAGAGTCACAGTACAGAAGAGAGACACAGTACAGAATAGAGTCACTGTACTGAACAGAGTCACAGTAGAGAACAGAGTCACAGTACAGAATAGAGTCACAGTACAGCACAGAGTCAAAGTACAGAACAGAGTCACAGTACAGAATAGAGTCACAGTTCAGAATAGATTCATAGTACATAATAGAGTCACACTACAGAATAGAGTCACAGGAGAGAACAGAGTCACAGTACAGTATAGAGTCACAGTAGAGAATAGAGTTACATTACAGAAAAGAGTCACAGTACAGAATAGAGTCACGGGACAACAAAGCACAGTACTGAATACAGTACAGTAAAACACAGCACAGTACAGTATAGTCACAGTACAGGACTGCACAGTACGGAATATATACACAGTCGAACACAGCAGTGTATAGAATATTCACAGTACAGAATAGAGTCACAGCACAGAATAGATTCATAGTACAGAATAGAGTCACAGTACAGAATAGAGTCAAGGTACAGAACAGAGTCACAGTACAGAATAGAGTCACACTACAGAATAGATTCACAGTACAGAAGAGAGTCACAGTACAGAATAGATTCATAGTACAGAATAGAGTCACAGTACAGAATAGATTCATAGTACAGAATAGAGTCACAGTACAGAATAGATTCATAGTACAGAATAGAGTCACAGTACAGAATAGATACATAGTATAGAATAGAGTCACAGTACAGAATAGAGTCACAGTACAGAATAGATTCATAATACAGAATAGTCACAGTACAGAATAGAGTCACAGTACAGAATAGAGTTACAGTACAGAATAGAGTCATAGTACAGAATAGATTCACAGTACAGAACAAAGTTAGAGTACAGAATAGAGTCACAGTACAGAATAGATTCATAGTACAGAATAGAGTCACAGTACAGAATAGATTCATAGTACAGAATAGAGTCACAGTACAGAATAGATACATAGTATAGAATAGAGTCACAGTACAGAATAGAGTTACAGTACAGAATAGAGTCATAGTACAGAATAGAGTCACAGTACAGAACAGAGTTAGAGTACAGAATAGAGTCACAGTACAGAATAGATTCATAGTACAGAATAGAGTCACAGTACAGAATAGATTCATAATACAGAACAGAGTCACAGTACAGAATAGAGTCACAGTACAGAATAGATTCACAGTACAGAAGAGAGTCACAGTACAAAATAGATTCATAGTACAGAATAGAGTCACAGTACAGAATAGATTCATAGTACAGAATAGAGTCACAGTACAGAATAGATTCATAGTACAGAATAGAGTCACAGTACAGAATAGATACATAGTATAGAATAGAGTCACAGTACAGAATAGAGTCACAGTACAGAATAGATTCATAATACAGAACAGAGTCACAGTACAGAATAGAGTCACAGTACAGAATAGAGTTACAGTACAGAATAGAGTCATAGTACAGAATAGAGTCACAGTACAGAACAGAGTTAGAGTACAGAATAGAGTCACAGTACAGAATAGATTCATAGTACAGAATAGAGTCACAGTACAGAATAGATTCATAGTACAGAATAGAGTCACAGTACAGAATAGATACATAGTATAGAATAGAGTCACAGTACAGAATAGAGTCACAGTACAGAAAAGATTCATAATACAGAATAGAGTCACAGTACATAATAGAGTCACAGGAGAACAAAGCACAGTACAGAATAAAGTACAGTAAAGCACAGCACAGTACAGTACAGTACAGTATAGTCACAGTACAGGACAGCACAGTATGGAATATATACACAGTAGAACAGAGCACTGTATAGAATATTCCCAGTACTGAAAAACTCAAAGTGCAGCACAGCAACAGTAGAGAATAAATTCAGTGTATAGCACAGCACTGTATAGAATACTCAAAATGCAACAACACACAGGACAGAACAGTGACAGTAAAGCAGAGCACAGTAGAGAATAGAATGACAGAACAGCACAGCACAGTACAGCATAGTCACAGTAGAGGAGAGCACTGCACAAAATAGAGTCAGAGGACAACAAAGCACAGTTCAGAATAGAGTACAGTAAAGCACAGCACAGTACAGTATAGTCACAGGACAGGGCAGCAGAGTATGGAATATATACACAGTAGAACACAGTACTGTATAGAATATTCACAGTACAGAATAGACTCACAGTACAGCACAGCACAGTAGAGAATAGAATGACAGTACAGCACAGCACAGCACAGTACAGAATAGTCACAGTACAGAATAGAGTCACAGTACAGAATAGAGTACAGTACAGAACAGAGTCACAATACAGAACAGAGTCACAGTACAGAATAGTCATAGTACAGAATAGAGTCACAGTACAGAATAGAGTCACAGTACAGAATAGAGTCACAGTACAGAATAGAGTCACGGTACAGAACAGATTCACGGTACAGAATAGATTAACAGTACAGAATAGAGTCACAGTACAGAATAGAGTCACAGTACAGAATAGAGTCATAGTACAGAATAGAGTCACAGTACAGAATAGGTTCATAGTACAGAATAGAGTCACAGTACAGAAGAGCGTAACAGTACAGAATAGAGTCACAGTACAGAATAGAGTCACAGTACAGAATAGAGTCACAGTACAGAATAGGTTCATAGTACAGAATAGAGTCACAGTACAGAAGAGAGTCACAGTACAGCACAGCACAGTACCGAATAGTCACAGTACAGCACAGTAGAGAATAGATTCACAGTACAGCACAGCAAATTGCAGAATAGCCACAGTACAGGACAGCACTGCACAAAATAGAGTCACAGTACAGAACTGTACAGTAATGAATAGTTGCAGTAATGCACAGCACAGTACAGAATAGAATCACTGTACAGAATAGATTCATAGTACAGAATAGAGTCACAGTACAGAATAGATTCACAGTACAGAATAGAGTCTCAGTACAGAATAGAGTCACAGTACAGAATAGAGTCACAGTACCAAATAGATTCATAGTACAGAAAAGAGACACAGTACAGAATAGAGTCACAGTACAGAATAGTTTCATAGTACAGAATAGATTCACAGTACAGAACAGATTCACGGTACAGAATAGATTCACAGTACAGAATAGATTTACGGTAGAGAATAGAGTCACAGTGCAGAATAGAGTCACAGTACAGAATAGAGTCATAGTACAGAATAGAGTCACAGTACAGAATAGGTTCATAGTACAGAATAGAGTCACAGTACAGAAGAGAGTCACAGTACAGCACAGCACAGTACCGAATAGTCACAGTACAGCACAGTAGAGAATAGATTCACAGTACAGCACAGCAAATTGCAGAATAGCCACAGTACAGGACAGCACTGCACAAAATAGAGTCACAGTACAGAACTGTACAGTAATGAATAGTTGCAGTAATGCACAGCACAGTACAGAATATAGTCACAGTACAGAATAGAGTCACAGTACAGAATAGATTCACAGTACAGAAGAGAGTCACAGTACAAAATAGATTCATAGTACAGAATAGAGTCACAGTACAGAATAGATTCATAGTACAGAATAGAGTCACAGTACAGAATAGATACATAGTATAGAATAGAGTCACAGTACAGAATAGATTCATAATACAGAATAGTCACAGTACAGAATAGAGTCACAGTACAGAATAGAGTTACAGTACAGAATAGAGTCATAGTACAGAATAGATTAACAGTACAGAACAGAGTTAGAGTACAGAATAGAGTCACAGTACAGAATAGATTCATAGTACAGAATAGAGTCACAGTACAGAATAGATTCATAGTACAGAATAGAGTCAGAGTACAGAATAGATACATAGTATAGAATAGAGTCACAGTACAGAATAGAGTCACAGTACAGAATAGATTTATAATACAGAATAGAGTCACAGTACAGAATAGAGTCACAGTACAGAATAGAGTTGCAGTACAGAATAGAGTCATAGTACAGAATAGAGTCACAGTACAGAACAGAGTTAGAGTACAGAATAGAGTCACAGTACAGAATAGATTCATAGTACAGAATAGAGTCACAGTACAGAATAGAGTCACAGTACAGAATAGAGTTACAGTACAGAATAGAGTCATAGTACAGAATAGATTCACAGTACAGAACAGAGTTAGAGTACAGAATAGAGTCACAGTACAGAATAGATTCATAGTACAGAATAGAGTCACAGTACAGAATAGATTCATAGTAGAGAATAGAGTCAGAGTACAGAATAGATACATAGTATAGAATAGAGTCACAGTACAGAATAGAGTCACAGTACAGAATAGATTTATAATACAGAATAGAGTCACAGTACAGAATAGAGTCACAGTACAGAATAGAGTTGCAGTACAGAATAGAGTCATAGTACAGAATAGAGTCACAGTACAGAACAGAGTTAGAGTACAGAATAGAGTCACAGTACAGAATAGATTCATAGTACAGAATAGAGTCACAGTACAGAATAGAGTCACAGTACAGAATAGAGTCACAGTACCAAATAGATTCATAGTACAGAAAAGAGACACAGTACAGAATAGTCACAGTACAGAATAGTTTCATAGTACAGAATAGAGTCACAGTACAGAATAGAGTCACAGTACAGAACAGAGTCACAGTACAGAATGGAGTCATAGTACAGAATAGAGTCACAGTACAGAATAGGTTCATAGTACAGAATAGAGTCACAGTACAGAATAGAGTCACAGTACAGAAGAGAGTCACAGTACAGAATAGAGTCACAGTACAGAATAGTGTCACAATACAGAATAGAGTCAAGGTACAGAATAGAGTCACAGTACAGAATAGAGTCACAGTACGGAATAGAGTCACAGTACAGAATAGAGTCAAGGTACAGAATAGAGTCACAGTACAGAACAGAGTCACAGTACAGAATGGAGTCATAGTACAGAATAGAGTCACAGTACAGAATAGGTTCATAGTACAGAATAGAGTCACAGTACAGAATAGAGTCACAGTACAGAAGAGAGTCACAGTACAGAATAGAGTCACAATACAGAATAGAGTCACAGTACAGAATAGAGTCAAGGTACAGAATAGAGTCACAGTACAGAATAGAGTCACAGTACAGAATAGAGTCAAGGTACAGAATAGAGTCACAGTACAGAATAGAGTCACAGTACAGAACAGAGTCACAGTACAGAATAGATTTACGGTACAGAATAGAGTCACAGTACAGAATAGAGTCACAGTACAGAATAGAGTCATAGTACAGAACAGAGTCACAGTACAGAATAGGTTCATAGTACAGAATAGAGTCACAGTACAGAAGAGAGACACAGTACAGAATAGAGTCACTGTACTGAACAGAGTCACAGTAGAGAACAGAGTCACAGTACAGAATAGAGTCACAGTACAGCACAGAGTCAAAGTACAGAACAGAGTCACAGTACAGAATAGAGTCACAGTTCAGAATAGATTCATAGTACATAATAGAGTCACACTACAGAATAGAGTCACAGGAGAGAACAGAGTCACAGTACAGTATAGAGTCACAGTAGAGAATAGAGTTACATTACAGAAAAGAGTCACAGTACAGAATAGAGTCACGGGACAACAAAGCACAGTACTGAATACAGTACAGTAAAACACAGCACAGTACAGTATAGTCACAGTACAGGACTGCACAGTACGGAATATATACACAGTCGAACACAGCAGTGTATAGAATATTCACAGTACAGAATAGAGTCACAGCACAGAATAGATTCATAGTACAGAATAGAGTCACAGTACAGAATAGAGTCAAGGTACAGAACAGAGTCACAGTACAGAATAGAGTCACACTACAGAATAGATTCACAGTACAGAAGAGAGTCACAGTACAGAATAGATTCATAGTACAGAATAGAGTCACAGTACAGAATAGATTCATAGTACAGAATAGAGTCACAGTACAGAATAGATTCATAGTACAGAATAGAGTCACAGTACAGAATAGATACATAGTATAGAATAGAGTCACAGTACAGAATAGAGTCACAGTACAGAATAGATTCATAATACAGAATAGTCACAGTACAGAATAGAGTCACAGTACAGAATAGAGTTACAGTACAGAATAGAGTCATAGTACAGAATAGATTCACAGTACAGAACAAAGTTAGAGTACAGAATAGAGTCACAGTACAGAATAGATTCATAGTACAGAATAGAGTCACAGTACAGAATAGATTCATAGTACAGAATAGAGTCACAGTACAGAATAGATACATAGTATAGAATAGAGTCACAGTACAGAATAGAGTTACAGTACAGAATAGAGTCATAGTACAGAATAGAGTCACAGTACAGAACAGAGTTAGAGTACAGAATAGAGTCACAGTACAGAATAGATTCATAGTACAGAATAGAGTCACAGTACAGAATAGATTCATAATACAGAACAGAGTCACAGTACAGAATAGAGTCACAGTACAGAATAGATTCACAGTACAGAAGAGAGTCACAGTACAAAATAGATTCATAGTACAGAATAGAGTCACAGTACAGAATAGATTCATAGTACAGAATAGAGTCACAGTACAGAATAGATTCATAGTACAGAATAGAGTCACAGTACAGAATAGATACATAGTATAGAATAGAGTCACAGTACAGAATAGAGTCACAGTACAGAATAGATTCATAATACAGAACAGAGTCACAGTACAGAATAGAGTCACAGTACAGAATAGAGTTACAGTACAGAATAGAGTCATAGTACAGAATAGAGTCACAGTACAGAACAGAGTTAGAGTACAGAATAGAGTCACAGTACAGAATAGATTCATAGTACAGAATAGAGTCACAGTACAGAATAGATTCATAGTACAGAATAGAGTCACAGTACAGAATAGATACATAGTATAGAATAGAGTCACAGTACAGAATAGAGTCACAGTACAGAAAAGATTCATAATACAGAATAGAGTCACAGTACATAATAGAGTCACAGGAGAACAAAGCACAGTACAGAATAAAGTACAGTAAAGCACAGCACAGTACAGTACAGTACAGTATAGTCACAGTACAGGACAGCACAGTATGGAATATATACACAGTAGAACAGAGCACTGTATAGAATATTCCCAGTACTGAAAAACTCAAAGTGCAGCACAGCAACAGTAGAGAATAAATTCAGTGTATAGCACAGCACTGTATAGAATACTCAAAATGCAACAACACACAGGACAGAACAGTGACAGTAAAGCAGAGCACAGTAGAGAATAGAATGACAGAACAGCACAGCACAGTACAGCATAGTCACAGTAGAGGAGAGCACTGCACAAAATAGAGTCACAGGACAACAAAGCACAGTTCAGAATAGAGTACAGTAAAGCACAGCACAGTACAGTATAGTCACAGGACAGGGCAGCAGAGTATGGAATATATACACAGTAGAACACAGTACTGTATAGAATATTCACAGTACAGAATAGACTCACAGTACAGCACAGCACAGTAGAGAATAGAATGACAGTACAGCACAGCACAGCACAGTACAGAATAGTCACAGTACAGAATAGAGTCACAGTACAGAATAGAGTACAGTACAGAACAGAGTCACAATACAGAACAGAGTCACAGTACAGAATAGTCATAGTACAGAATAGAGTCACAGTACAGAATAGAGTCACAGTACAGAATAGAGTCACAGTACAGAATAGAGTCACGGTACAGAACAGATTCACGGTACAGAATAGATTAACAGTACAGAATAGAGTCACAGTACAGAATAGAGTCACAGTACAGAATAGAGTCATAGTACAGAATAGAGTCACAGTACAGAATAGGTTCATAGTACAGAATAGAGTCACAGTACAGAAGAGCGTAACAGTACAGAATAGAGTCACAGTACAGAATAGAGTCACAGTACAGAATAGAGTCACAGTACAGAATAGGTTCATAGTACAGAATAGAGTCACAGTACAGAAGAGAGTCACAGTACAGCACAGCACAGTACCGAATAGTCACAGTACAGCACAGTAGAGAATAGATTCACAGTACAGCACAGCAAATTGCAGAATAGCCACAGTACAGGACAGCACTGCACAAAATAGAGTCACAGTACAGAACTGTACAGTAATGAATAGTTGCAGTAATGCACAGCACAGTACAGAATAGAATCACTGTACAGAATAGATTCATAGTACAGAATAGAGTCACAGTACAGAATAGATTCACAGTACAGAATAGAGTCTCAGTACAGAATAGAGTCACAGTACAGAATAGAGTCACAGTACCAAATAGATTCATAGTACAGAAAAGAGACACAGTACAGAATAGAGTCACAGTACAGAATAGTTTCATAGTACAGAATAGATTCACAGTACAGAACAGATTCACGGTACAGAATAGATTCACAGTACAGAATAGATTTACGGTAGAGAATAGAGTCACAGTGCAGAATAGAGTCACAGTACAGAATAGAGTCATAGTACAGAATAGAGTCACAGTACAGAATAGGTTCATAGTACAGAATAGAGTCACAGTACAGAAGAGAGTCACAGTACAGCACAGCACAGTACCGAATAGTCACAGTACAGCACAGTAGAGAATAGATTCACAGTACAGCACAGCAAATTGCAGAATAGCCACAGTACAGGACAGCACTGCACAAAATAGAGTCACAGTACAGAACTGTACAGTAATGAATAGTTGCAGTAATGCACAGCACAGTACAGAATATAGACACAGTACAGAATAGAGTCACAGTACAGAATAGATTCATAGTACAGAATAGAGTCACAGTACAGAATAGATTCATAGTACAGAATAGAGTCACAGTACAGAATAGATACATAGTATAGAATAGAGTCACAGTACAGAATAGAGTCACAGTACAGAAAAGATTCATAATACAGAATAGAGTCACAGTACAGAATAGAGTCACAGGAGAACAAAGCACAGTACAGAATAAAGTACAGTAAAGCACAGCACAGTACAGTACAGTATAGTCACAGTACAGGACAGCACAGTATGGAATATATACACAGTAGAACAGAGCACTGTATAGAATATTCCCAGTACTGAAAAACTCAAGGTGCAGCACAGCAACAGTAGAGAATAAATTCAGTGTATAGCACAGCACTGTATAGAATACTCAAAATGCAACAACACACAGGACAGAACAGTGACAGTAAAGCAGAGCACAGTAGAGAATAGAATGACAGAACAGCACAGCACAGTACAGCATAGTCACAGTAGAGGAGAGCACTGCACAAAATAGAGTCACAGGACAACAAAGCACAGTTCAGAATAGAGTACAGTAAAGCACAGCACAGTACAGTATAGTCACAGGACAGGGCAGCAGAGTATGGAATATATACACAGTAGAACACAGTACTGTATAGAATATTCACAGTACAGAATAGACTCACAGTACAGCACAGCACAGTAGAGAATAGAATGACAGTACAGCACAGCACAGCACAGTACAGAATAGTCACAGTACAGAATAGAGTCACAGTACAGAATAGAGTACAGTACAGAACAGAGTCACAATACAGAACAGAGTCACAGTACAGAATAGTCATAGTACAGAATAGAGTCACAGTACAGAATAGAGTCACAGTACAGAATAGAGTCACAGTACAGAATAGAGTCACGGTACAGAACAGATTCACGGTACAGAATAGATTAACAGTACAGAATAGAGTCACAGTACAGAATAGAGTCACAGTACAGAATAGAGTCATAGTACAGAATAGAGTCACAGTACAGGATAGGTTCATAGTACAGAATAGAGTCACAGTACAGAAGAGAGTAACAGTACAGAATAGAGTCACAGTACAGAATAGAGTCACAGTACAGAATAGAGTCACAGTACAGAATAGGTTCATAGTACAGAATAGAGTCACAGTACAGAAGAGAGTCACAGTACAGCACAGCACAGTACCGAATAGTCACAGTACAGCACAGTAGAGAATAGATTCACAGTACAGCACAGCAAATTGCAGAATAGCCACAGTACAGGACAGCACTGCACAAAATAGAGTCACAGTACAGAACTGTACAGTAATGAATAGTTGCAGTAATGCACAGCACAGTACAGAATAGAATCACTGTACAGAATAGATTCATAGTACAGAATAGAGTCACAGTACAGAATAGATTCACAGTACAGAATAGAGTCTCAGTACAGAATAGAGTCACAGTACAGAATAGAGTCACAGTACCAAATAGATTCATAGTACAGAAAAGAGACACAGTACAGAATAGAGTCACAGTACAGAATAGTTTCATAGTACAGAATAGATTCACAGTACAGAACAGATTCACGGTACAGAATAGATTCACAGTACAGAATAGATTTACGGTAGAGAATAGAGTCACAGTGCAGAATAGAGTCACAGTACAGAATAGAGTCACAGTACAGAATAGAGTCACGGGACAACAAAGCACAGTACAGAATAGAGTACAGTAAAGCACAGCACAGTACAGTATAGTCAGGGTACAGGACAGCACAGTATGGAATATATATACAGTAGAACACAGCACTGTATAGAATATTCCCAGTACCGAAAGACTCACAGTACAGCACAGCAACTGTAGAGAATAAATTCAGAGTATAGCACAGCACTGTATAGAATACTCAAAATGCAACACAACACAGGACAGAACAGTGACAGTACAGCACAGCACTGTAGAGAATAGAATGACAATCCAGCACAGCACAGTAGAGAATAGAATGACAATCCAGAACAGCACAGTAGAGAATAGATTCACAGTACAGCACAAAAAAGTGCAGAATCGCCACAGTACAGGACAGCACTGCACAAAATAGAATCACAGTACAGACCTGTGCAGTAATGAATAGTTGCAGTACCGCACAGCACAGTACAGAATAAAGACACAGTACAGCATAGAGTCACAGTACAGAATAGATTCATAGTACAGAATAGAGTCACAGTACAGAATAGAGTCATAGTACAGAATAGAGTCACAGTACAGAATAGAGTCACAATACAGAATAGCCATAGTACAGAATAGAATCACTGTACAGAATAGATTCATAGTACAGAATAGAGTCACAGTACAGAATAGATTCACAGTACAGAATAGAGTCTCAGTACAGAATAGAGTCACAGTACAGAATAGAGTCACAGTACCAAATAGATTCATAGTACAGAAAAGAGACACAGTACAGAATAGAGTCACAGTACAGAATAGTTTCATAGTACAGAATAGAGTCACAGTACAGAATAGATTCAGAGTACAGAATAGAGTCACAGTACAGAATAGATTCACAGTACAGAATAGAGTCTCAGTACAGAATAGAGTCACAGTACAGAATAGAGTCACAGTACCGAATAGATTCATAGTACAGAAAAGAGACACAGTACAGAATAGAGTCACAGTACAGAATCGTTTCATAGTACAGAATAGAGTCACAGTACAGTACAGAGTCACAGTACAGAATAGAGTCACAGTACAGAACAGAGTCACAGTACAGAATGGAGTCACAGTACAGAATAGATTCATAGTACAGAATAGAGTCACAGTACAGAATAGATTCATAGTACAGAATAGAGTCACAGTACAGAATAGAGTCACAGTACAGAATAGAGTCATAGTACAGAATAGAGTCACAGTACAGAATAGGTTCATAGTACAGAATAGAGTCACAGTACAGAAGAGAGTCACAGTACAGCACAGCACAGTACCGAATAGTCACAGTACAGCACAGTAGAGAATAGATTCACAGTACAGCACAGCAAATTGCAGAATAGCCACAGTACAGGACAGCACTGCACAAAATAGAGTCACAGTACAGAACTGTACAGTAATGAATAGTTGCAGTAATGCACAGCACAGTACAGAATATAGACACAGTACAGAATAGAGTCACAGTACAGAATAGAGTCACAGTACAGAACAGATTCACAGTACAGAATAGAGTCACAGTACAGAATAGAGTCACGGGACAACAAAGCACAGTACAGAATAGAGTACAGTAAAGCACAGCACAGTACAGTATAGTCAGGGTACAGGACAGCACAGTATGGAATATATATACAGTAGAGCACAGCACTGTATAGAATATTCCCAGTACCGAAAGACTCACAGTACAGCACAGCAACTGTAGAGAATAAATTCAGAGTATAGCACAGCACTGTATAGAATACTCAAAATGCAACACAACACAGGACAGAACAGTGACAGTACAGCACAGCACTGTAGAGAATAGAATGACAATCCAGCACAGCACAGTAGAGAATAGAATGACAATCCAGAACAGCACAGTAGAGAATAGATTCACAGTACAGCACAAAAAAGTGCAGAATCGCCACAGTACAGGACAGCACTGCACAAAATAGAATCACAGTACAGACCTGTGCAGTAATGAATAGTTGCAGTACCGCACAGCACAGTACAGAATAAAGACACAGTACAGCATAGAGTCACAGTACAGAATAGATTCATAGTACAGAATAGAGTCACAGTACAGAATAGAGTCATAGTACAGAATAGAGTCACAGTACAGAATAGAGTCACAATACAGAATAGCCATAGTACAGAATAGAATCACTGTACAGAATAGATTCATAGTACAGAATAGAGTCACAGTACAGAATAGATTCACAGTACAGAATAGAGTCTCAGTACAGAATAGAGTCACAGTACAGAATAGAGTCACAGTACCAAATAGATTCATAGTACAGAAAAGAGACACAGTACAGAATAGAGTCACAGTACAGAATAGAGTCACAGTACAGAATAGTTTCATAGTACAGAATAGAGTCACAGTACAGAATAGATTCAGAGTACAGAATAGAGTCACAGTACAGAATAGATTCACAGTACAGAATAGAGTCTCAGTACAGAATAGAGTCACAGTACAAAATAGAGTCACAGTACCGAATAGATTCATAGTACAGAGAAGAGACACAGTACAGAATAGAGTCACAGTACAGAATCGTTTCATAGTACAGAATAGAGTCACAGTACAGTACAGAGTCACAGTACAGAATAGAGTCACAGTACAGAACAGAGTCACAGTACAGAATGGAGTCACAGTACAGAATAGATTCATAGTACAGAATAGAGTCACAGTACAGAATAGATTCATAGTACAGAATAGAGTCACAGTACAGAATAGAGTCACAGTACCAAATAGATTCTTAGTACAGAAAAGAGACACAGTACAGAATAGAGTCACAGTACAGAATGGAGTCATAGTACAGAATAGAGTCACAGTACAGAATAGGTTCATAGTACAGAATAGAGTCACAGTACAGAAGAGAGTCACAGTACAGCACAGCACAGTACCGAATAGTCACAGTACAGCACAGTAGAGAATAGATTCACAGTACAGCACAGCAAATTGCAGAATAGCCACAGTACAGGACAGCACTGCACAAAATAGAGTCACAGTACAGAACTGTACAGTAATGAATAGTTGCAGTAATGCACAGCACAGTACAGAATATAGACACAGTACAGAATAGAGTCACAGTACAGAATAGAGTCACAGTACAGAACAGATTCACAGTACAGAATAGAGTCACAGTACAGAATAGAGTCACGGGACAACAAAGCACAGTACAGAATAGAGTACAGTAAAGCACAGCACAGTACAGTATAGTCAGAGTACAGGACAGCACAGTATGGAATATATATACAGTAGAACACAGCACTGTATAGAATATTCCCAGTACCGAAAGACTCACAGTACAGCACAGCAACTGTAGAGAATAAATTCAGAGTATAGCACAGCACTGTATAGAATACTCAAAATGCAACACAACACAGGACAGAACAGTGACAGTACAGCACAGCACTGTAGAGAATAGAATGACAATCCAGCACAGCACAGTAGAGAATAGAATGACAATCCAGAACAGCACAGTAGAGAATAGATTCACAGTACAGCACAAAAAAGTGCAGAATCGCCACAGTACAGGACAGCACTGCACAAAATAGAATCACAGTACAGACCTGTGCAGTAATGAATAGTTGCAGTACCGCACAGCAGTACAGAATAAAGACACAGTACAGCATAGAGTCACAGTACAGAATAGATTCATAGTACAGAATAGAGTCACAGTACAGAATAGAGTCACAGTACAGAATAGAGTCACAATACAGAATAGCCATAGTACAGAATAGAATCACTGTACAGAATAGATTCATAGTACAGAATAGAGTCACAGTACAGAATAGATTCACAGTACAGAATAGAGTCACAGTACAGAATAGAGTCACAGTACCAAATAGATTCATAGTACAGAAAAGAGACACAGTACAGAATAGAGTCACAGTACAGAATAGTTTCATAGTACAGAATAGAGTCACAGTACAGAATAGATTCAGAGTACAGAATAGAGTCACAGTACAGAATAGATTCACAGTACAGAATAGAGTCTCAGTACAGAATAGAGTCACAGTACAGAATAGAGTCACAGTACCGAATAGATTCATAGTACAGAAAAGAGACACAGTACAGAATAGAGTCACAGTACAGAATCGTTTCATAGTACAGAATAGAGTCACAGTACAGTACAGAGTCACAGTACAGAATAGAGTCACAGTACAGAACAGAGTCACAGTACAGAATGGAGTCACAGTACAGAATAGATTCATAGTACAGAATAGAGTCACAGTACAGAATAGATTCATAGTACAGAATAGAGTCACAGTACAGAATAGAGTCACAGTACCAAATAGATTCTTAGTACAGAAAAGAGACACAGTACAGAATAGAGTCACAGTACAGAATGGAGTCATAGTACAGAATAGAGTCACAGTACAGAATAGGTTCATAGTACAGAATAGAGTCACAGTACAGAAGAGAGTCACAGTACAGAATAGAGTCACAGTACAGAACAGAGTCACAGTACAGAATGGAGTCATAGTACAGAATAGAGTCACAGTACAGAATAGGTTCATAGTACAGAATAGAGTCATAGAACAGAAGAGAGTCACAGTACAGAATAGAGTCACAGTACAGAATAGAGTCAAGGTACAGAATAGAGTCACAGTACAGAATAGAGTCACAGTACAGAACAGAGTCACAGTACAGAATAGATTTACGGTACAGAATAGAGTCTCAGTACAGAATAGAGTCACAGTACAGAATAGAGTCATAGTACAGAATAGAGTCACAGTACAGAATAGGTTCATAGTACAGAATAGAGTCACAGTACAGAATATAGTCACTGTACAGAATAGAGTCACAGTACAGAATAGAGTACAGTACAGAACAGAGACACAGTATAGAATAGAGGCATAGTACAGAATAGATTCACACCACAGAGTAGAGTCACACTACAGAATAGATTCACAGTACAGAATAGAGTCAAGTTACAGAATAGAATCACGGTACTGAACAGATTCACGGTACAGTATAGATTCACAGTACAGAATAGAGTCACAGTACAGAATAGATTCATAGTACAGAATAGAGTCACAGTACAGAATAGGTTCATAGTAGAGAATAGAGTCACAGTACAGAAGAGAGTCACAGTACAGAATAGAGTCAAGTACAGAACAGAGTCACAGTACAGAATAGAGTCACAGTACAGAATAGTCATAGTACAGAATAGAGTCACAGTACAGAATAGGTTCATAGTACAGAATAGAGTCACAGTACAGAGGAGAGTCACAGTACAGAATAGAGTCAAGTACAGAACAGAGTCACAGTACAGAACAGAGTCACAGTACAAAATAGAGTCACAATTCAGAATAGATTCACAGTACAGAACAGATTCACGATACAGAATAGATTCACAGTACAGAATAGATTTACGGTAGAGAATAGAGTCACAGTGCAGAATAGAGTCACAGTACAGAAGAGAGTCACAGTACAGAATAGAGTCAAGTACAGAACAGAGTCATAGTACAGAATAGAGTCACAGTTCAGAATAGTCATAGTACAGAATAGAGTCACAGTACAGAATAGGTTCATAGTACAGAATAGAGTCACAGTACAGAGGAGAGTCACAGTACAGAATAGAGTCAAGTACAGAACAGAGTCACAGTACAGAACAGAGTCACAGTACAAAATAGAGTCACAATTCAGAATAGATTCACAGTACAGAACAGATTCACGATACAGAATAGATTCACAGTACAGAATAGATTTACGGTAGAGAACAGAGTCACAGTGCAGAATAGAGTCACAGTACAGAATAGAGTCATAGTACAGAATAGAGTCACAGTACAGAATAGGTTCATAGTACAGAATAGAGTCACAGTACAGAAGAGAGTCACAGTACAGCACAGCACAGTACCGAATAGTCACAGTACAGCACAGTAGAGAATAGATTCACAGTACAGCACAGCAAAATGCAGAATAGCCACAGTACAGGACAGCACTGCACAAAATAGAGTCACAGTACAGAACTGTACAGTAATGAATAGTTGCAGTAATGCACAGCACAGTACAGAATATAGACACAGTACAGAATAGAGTCACAGTACAGAATAGAGTCACAATACAGAACAGATTCACAGTACAGAATAGAGTCACAGTACAGAATAGAGTCACGGGACAACAAAGCACAGTACAGAATAGAGTACAGTAAAGCACAGCACGGTCCAGTATAGTCAGAGTACAGGACAGCACAGTATGGAATATATATACAGTAGAACACAGCACTGTAGAACACAGCACAGTAGAACACAGCACCGAAAGACTCACAGTACAGCACAGCAACTGTAGAGAATAAATTCAGAGTATAGCACAGCACTGTATAGAATACTCAAAATGCAACACAACACAGGACAGAACAGTGACAGTACAGCACAGCACAGTAGAGAATAGAATGACAATCCAGCACAGCACAGTAGAGAATAGAATGACAATCCAGAACAGCACAGTAGAGAATAGATTCACAGTACAGCACAAAAAAGTGCAGAATAGCCACAGTACAGGACAGCACTGCACAAAATAGAGTCACAGTACAGACCTGTGCAGTAATGAATAGTTGCAGTACCTCACAGCACAGTACAGAATAAAGACACAGTACAGCATAGAGTCACAGTACAGAATAGATTCATAGTACAGAATAGAGTCACAGTACAGAATAGAGTCATAGTACAGAATAGAGTCACAGTACAGAATAGAGTCACAATACAGAATAGCCATAGTACAGAATAGAATCACTGTACAGAATAGATTCATAGTACAGAATAGAGTCACAGTACAGAATAAATTCACAGTACAGAATAGAGTCTCAGTACAGAATAGAGTCACAGTACAGAATAGAGTCACAGTACCGAATAGATTCATAGTACAGAAAAGAGACACAGTACAGAATAGAGTCACAGTACAGAATCGTTTCATAGTACAGAATAGAGTCACAGTACAGTACAGAGTCACAGTACAGAATAGAGTCACAGTACAGAACAGAGTCACAGTACAGAATGGAGTCATAGTACAGAATAGAGTCACAGTACAGAATAGGTTCATAGTACAGAATAGAGTCACAGAACATAAGAGAGTCACAGTACAGAATAGAGTCACAGTACAGAATAGAGTCAAGGTACAGAATAGAGTCACAGTACAGAATAGAGTCACAGTACCAAATAGATTCATAGTACAGAAAAGAGACACAGTACAGAATAGAGTCACAGTACAGAATAGTTTCATAGTACAGAATAGAGTCACAGTACAGAATAGATTCAGAGTACAGAATAGAGTCACAGTACAGAATAGATTCACAGTACAGAATAGAGTCTCAGTACAGAATAGAGTCACAGTACAGAATAGAGTCACAGTACCGAATAGATTCATAGTACAGAAAAGAGACACAGTACAGAATAGAGTCACAGTACAGAATCGTTTCATAGTACAGAATAGAGTCACAGTACAGTACAGAGTCACAGTACAGAATAGAGTCACAGTACAGAACAGAGTCACAGTACAGAATGGAGTCACAGTACAGAATAGATTCATAGTACAGAATAGAGTCACAGTACAGAATAGGTTCATAGTACAGAATAGAGTCATAGAACAGAAGAGAGTCACAGTACAGAATAGAGTCACAGTACAGAATAGAGTCAAGGTACAGAATAGAGTCACAGTACAGAATAGAGTCACAGTACAGAACAGAGTCACAGTACAGAATAGATTTACGGTACAGAATAGAGTCTCAGTACAGAATAGAGTCACAGTACAGAATAGAGTCATAGTACAGAATAGAGTCACAGTACAGAATAGGTTCATAGTACAGAATAGAGTCACAGTACAGAATATAGTCACTGTACAGAATAGAGTCACAGTACAGAATAGAGTACAGTACAGAACAGAGACACAGTATAGAATAGAGGCATAGTACAGAATAGATTCACACCACAGAGTAGAGTCACACTACAGAATAGATTCACAGTACAGAATAGAGTCAAGTTACAGAATAGAATCACGGTACTGAACAGATTCACGGTACAGTATAGATTCACAGTACAGAATAGAGTCACAGTACAGAATAGATTCATAGTACAGAATAGAGTCACAGTACAGAATAGAGTCACAGTACAGAAAAGATTCATAGTACAGAATAGAGTTACAGTACAGAATAGAGTCACAGTACCAAATAGATTCATAGTACAGAATAGAGTCACAGTACAGAATAGAGTCATAGTACAGAATAGAGTCATAGTACAGAATAGAGTCACAGTACGGAACAGAGTCACAGTACAGAATAGATTTACGGTACAGAATAGAGTCACAGTACAGAATAGGTTCATAGTACAGAATAGAGTCACAGTACAGAAGAGAGTCACAGTACAGAACAGAGTCACAGTACAGAATAGTCATAGTACAGAACAGAGTAACAGTACAGAATAGAGTCACAGTACAGAACAGAGTCAAAGTACAAAATAGAGTCACAGTACAGAATAGATACACAGAACAGAACAGATTCACGGTACAGAATAGATTCACAGTATAGAATAGAGTCACAGTACAGAATAGAGTCACAGTACAGAATAGATTCATAGTACAGAATGGTGTTACAGTACAGAATAGAGTCACAGTACCAAATAGATTCAAAGTACAGAATAGAGTCACAGTACAGAATAGAGTCACAGTACAGAATAGAGTCAAGGTACAGAATAGAGTCACAGTACAGAATAGAGTCACAGTACAGAACAGAGTCACAGTACAGAATAGATTTACGTTACAGAATAGAGTCACAGTACAGAATAGAGTCACAATACAGAATAGCCATAGTACACAATAGAATCTCTGTACAGAATAGATTCATAGTGCAGAACAGAGTCACAGTACAGAATAGATTCATAGTGAAGAATAGAGTCACAGTACAGAATAGAGTACAGTACAGAACAGAGAGACAGTACAGAATAGAGGCATAGTACAGAATAGATTCACAGCACAGAGTAGAGTCGCACTACAGAATAGATTAACAGTACAGAATAGAGTCACAGTACCAAATAGATTCATAGTACAGAATAGAGTCACAGTACAGAATAGAGTCATAGTACAGAATAGAGTCATAGTACAGAATATAGTCACAGCACAGAATAGATTCATAGTACAGAATAGAGTCACAGTACAGAATAGAGTCACAGTACAGAATAGATTCATAGTACAGAATAGAGTCACAGTACAGAATAGAGTCATAGTACAGAATAGAGTCACAGTACTGAACAGAGTCATAGTACAGAATAGAGTACAGTACAGAACAGAGAGACAGTACAGAATAGAGTCACAGTACCAAATAGATTCATAGTACAGAATAGAGTCACAGTACAGAATAGAGTCATAGTACAGAATAGAGTCATAGTACAGAATATAGTCACAGCACAGAATAGATTCATAGTACAGAATAGAGTCACAGTACAGAATAGAGTCACAGTACAGAATAGAGTCACAGTACAGAACAGAGTCACAGTACAGAATAGATTTACGTTACAGAATAGAGTCACAGTACAGAATAGAGTCACAGTACTGAATAGAGTCATAGTACAGAATAGAGTCACAGTACAGAATAGGTTCATAGTACAGAACAGAGTCACAGTACAGAATAGAGTCACAGTACAGAATAGAGTCACAGTACAGAATAGAGTACAGTACAGAACAGAGACACAGTACAGAATAGAGGCATAGTACAGAATAGATTCACAGCACAGAGTAGAGTCACACTACAGAATAGATTCTCAGTACAGAATAGAGTCTAGTTACAGAATAGAATCACTGTACAGAACAGATTCACGGTACAGAATAGATTCACATTACAGAATAGAGTCACAGTACAGAATAGAGTCACAGTACAGAATAGATTTACGGTACAGAATAGAGTCACAGTACAGAATAGAGTCACAGTACAGAATAGGTTCATAGTACAGAATAGAGTCACAGTACAGAAGAGAGTCACAGTACAGAATAGAGTCAAGTACAGAACAGAGTCACTGTACAGAACAGAGTCACAGTACAGAATAGTCATAGTACAGAATAGAGTCACAGTACAGAATAGAGTCACAGTACAGAACAGAGTCAAAGTACAAAATAGAGTCACAGTACAGAATAGATTCACAGTACAGAATAGAGTCAAGGTACAGAATAGAGTCACAGTACAGAATAGAGTCACAGTACAGAACAGATTCACGGTACAGAATAGATTCACAGTACAAAATAGAGTCACAGTACAGAATAGAGTCACAGTACAGAATAGATTCATAGTACAGAATAGAGTTACAGTACAGAATAGAGTCACAGTACCAAATAGATTCATAGTACAGAATAGATTCACAGTACAGAATAGAATCACAGTACAGAATAGAGTCAAGGTACAGAATAGTGTCACAGTACAGAATAGAGTCACAGTACAGAACAGAGTCACAGTACAGAATAGATTTACGTTACAGAATAGAGTCACAGTACAGAATAGAGTCACAGTACTGAATAGTGTCATAGTACAGAATAGAGTCACAGTACAGAATTGGTTCATAGTACAGAATAGAGTCACAGTACAGAATAGGTTCATAGTACAGAACAGAGTCACAGTACAGAATAGAGTCACAGTTCAGAATAGAGTCACAGTACAGAATAGAGTACAGTACAGAACAGAGACACAGTACAGAATAGAGGCATAGTACAGAATAGATTCACAGCACAGAGTAGAGTCACACTACAGAATAGATTCACAGTACAGAATAGAGTCAAGTTACAGAATAGAATCACTGTACAGAACAGATTCACGGTACAGAATAGATTCACATTACAGAATACAGTCACAGTACAGAATAGAGTCAAGGTACAGAATAGAGTCACAGTACAGAATAGGTTCATAGTACAGAATAGAGTCACAGTACAGAAGCGAGTCACAGTACAGAATAGAGTCAAGTACAGAACAGAGTCACAGTACGGAACAGAGTCACAGTACGGAATAGATTTACGGTACAGAATAGAGTCACAGTACAGAATAGAGTCACAGTACAGAATAGGTTCATAGTACAGAATAGAGTCACAGTACAGAAGCGAGTCACAGTACAGAATAGAGTCAAGTACAGAACAGAGTCACAGTACAGAACAGAGTCACAGTACAGAATAGTCATAGTACAGAATAGAGTCACAGTACAGAATAGAGTCACAGTACAGAACAGAGTCAAAGTACAAAATAGAGTCACAGTACAGAATAGATTCACAGTACAGAACAGATTCACGGTACAGAATAAATTCACAGTATAGAATAGAGTCAAAGTACAGAATAGAGTCAAGATACAGAATAGAGTCACAGTACAGAATAGAGTCACAGTACAGAACAGATTCACGGTACAGAATAGATTCACAGTACAGAATAGAGTCACAGTACAGAATAGATTCATAGTACAGAATAGAGTTACAGTACAGAATAGAGTCACAGTACCAAATAGATTCATAGTACAGAATAGAGTCACAGTACAGAATAGAGTCATAGTACAGAATAGAGTCATAGTACAGAATAGAGTCACAGTACAGAATAGGGTCACAATACAGAATAGTCACAGTACAGAATAGAGTCACAATACAGAATAGCCATAGTACAGAATAGAATCTCTGTACAGAATAGATTCATAGTGCAGAACAGAGTCACAGTACAGAATAGATTCATAGTAAAGAATAGAGTGACAGTACAGAATAGATTCATAGTACAGAATAGATTCACAGTACAGAATAGAGTCACAGTACAGAATAGAGTCAAGGTACAGAATAGAGTCACAGTACAGAATAGAGTCACAGTACAGAACAGAGTCACAGTACAGAATAGATTTACGTTACAGAATAGAGTCACAGTACAGAATAGAGTCACAGTACTGAATAGTGTCATAGTACAGAATAGAGTTACAGTACAGAATTGGTTCATAGTACAGAATAGAGTCAAAGTACAGAACAGAGTCACAGTACAGAACTGAGTCACAGTACAGAATAGTCATAGTACAGAATAGAGTCACAGTACAGAATAGAGTCACAGTACAGAACAGAGTCACAGTACAAAATAGAGTCACAGTACAGAATAGATTCACAGTACAGAACAGATTCACAGTACAGAATAGATTCACAGTATAGAATAGAGTCAAAGTACAGAATAGAGTCAAGGTACAGAATAGAGTCAAGGTACAGAATAGAGTCACAGTACATAATAGAGTCACAGTACAGAACAGATTCACGGTACAGAATAGATTCACAGTACAGAATAGAGTCACAGTACAGAATAGAGTCACAGTACAGAATAGATTCACAGCACAGAGTAGAGTCGCACTACAGAATAGATTCACAGTACAGAATAGTCACAGTACAGAATAGAGTACAGTACAGAACAGAGAGACAGTACAGAATAGAGTCACAGTACAGAATAGAGTCATAGTACAGAATAGAGTCATAGTACAGAATATAGTCACAGCACAGAATAGATTCATAGTACAGAATAGAGTCACAGTACAGAGTAGAGTCACAGTACAGAATAGAGTCACAGTACAGAACAGAGTCACAGTACAGAATAGATTTACGGTACAGAATAGAGTCACAGTACAGAATAGAGTCACAGTACAGAATAGGTTCATAGTACAGAATAGAGTCACAGTACAGAAGAGAGTCACAGTACAGAATAGAGTCAAGTACAGAAAAGAGTCACAGTACAGAACAGAGTCACAGTACAGAATAGTCATAGTACAGAATAGAGACACAGTACAGAATAGAGTCACAGTACAGAACAGAGTCAAAATACAAAATAGAGTCACAGTACAGAATAGATTCACAGTACAGAACAGATTCACGGTACAGAATAGATTCACAGTATAGAATAGAGTCAAAGTACAGAATAGAGTCAAGGTACAGAATAGAGTCACAGTACAGAATAGAGTCACAGTACAGAACAGATTCACGGTACAGAATAGATTCACAGTACAGAATAGAGTCACAGTACAGAATAGAGTCACAGTACAGAATAGATTCATAGTACAGAATAGAGTTACAGTACAGAATAGAGTCACAGTACCAAATAGATTCATAGTACAGAATAGATTCACAGTACAGAATAGAGTCACAGTACGGAATAGAGTCAAGGTACAGAATAGAGTCACAGTACAGAATAGAGTCACAGTACCGAACAGAGTCACAGTACAGAATAGATTTACGTTACAGAATAGAGTCACAGTACAGAATAGAGTCACAGTACTGAATAGTGTCATAGTACAGAATAGAGTCACAGTACAGAATTGGTTCATAGTACAGAATAGAGTCACAGTACAGAATAGGTTCATAGTACAGAACAGAGTCACAGTACAGAATAGAGTCACAGTACAGAGTAGAGTCACAGTACAGAATAGAGTACAGTACAGAACAGAGACACAGTACAGAATAGAGGCATAGTACAGAATAGATTCACAGCACAGAGTAGAGTCACACTACAGAATAGATTCACAGTACAGAATAGAGTCAAGTTACAGAATAGAATCACTGTACAGAACAGATTCACGGTACAGAATAGATTCACAGTACAGAATAGAGTCGCAGTACAGAATAGAGTCAAGGTACAGAATAGAGTCACAGTACAGAATAGAGTCACAGTACAGAACAGAGTCACAGTACAGAATAGATTTACGTTACAGAATAGAGTCACAGTACAGAATAGAGTCACAATACAGAATAGCCATAGTACAGAATAGAATCTCTGTACAGAATAGATTCATAGTGCAGAACAGAGTCACAGTACAGAATAGATTCATAGTGAAGAATAGAGTCACAGTACAGAATAGAGTACAGTACAGAACAGAGAGACAGTACAGAATAGAGGCATAGTACAGAATAGATTCACAGCACAGAGTAGAGTCGCACTACAGAATAGATTAACAGTACAGAATAGAGTCACAGTACAGAATAGAGTACAGTACAGAACAGAGAGACAGTACAGAATAGAGTCACAGTACCAAATAGATTCATAGTACAGAATAGAGTCACAGTACAGAATAGAGTCATAGTACAGAATATAGTCACAGCACAGAATAGATTCATAGTACAGAATAGAGTCACAGTACAGAATAGAGTCACAGTACAGAATAGAGTCACAGTACAGAACAGAGTCACAGTACAGAATAGATTTACGTTACAGAATAGAGTCACAGTACAGAATAGAGTCACAGTACTGAATAGAGTCATAGTACAGAATAGAGTCACAGTACAGAATAGGTTCATAGTACAGAACAGAGTCACAGTACAGAATAGAGTCACAGTACAGAATAGAGTCACAGTACAGAATAGAGTACAGTATAGAACAGAGACACAGTACAGAATAGAGGCATAGTACAGATTAGATTCACAGCACAGAGTAGAGTCACACTACAGAATAGATTCACAGTACAGAATAGAGTCTAGTTACAGAATAGAATCAATGTACAGAACAGATTCACGGTACAGAATAGATTCACATTACAGAATAGAGTCACAGTACAGAATAGAGTCACAGTACAGAATAGATTTACGGTACAGAATAGAGTCACAGTACAGAATAGAGTCACAGTACAGAATAGGTTCATAGTACAGAATAGAGTCACAGTACAGAAGAGAGTCACAGTACAGAATAGCGTCAAGTACAGAACAGAGTCACTGTACAGAACAGAGTCACAGTACAGAATAGTCATAGTACAGAATAGAGTCACAGTACAGAATAGATTCACAGTACAGAATAGAGTCAAGGTACAGAATAGAGTCACAGTACAGAATAGAGTCACAGTACAGAACAGATTCACGGTACAGAATAGATTCACAGTACAGAATAGAGTCACAGTACAGAATAGAGTCACAGTACAGAATAGATTCATAGTACAGAATAGAGTTACAGTACAGAATAGAGTCACAGTACCAAATAGATTCATAGTACAGAATAGATTCACAGTACAGAATAGAATCACAGTACAGAATAGAGTCAAGGTACAGAATAGAGTCACAGTACAGAATAGAGTCACAGTACAGAACAGAGTCACAGTACAGAATAGATTTACGTTACAGAATAGAGTCACAGTACAGAATAGAGTCACAGTACTGAATAGTGTCATAGTACAGAATAGAGTCACAGTACAGAATTGGTTCATAGTACAGAATAGAGTCACAGTACAGAATAGGTTCATAGTACAGAACAGAGTCACAGTACAGAATAGAGTCACAGTACAGAATAGAGTCAAGTTACAGAATAGAATCACTGTACAGAACAGATTCACGGTACAGAATAGATTCACATTACAGAATACAGTCACAGTACAGAATAGAGTCAAGGTACAGAATAGAGTCACAGTACAGAATAGGTTCATAGTACAGAACAGAGTCACAGTACAGAATAGAGTCACAGTACAGAGTAGAGTCACAGTACAGAATAGAGTACAGTACAGAACAGAGACACAGTACAGAATAGAGGCATAGTACAGAATAGATTCACAGCACAGAGTAGAGTCACACTACAGAATAGATTCACAGTACAGAATAGAGTCAAGTTACAGAATAGAATCACTGTACAGAACAGATTCACGGTACAGAATAGATTCACATTACAGAATACAGTCACAGTACAGAATAGAGTCAAGGTACAGAATAGAGTCACAGTACAGAATAGGTTCATAGTACAGAATAGAGTCACAGTACAGAAGAGAGTCACAGTACAGAATAGAGTCAAGTACAGAACAGAGTCACAGTACGGAACAGAGTCACAGTACGGAATAGATTTACGGTACAGAATAGAGTCACAGTACAGAATAGAGTCACAGTACAGAATAGGTTCATAGTACAGAATAGAGTCACAGTACAGAAGCGAGTCACAGTACAGAATAGAGTCAAGTACAGAACAGAGTCACAGTACAGAACAGAGTCACAGTACAGAATAGTCATAGTACAGAATAGAGTCACAGTACAGAATAGAGTCACAGTACAGAACAGAGTCAAAGTACAAAATAGAGTCACAGTACAGAATAGATTCACAGTACAGAACAGATTCACGGTACAGAATAGATTCACAGTATAGAATAGAGTCCAAGTACAGAATAGAGTCAAGATACAGAATAGAGTCACAGTACAGAACAGATTCACGGTACAGAATAGATTCACAGTACAGAATAGAGTCACAGTACAGAATAGATTCATAGTACAGAATAGAGTTACAGTACAGAATAGAGTCACAGTACCAAATAGATTCATAGTACAGAATAGAGTCACAGTACAGAATAGAGTCATAGTACAGAATAGAGTCATAGTACAGAGTAGAGTCACAGTACAGAATAGGGTCACAATACAGAATAGTCACAGTACAGAATAGAGTCACAATACAGAATAGCCATAGTACAGAATAGAATCTCTGTACAGAATAGATTCATAGTGCAGAACAGAGTCACAGTACAGAATAGATTCATAGTAAAGAATAGAGTGACAGTACAGAATAGATTCATAGTACAGAATAGATTCACAGTACAGAATAGAGTCACAGTACAGAATAGAGTCAAGGTACAGAATAGAGTCACAGTACAGAATAGAGTCACAGTACAGAACAGAGTCACAGTACAGAATAGATTTACGTTACAGAATAGAGTCACAGTACAGAATAGAGTCACAGTACTGAATAGTGTCATAGTACAGAATAGAGTTACAGTACAGAATTGGTTCATAGTACAGAATAGAGTCAAAGTACAGAACAGAGTCACAGTACAGAACTGAGTCACAGTACAGAATAGTCATAGTACAGAATAGAGTCACAGTACAGAATAGAGTCACAGTACAGAACAGAGTCACAGTACAAAATAGAGTCACAGTACAGAATAGATTCACAGTACAGAACAGATTCACAGTACAGAATAGATTCACAGTATAGAATAGAGTCAAAGTACAGAATAGAGTCAAGGAACAGAATAGAGTCAAGGTACAGAATAGAGTCACAGTACATAATAGAATCACAGTACAGAACAGATTCACGGTACAGAATAGATTCACAGTACAGAATAGAGTCACAGTACAGAATAGAGTCACAGTACAGAATAGAGTACAGTACAGAACAGAGAGACAGTACAGAATAGAGGCATAGTACAGAATAGATTCACAGCACAGAGTAGAGTCGCACTACAGAATAGATTCACAGTACAGAATAGTCACAGTACAGAATAGAGTACAGTACAGAACAGAGAGACAGTACAGAATAGAGTCACAGTACAGAATAGAGTCATAGTACAGAATAGAGTCATAGTACAGAATATAGTCACAGCACAGAATAGATTCATAGTACAGAATAGAGTCACAGTACAGAGTAGAGTCACAGTACAGAATAGAGTCACAGTACAGAACAGAGTCACAGTACAGAATAGATTTACGGTACAGAATAGAGTCACAGTACAGAATAGAGTCACAGTACAGAATAGGTTCATAGTACAGAATAGAGTCACAGTACAGAAGAGAGTCACAGTACAGAATAGAGTCAAGTACAGAAAAGAGTCACAGTACAGAACAGAGTCACAGTACAGAATAGTCATAGTACAGAATAGAGACACAGTACAGAATAGAGTCACAGTACAGAACAGAGTCAAAATACAAAATAGAGTCACAGTACAGAATAGATTCACAGTACAGAACAGATTCACGGTACAGAATAGATTCACAGTATAGAATAGAGTCAAAGTACAGAATAGAGTCAAGGTACAGAATAGAGTCACAGTACAGAATAGAGTCACAGTACAGAACAGATTCACGGTACAGAATAGATTCACAGTACAGAATAGAGTCACAGTACAGAATAGAGTCACAGTACAGAATAGATTCATAGTACAGAATAGAGTTACAGTACAGAATAGAGTCACAGTACCAAATAGATTCATAGTACAGAATAGATTCACAGTACAGAATAGAGTCACAGTACGGAATAGAGTCAAGGTTCAGAATAGAGTCACAGTACAGAATAGAGTCACAGTACAGAACAGAGTCACAGTACAGAATAGATTTACGTTACAGAATAGAGTCACAGTACAGAATAGAGTCACAGTACTGAATAGTGTCATAGTACAGAATAGAGTCACAGTACAGAATTGGTTCATAGTACAGAATAGAGTCACAGTACAGAATAGGTTCATAGTACAGAACAGAGTCACAGTACAGAATAGAGTCACAGTACAGAGTAGAGTCACAGTACAGAATAGAGTACAGTACAGAACAGAGACACAGTACAGAATAGAGGCATAGTACAGAATAGATTCACAGCACAGAGTAGAGTCACACTACAGAATAGATTCACAGTACAGAATAGAGTCAAGTTACAGAATAGAATCACTGTACAGAACAGATTCACGGTACAGAATAGATTCACAGTACAGAATAGAGTCGCAGTACAGAATAGAGTCAAGGTACAGAATAGAGTCACAGTACAGAATAGAGTCACAGTACAGAACAGAGTCACAGTACAGAATAGATTTACGTTACAGAATAGAGTCACAGTACAGAATAGAGTCACAATACAGAATAGCCATAGTACAGAATAGAATCTCTGTACAGAATAGATTCATAGTGCAGAACAGAGTCACAGTACAGAATAGATTCATAGTGAAGAATAGAGTCACAGTACAGAATAGAGTACAGTACAGAACAGAGAGACAGTACAGAATAGAGGCATAGTACAGAATAGATTCACAGCACAGAGTAGAGTCGCACTACAGAATAGATTAACAGTACAGAATAGAGTCACAGTACAGAATAGAGTACAGTACAGAACAGAGAGACAGTACAGAATAGAGTCACAGTACCAAATAGATTCATAGTACAGAATAGAGTCACAGTACAGAATAGAGTCATAGTACAGAATATAGTCACAGCACAGAATAGATTCATAGTACAGAATAGAGTCACAGTACAGAATAGAGTCACAGTACAGAATAGAGTCACAGTACAGAACAGAGTCACAGTACAGAATAGATTTACGTTACAGAATAGAGTCACAGTACAGAATAGAGTCACAGTACTGAATAGAGTCATAGTACAGAATAGAGTCACAGTACAGAATAGGTTCATAGTACAGAACAGAGTCACAGTACAGAATAGAGTCACAGTACAGAATAGAGTCACAGTACAGAATAGAGTACAGTATAGAACAGAGACACAGTACAGAATAGAGGCATAGTACAGATTAGATTCACAGCACAGAGTAGAGTCACACTACAGAATAGATTCACAGTACAGAATAGAGTCTAGTTACAGAATAGAATCAATGTACAGAACAGATTCACGGTACAGAATAGATTCACATTACAGAATAGAGTCACAGTACAGAATAGAGTCACAGTACAGAATAGATTTACGGTACAGAATAGAGTCACAGTACAGAATAGAGTCACAGTACAGAATAGGTTCATAGTACAGAATAGAGTCACAGTACAGAAGAGAGTCACAGTACAGAATAGAGTCAAGTACAGAACAGAGTCACTGTACAGAACAGAGTCACAGTACAGAATAGTCATAGTACAGAATAGAGTCACAGTACAGAATAGATTCACAGTACAGAATAGAGTCAAGGTACAGAATAGAGTCACAGTACAGAATAGAGTCACAGTACAGAACAGATTCACGGTACAGAATAGATTCACAGTACAGAATAGAGTCACAGTACAGAATAGAGTCACAGTACAGAATAGATTCATAGTACAGAATAGAGTTACAGTACAGAATAGAGTCACAGTACCAAATAGATTCATAGTACAGAATAGATTCACAGTACAGAATAGAATCACAGTACAGAATAGAGTCAAGGTACAGAATAGAGTCACAGTACAGAATAGAGTCACAGTACAGAACAGAGTCACAGTACAGAATAGATTTACGTTACAGAATAGAGTCACAGTACAGAATAGAGTCACAGTACTGAATAGTGTCATAGTACAGAATAGAGTCACAGTACAGAATTGGTTCATAGTACAGAATAGAGTCACAGTACAGAATAGGTTCATAGTACAGAACAGAGTCACAGTACAGAATAGAGTCACAGTACAGAATAGAGTCAAGTTACAGAATAGAATCACTGTACAGAACAGATTCACGGTACAGAATAGATTCACATTACAGAATACAGTCACAGTACAGAATAGTGTCAAGGTACAGAATAGAGTCACAGTACAGAATAGGTTCATAGTACAGAACAGAGTCACAGTACAGAATAGAGTCACAGTACAGAGTAGAGTCACAGTACAGAATAGAGTACAGTACAGAACAGAGACACAGTACAGAATAGAGGCATAGTACAGAATAGATTCACAGCACAGAGTAGAGTCACACTACAGAATAGATTCACAGTACAGAATAGAGTCAAGTTACAGAATAGAATCACTGTACAGAACAGATTCACGGTACAGAATAGATTCACATTACAGAATACAGTCACAGTACAGAATAGAGTCAAGGTACAGAATAGAGTCACAGTACAGAATAGGTTCATAGTACAGAATAGAGTCACAGTACAGAAGCGAGTCACAGTACAGAATAGAGTCAAGTACAGAACAGAGTCACAGTACGGAACAGAGTCACAGTACGGAATAGATTTACGGTACAGAATAGAGTCACAGTACAGAATAGAGTCACAGTACAGAATAGGTTCATAGTACAGAATAGAGTCACAGTACAGAAGCGAGTCACAGTACAGAATAGAGTCAAGTACAGAACAGAGTCACAGTACAGAACAGAGTCACAGTACAGAATAGTCATAGTACAGAATAGAGTCACAGTACAGAATAGAGTCAAAGTACAGAATAGAGTCAAGATACAGAATAGAGTCACAGTACAGAATAGAGTCACAGTACAGAACAGATTCACGGTACAGAATAGAGTCACAGTACAGAATAGAGTCAAGGTACAGAATAGAGTCACAGTACAGAATAGAGTCACAGTACAGAACAGAGTCACAGTACAGAATAGATTTACGTTACAGAATAGCGTCACAGTACAGAATAGAGTCACAGTACTGAATAGTGTCATAGTACAGAATAGAGTTACAGTACAGAATTGGTTCATAGTACAGAATAGAGTCAAAGTACAGAACAGAGTCACAGTACAGAACTGAGTCACAGTACAGAATAGTCATAGTACAGAATAGAGTCACAGTACAGAATAGAGTCACAGTACAGAACAGAGTCACAGTACAAAATAGAGTCACAGTACAGAATAGATTCACAGTACAGAACAGATTCACAGTACAGAATAGATTCACAGTATAGAATAGAGTCAAAGTACAGAATAGAGTCAAGGTACAGAATAGAGTCAAGGTACAGAATAGAGTCACAGTACATAATAGAGTCACAGTACAGAACAGATTCACGGTACAGAATAGATTCACAGTACAGAATAGAGTCACAGTACAGAATAGAGTCACAGTACAGAATAGAGTCACAGTACAGAATAGAGTACAGTACAGAACAGAGAGACAGTACAGAATAGAGGCATAGTACAGAATAGATTCACAGCACAGAGTAGAGTCGCACTACAGAATAGATTCACAGTACAGAATAGTCACAGTACAGAATAGAGTACAGTACAGAACAGAGAGACAGTACAGAATAGAGTCACAGTACAGAATAGAGTCATAGTACAGAATAGAGTCATAGTACAGAATATAGTCACAGCACTGAATAGATTCATAGTACAGAATAGAGTCACAGTACAGAGTAGAGTCACAGTACAGAATAGAGTCACAGTACAGAACAGAGTCACAGTACAGAATAGATTTACGGTACAGAATAGAGTCACAGTACAGAATAGAGTCACAGTACAGAATAGGTTCATAGTACAGAATAGAGTCACAGTACAGAAGAGAGTCACAGTACAGAATAGAGTCAAGTACAGAAAAGAGTCACAGTACAGAACAGAGTCACAGTACAGAATAGTCATAGTACAGAATAGAGACACAGTACAGAATAGAGTCACAGTACAGAACAGAGTCAAAATACAAAATAGAGTCACAGTACAGAATAGATTCACAGTACAGAACAGATTCACGGTACAGAATAGATTCACAGTATAGAATAGAGTCAAAGTACAGAATAGAGTCAAGGTACAGAATAGAGTCACAGTACAGAATAGAGTCACAGTACAGAACAGATTCACGGTACAGAATAGATTCACAGTACAGAATAGAGTCACAGTACAGAATAGATTCATAGTACAGAATAGAGTTACAGTACAGAATAGAGTCACAGTACCAAATAGATTCATAGTACAGAATAGATTCACAGTACAGAATAGAGTCACAGTACGGAATAGAGTCAAGGTACAGAATAGAGTCACAGTACAGAATAGAGTCACAGTACAGAACAGAGTCACAGTACAGAATAGATTTACGTTACAGAATAGAGTCACAGTACAGAATAGAGTCACAGTACTGAATAGTGTCATAGTACAGAATAGAGTCACAGTACAGAATTGGTTCATAGTACAGAATAGAGTCACAGTACAGAATAGGTTCATAGTACAGAACAGAGTCACAGTACAGAATAGAGTCACAGTACAGAGTAGAGTCACAGTACAGAATAGAGTACAGTACAGAACAGAGACACAGTACAGAATAGAGGCATAGTACAGAATAGAGTCACAGTACAGAATAGAGTCAAGGTACAGAATAGAGTCACAGTACAGAATAGAGTCACAGTACAGAGTAGAGTCACAGTACAGAATAGAGTACAGTACAGAACAGAGACACAGTACAGAATAGAGGCATAGTACAGAATAGATTCACAGCACAGAGTAGAGTCACACTACAGAATAGATTCACAGTACAGAATAGAGTCAAGTTACAGAATAGAATCACTGTACAGAACAGATTCACGGTACAGAATAGATTCACATTACAGAATACAGTCACAGTACAGAATAGAGTCAAGGTACAGAATAGAGTCACAGTGCAGAATAGGTTCATAGTACAGAATAGAGTCACAGTACAGAAGCGAGTCACAGTACAGAATAGAGTCAAGTACAGAACAGAGTCACAGTACGGAACAGAGTCACAGTACGGAATAGATTTACGGTACAGAATAGAGTCACAGTACAGAATAGAGTCACAGTACAGAATAGGTTCATAGTACAGAATAGAGTCACAGTACAGAAGCGAGTCACAGTACAGAATAGAGTCAAGTACAGAACAGAGTCACAGTACAGAACAGAGTCACAGTACAGAATAGTCATAGTACAGAATAGAGTCACAGTACAGAATAGAGTCACAGTACAGAATAGTCACAGTACAGAATAGAGTACAGTACAGAACAGAGAGACAGTACAGAATAGAGTCACAGTACAGAATAGAGTCATAGTACAGAATAGAGTCATAGTACAGAATATAGTCACAGCACAGAATAGATTCATAGTACAGAATAGAGTCACAGTACAGAGTAGAGTCACAGTACAGAATAGAGTCACAGTACAGAACAGAGTGACAGTACAGAATAGATTTACGGTACAGAATAGAGTCACAGTACAGAATAGAGTCACAGTACAGAATAGGTTCATAGTACAGAATAGAGTCACAGTACAGAAGAGAGTCACAGTACAGAATAGAGTCAAGTACAGAAAAGAGTCACAGTACAGAACAGAGTCACAGTACAGAATAGTCATAGTACAGAATAGAGACACAGTACAGAATAGAGTCACGGTACAGAACAGAGTCAAAATACAAAATAGAGTCACAGTACAGAATAGAGTCACAGTACAGAACAGATTCACGGTACAGAATAGATTCACAGTACAGAATAGAGTCACAGTACAGAATAGAGTCACAGTACAGAATAGATTCATAGTACAGAATAGAGTTACAGTACAGAATAGAGTCACAGTACCAAATAGATTCATAGTACAGAATAGATTCACAGTACAGAATAGAGTCACAGTACGGAATAGAGTCAAGGTACAGAATAGAGTCACAGTACAGAATAGAGTCACAGTACAGAACAGAGTCACAGTACAGAATAGATTTACGTTACAGAATAGAGTCACAGTACAGAATAGAGTCACAGTACTGAATAGTGTCATAGTACAGAATAGAGTCACAGTACAGAATTGGTTCATAGTACAGAATAGAGTCACAGTACAGAATAGGTTCATAGTACAGAACAGAGTCACAGTACAGAATAGAGTCACAGTACAGAGTAGAGTCACAGTACAGAATAGAGTACAGTACAGAACAGAGACACAGTACAGAATAGAGGCATAGTACAGAATAGATTCACAGCACAGAGTAGAGTCACACTACAGAATAGATTCACAGTACAGAATAGAGTCAAGTTACAGAATAGAATCACTGTACAGAACAGATTCACGGTACAGAATAGATTCACAGTACAGAATAGAGTCGCAGTACAGAATAGAGTCAAGGTACAGAATAGAGTCACAGTACAGAATAGAGTCACAGTACAGAACAGAGTCACAGTACAGAATAGATTTACGTTACAGAATAGAGTCACAGTACAGAATAGAGTCACAATACAGAATAGCCATAGTACAGAATAGAATCTCTGTACAGAATAGATTCATAGTGCAGAACAGAGTCACAGTACAGAATAGATTCATAGTGAAGAATAGAGTCACAGTACAGAATAGAGTACAGTACAGAACAGAGAGACAGTACAGAATAGAGGCATAGTACAGAATAGATTCACAGCACAGAGTAGAGTCGCACTACAGAATAGATTAACAGTACAGAATAGAGTCACAGTACAGAATAGAGTACAGTACAGAACAGAGAGACAGTACAGAATAGAGTCACAGTACCAAATAGATTCATAGTACAGAATAGAGTCACAGTACAGAATAGAGTCATAGTACAGAATATAGTCACAGCACAGAATAGATTCATAGTACAGAATAGAGTCACAGTACAGAATAGAGTCACAGTACAGAATAGAGTCACAGTACAGAACAGAGTCACAGTACAGAATAGATTTACGTTACAGAATAGAGTCACAGTACAGAATAGAGTCACAGTACTGAATAGAGTCATAGTACAGAATAGAGTCACAGTACAGAATAGGTTCATAGTACAGAACAGAGTCACAGTACAGAATAGAGTCACAGTACAGAATAGAGTCACAGTACAGAATAGAGTACAGTATAGAACAGAGACACAGTACAGAATAGAGGCATAATACAGATTAGATTCACAGCACAGAGTAGAGTCACACTACAGAATAGATTCACAGTACAGAATAGAGTCTAGTTACAGAATAGAATCACTGTACAGAACAGATTCACGGTACAGAATAGATTCACATTACAGAATAGAGTCACAGTACAGAATAGAGTCACAGTACAGAATAGATTTACGGTACAGAATAGAGTCACAGTACAGAATAGAGTCACAGTACAGAATAAGTTCATAGTACAGAATAGAGTCACAGTACAGAAGAGAGTCACAGTACAGAATAGAGTCAAGTACAGAACAGAGTCACTGTACAGAACAGAGTCACAGTACAGAATAGTCATAGTACAGAATAGAGTCACAGTACAGAATAGAGTCACAGTACAGAACAGAGTCAAAGTACAAAATAGAGTCACAGTACAGAATAGATTCACAGTACAGAATAGAGTCAAGGTACAGAATAGAGTCACAGTACAGAATAGAGTCACAGTACAGAACAGATTCACGGTACAGAATAGATTCACAGTACAGAATAGAGTCACAGTACAGAATAGAGTCACAGTACAGAATAGATTCATAGTACAGAATAGAGTTACAGTACAGAATAAAGTCACAGTACCAAATAGATTCACAGTACAGAATTGGTTCATAGTACAGAATAGAGTCACAGTACAGAATAGGTTCATAGTACAGAACAGAGTCACAGTACAGAATAGAGTCACAGTACAGAATAGAGTCACAGTACAGAATAGAGTACAGTACAGAACAGAGACACAGTACAGAATAGAGGCATAGTACAGAATAGATTCACAGCACAGAGTAGAGTCACACTACAGAATAGATTCACAGTACAGAATAGAGTCAAGTTACAGAATAGAATCACTGTACAGAACAGATTCACGGTACAGAATAGATTCACATTACAGAATACAGTCACAGTACAGAATAGAGTCAAGGTACAGAATAGAGTCACAGTACAGAATAGGTTCATAGTACAGAATAGAGTCACAGTACAGATGCGAGTCACAGTACAGAATAGAGTCAAGTACAGAACAGAGTCACAGTACGGAACAGAGTCACAATACGGAATAGATTTACGGTACAGAATAGAGTCACAGTACAGAATAGAGTCACAGTACAGAATAGGTTCATAGTACAGAATAGAGTCACAGTACAGAAGCGAGTCACAGTACAGAATAGAGTCAAGTACAGAACAGAGTCACAGTACAGAACAGAGTCACAGTACAGAATAGTCATAGTACAGAATAGAGTCACAGTACAGAATAGAGTCACAGTACAGAACAGAGTCAAAGTACAAAATAGAGTCACAGTACAGAATAGATTCACAGTACAGAACAGATTCACGGTACAGAATAGATTCACAGTATAGAATAGAGTCAAAGTACAGAATAGAGTCAAGATACAGAATAGAGTCACAGTACAGAATAGAGTTACAGTACAGAATAGAGTCACAGTACCAAATAGATTCATAGTACAGAATAGAGTCACAGTACAGAATAGAGTCATAGTACAGAATAGAGTCATAGTACAGAATAGAGTCACAGTACAGAATAGGGTCACAATACAGAATAGTCACAGTACAGAATAGAGTCACAATACAGAATAGCCATAGTACAGAATAGAATCTCTGTACAGAATAGATTCATAGTGCAGAACAGAGTCACAGTACAGAATAGATTCATAGTAAAGAATAGAGTGACAGTACAGAATAGATTCATAGTACAGAATAGATTCACAGTACAGAATAGAGTCACAGTACAGAATAGAGTCAAGGTACAGAATAGAGTCACAGTACAGAATAGAGTCACAGTACAGAACAGAGTCACAGTACAGAATAGATTTACGTTACAGAATAGAGTCACAGTACAGAATAGAGTCACAGTACTGAATAGTGTCATAGTACAGAATAGAGTTACAGTACAGAATTGGTTCATAGTACAGAATAGAGTCAAAGTACAGAACAGAGTCACAGTACAGAACTGAGTCACAGTACAGAATAGTCATAGTACAGAATAGAGTCACAGTACAGAATAGAGTCACAGTACAGAACAGAGTCACAGTACAAAATAGAGTCACAGTACAGAATAGATTCACAGTACAGAACAGATTCACAGTACAGAATAGATTCACAGTATAGAATAGAGTCAAAGTACAGAATAGAGTCAAGGTACAGAATAGAGTCAAGGTACAGAATAGAGTCACAGTACATAATAGAGTCACAGTACAGAACAGATTCACGGTACAGAATAGATTCACAGTACAGAATAGAGTCACAGTACAGAATAGAGTCACAGTACAGAATAGAGTCACAGTACAGAATAGAGTACAGTACAGAACAGAGAGACAGTACAGAATAGAGGCATAGTACAGAATAGATTCACAGCACAGAGTAGAGTCGCACTACAGAATAGATTCACAGTACAGAATAGTCACAGTACAGAATAGAGTACAGTACAGAACAGAGAGACAGTACAGAATAGAGTCACAGTACCAAATAGATTCATAGTACAGAATAGAGTCACAGTACAGAATAGAGTCACAGTACAGAATAGAGTCATAGTACAGAATAGAGTCATAGTACAGAATATAGTCACAGCACAGAATAGATTCATAGTACAGAATAGAGTCACAGTACAGAGTAGAGTCACAGTACAGAATAGAGTCACAGTACAGAACAGAGTCACAGTACAGAATAGATTTACGGTACAGAATAGAGTCACAGTACAGAATAGAGTCACAGTACAGAATAGGTTCATAGTACAGAATAGAGTCACAGTACAGAAGAGAGTCACAGTACAGAATAGAGTCAAGTACAGAAAAGAGTCACAGTACAGAACAGAGTCACAGTACAGAATAGTCATAGTACAGAATAGAGACACAGTACAGAATAGAGTCACAGTACAGAACAGAGTCAAAATACAAAATAGAGTCACAGTACAGAATAGATTCACAGTACAGAACAGATTCACGGTACAGAATAGATTCACAGTATAGAATAGAGTCAAAGTACAGAATAGAGTCAAGGTACAGAATAGAGTCACAGTACAGAATAGAGTCACAGTACAGAACAGATTCACGGTACAGAATAGATTCACAGTACAGAATAGAGTCACAGTACAGAATAGAGTCACAGTACAGAATAGATTCATAGTACAGAATAGAGTTACAGTACAGAATAGAGTCACAGTACCAAATAGATTCATAGTACAGAATAGATTCACAGTACAGAATAGAGTCACAGTACGGAATAGAGTCAAGGTACAGAATAGAGTCACAGTACAGAATAGAGTCACAGTACAGAACAGAGTCACAGTACAGAATAGATTTACGTTACAGAATAGAGTCACAGTACAGAATAGAGTCACAGTACTGAATAGTGTCATAGTACAGAATAGAGTCACAGTACAGAATTGGTTCATAGTACAGAATAGAGTCACAGTACAGAATAGGTTCATAGTACAGAACAGAGTCACAGTACAGAATAGAGTCACAGTACAGAGTAGAGTCACAGTACAGAATAGAGTTCAGTACAGAACAGAGACACAGTACAGAATAGAGGCATAGTACAGAATAGATTCACAGCACAGAGTAGAGTCACACTACAGAATAGATTCACAGTACAGAAAAGAGTCAAGTTACAGAATAGAATCACTGTACAGAACAGATTCACGGTACAGAATAGATTCACAGTACAGAATAGAGTCGCAGTACAGAATAGAGTCAAGGTACAGAATAGAGTCACAGTACAGAATAGAGTCACAGTACAGAACAGAGTCACAGTACAGAATAGATTTACGTTACAGAATAGAGTCACAGTACAGAATAGAGTCACAATACAGAATAGCCATAGTACAGAATAGAATCTCTGTACAGAATAGATTCATAGTGCAGAACAGACTCACAGTACAGAATAGATTCATAGTGAAGAATAGAGTCACAGTACAGAATAGAGTACAGTACAGAACAGAGAGACAGTACAGAATAGAGGCATAGTACAGAATAGATTCACAGCACAGAGTAGAGTCGCACTACAGAATAGATTAACAGTACAGAATAGAGTCACAGTACAGAATAGAGTACAGTACAGAACAGAGAGACAGTACAGAATTGAGTCACAGTACCAAATAGATTCATAGTACAGAATAGAGTCACAGTACAGAATAGAGTCATAGTACAGAATATAGTCACAGCACAGAATAGATTCATAGTACAGAATAGAGTCACAGTACAGAATAGAGTCACAGTACAGAATAGAGTCACAGTACAGAACAGAGTCACAGTACAGAATAGATTTACGTTACAGAATAGAGTCACAGTACAGAATAGAGTCACAGTACTGAATAGAGTCATAGTACAGAATAGAGTCACAGTACAGAATAGGTTCATAGTACAGAACAGAGTCACAGTACAGAATAGAGTCACAGTACAGAATAGAGTCACAGTACAGAATAGAGTACAGTATAGAACAGAGACACAGTACAGAATAGAGGCATAATACAGATTAGATTCACAGCACAGAGTAGAGTCACACTACAGAATAGATTCACAGTACAGAATAGAGTCTAGTTACAGAATAGAATCACTGTACAGAACAGATTCACGGTACAGAATAGATTCACATTACAGAATAGAGTCACAGTACAGAATAGAGTCACAGTACAGAATAGATTTACGGTACAGAATAGAGTCACAGTTCAGAATAGAGTCACAGTACAGAATAGGTTCATAGTACAGAATAGAGTCACAGTACAGAAGAGAGTCACAGTACAGAATAGAGTCAAGTACAGAACAGAGTCACTGTACAGAACAGAGTCACAGTACAGAATAGTCATAGTACAGAATAGAGTCACAGTACAGAATAGAGTCACAGTACAGAACAGAGTCAAAGTACAAAATAGAGTCACAGTACAGAATAGATTCACAGTACAGAATAGAGTCAAGGTACAGAATAGAGTCACAGTACAGAATAGAGTCACAGTACAGAACAGATTCACGGTACAGAATAGATTCACAGTACAGAATAGAGTCACAGTACAGAATAGAGTCACAGTACAGAATAGATTCAGAGTACAGAATAGAGTTACAGTACAGAATAGAGTCACAGTACCAAATAGATTCATAGTACAGAATAGATTCACAGTACAGAATAGAATCACAGTACAGAATAGAGTCAAGGTACAGAATAGAGTCACAGTACAGAATAGAGTCACAGTACAGAACAGAGTCACAGTACAGAATAGATTTACGTTACAGAATAGAGTCACAGTACAGAATAGAGTCACAGTACTGAATAGTGTCATAGTACAGAATGGAGTCACAGTACAGAATTGGTTCATAGTACAGAATAGAGTCACAGTACAGAATAGGTTCATAGTACAGAACAGAGTCACAGTACAGAATAGAGTCACAGTACAGAATAGAGTCACAGTACAGAATAGAGTACAGTACAGAACAGAGACACAGTACAGAATAGAGGCATAGTACAGAATAGATTCACAGCACAGAGTAGAGTCACACTACAGAATAGATTCACAGTACAGAATAGAGTCAAGTTACAGAACAGAATCACTGTACAGAACAGATTCACGGTACAGAATAGATTCACATTACAGAATACAGTCACAGTACAGAATAGAGTCAAGGTACAGAATAGAGTCACAGTACAGAATAGGTTCATAGTACAGAATAGAGTCACAGTACAGAAGCGAGTCACAGTACAGAATAGAGTCAAGTACACAACAGAGTCACAGTACGGAACAGAGTCACAGTACGGAATAGATTTACGGTACAGAATAGAGTCACAGTACAGAATAGAGTCACAGTACAGAATAGGTTCATAGTACAGAATAGAGTCACAGTACAGAAGCGAGTCACAGTACAGAATAGAGTCAAGTACAGAACAGAGTCACAGTACAGAACAGAGTCACAGTACAGAATAGTCATAGTACAGAATAGAGTCACAGTACAGAATAGAGTCACAGTACAGAACAGAGTCAAAGTACAAAATAGAGTCACAGTACAGAATAGATTCACAGTACAGAAAAGATTCACGGTACAGAATAGATTCACAGTATAGAATAGAGTCAAAGTACAGAATAGAGTCAAGGTACAGAATAGAGTCACAGTACAGAATAGAGTCACAGTACAAAACAGATTCACGGTACAGAATAGATTCACAGTACAGAATAGAGTCACAGTACAGAATAGATTCATAGTTCAGAATAGAGTTACAGTACAGAATAGAGTCACAGTACCAAATAGATTCATAGTACAGAATAGAGTCACAGTACAGAATAGAGTCATAGTACAGAATAGAGTCATAGTACAGAATAGAGTCACAGTACAGAATAGGGTCACAATACAGAATAGTCACAGTACAGAATAGAGTCACAATACAGAATAGCCATAGTACAGAATAGAATCTCTGTACAGAATAGATTCATAGTGCAGAACAGAGTCACAGTACAGAATAGATTCATAGTAAAGAATAGAGTGACAGTACAGAATAGATTCATAGTACAGAATAGATTCACAGTACAGAATAGAGTCACAGTACAGAATAGAGTCAAGGTACAGAATACAGTCACAGTACAGAATAGAGTCACAGTACAGAACAGAGTCACAGTACAGAATAGATTTACGTTATAGAATAGAGTCACAGTACAGAATAGAGTCACAGTACTGAATAGTGTCATAGTACAGAATAGAGTCACAGTACAGAATTGGTTCATAGTACAGAATAGAGTCAAAGTACAGAACAGAGTCACAGTACAGAACTGAGTCACAGTACAGAATAGTCATAGTACAGAATAGAGTCACAGTACAGAATAGAGTCACAGTACAGAACAGAGTCACAGTACAAAATAGAGTCACAGTACAGAATAGATTCACAGTACAGAACAGATTCACAGTACAGAATAGATTCACAGTATAGAATAGAGTCAAAGTACAGAATAGAGTCAAGGTACAGAATAGAGTCAAGGTACAGAATAGAGTCACAGTACATAATAGAGTCACAGTACAGAACAGATTCACGGTACAGAATAGATTCACAGTACAGATTAGAGTCACAGTACAGAATAGAGTCACAGTACAGAATAGAGTGCAGTACAGAACAGAGAGACAGTACAGAATAGAGGCATAGTACAGAATAGATTCACAGCACAGAGTAGAGTCGCACTACAGAATAGATTCACAGTACAGAATAGTCACAGTACAGAATAGAGTACAGTACAGAACAGAGAGACAGTACAGAATAGAGTCACAGTACCAAATAGATTCATAGTACAGAATAGAGTCACAGTACAGAATAGAGTCACAGTACAGAATAGAGTCATAGTACAGAATAGAGTCATAGTACAGAATATAGTCACAGCACAGAATAGATTCATAGTACAGAATAGAGTCACAGTACAGAATAGAGTCACAGTACAGAATAGAGTCACAGTACAGAACAGAGTCACAGTACAGAATAGATTTACGTTACAGAATAGAGTCACAGTACAGAATAGAGTCACAGTACTGAATAGAGTCATAGTACAGAATAGAGTCACAGTTCAGAATAGGTTCATAGTACAGAACAGAGTCACAGTACAGAATAGAGTCACAGTACAGAATAGAGTACAGTACAGAACAGAGACACAGTACAGAATAGAGGCATAGTACAGAATAGATTCACAGCACAGAGTAGAGTCACACTACAGAATAGATTCACAGTACAGAATAGAGTCAAGTTACAGAATAGAATCACTGTACAGAACAGATTCACGGTACAGAATAGATTCACATTTCAGAATAGAGTCACAGTACTGAATAGAGTCAAGGTACAGAATAGAGTCACAGTACAGAATAGAGTCACAGTACAGAACAGAGTCACAGTACAGAATAGATTTACGGTACAGAATAGAGTCACAGTACAGAATAGAGTCACAGTACAGAATAGGTTCATAGTACAGAATAGAGTCACAGTACAGAAGAGAGTCACAGTACAGAATAGAGTCAAGTACAGAAAAGAGTCACAGTACAGAACAGAGTCACAGTACAGAATAGTCATAGTACAGAATAGAGTCACAGTACAGAATAGAGTCACAGTACAGAACAGAGTCAAAATACAAAATAGAGACACAGTACAGAATAGATTCACAGTACAGAACAGATTCACGGTACAGAATAGATTCACAGTACAGAATAGAGTCACAGTACAGAATAGAGTCACAGTACAGAATAGATTCATAGTACAGAATAGAGTTACAGTACAGAATAGAGTCACAGTGCCAAATAGATTCATAGTACAGAATAGATTCACAGTACAGAATAGAGTCACAGTACAGAATAGAGTCAAGGTACAGAATAGAGTCACAGTACAGAATAGAGTCACAGTACAGAACAGAGTCACAGTACAGAATAGATTTACGTTACAGAATAGAGTCACAGTACAGAATAGAGTCACAGTACTGAATAGTGTCATAGTACAGAATAGAGTCACAGTACAGAATTGGTTCATAGTACAGAATAGAGTCACAGTACAGAATAGGTTCATAGTACAGAACAGAGTCACAGTACAGAATAGAGTCACAGTACAGAGTAGAGTCACAGTACAGAATAGAGTACAGTACAGAACAGAGACACAGTAGAGAATAGAGGCATAGTACAGAATAGATTCACAGCACAGAGTAGAGTCACACTACAGAATAGATTCACAGTACAGAATAGAGTCAAGTTACAGAATAGAATCACTGTACAGAACAGATTCACGGTACAGAATAGATTCACATTACAGAATAGAGTCACAGTACAGAATAGAGTCAAGGTACAGAATAGAGTCACAGTACAGAATAGAGTCACAGTACGGAACAGAGTCATAGTACGGAATAGATTTACGGTACAGAATAGAGTCACAGTACAGAATAAAGTCACAGTACAGAATAGGTTCATAGTACAGAATAGAGTCACAGAACAGAAGAGAGTCACAGTACAGAATAGAGTCAAGTACAGAACAGAGTCACAGTAGAGAACAGAGTCACAGTACAGAATAGTCATAGTACAGAATAGAGTCACAGTACAGAATAGAGTCAAAGTACAAAATAGAGTCACAGTACAGAATAGAATTACAGTACAGAACAGATTCACGGTACAGAATAGATTCACAGTATAGAATAGAGTCAAAGTACAGAATAGAGTCAAGGTACAGAATAGAGTCACAGTACAGAATAGAGTCACAGTACAGAATAGAGTCACAGTACAGAATAGATTCATAGTACAGAATAGAGTCACAGTACAGAATAGAGTCATAGTACAGAATACAGTCATAGTACAGAATAGGTTCATAGTACAGAATAGAGTCACAGTACAGAAGCGAGTCACAGTACAGAATAGAGTCAAGTACAGAACAGAGTCACAGTACAGAACAGAGTCACAGTACAGAATAGTCATAGTACAGAATAGAGTCACAGTACAGAATAGAGTCACAGTACAGAACAGAGTCAAAGTACAAAATAGAGTCACACTACAGAATAGATTCACAGTACAGAAAAGATTCACGGTACAGAATAGATTCACAGTACAGAAGAGAGTCACAGTACAGAATAGAGTCAAGTACAGAAAAGAGTCACAGTACAGAACAGAGTCACAGTACAGAATAGTCATAGTACAGAATAGAGTCACAGTACAGAATAGAGTCACAGTACAGAACAGAGTCAAAATACAAAATAGAGACACAGTACAGAATAGATTCACAGTACAGAACAGATTCACGGTACAGAATAGATTCACAGTACAGAATAGAGTCACAGTACAGAATAGAGTCACAGTACAGAATAGATTCATAGTACAGAATAGAGTTACAGTACAGAATAGAGTCACAGTACCAAATAGATTCATAGTACAGAATAGATTCACAGTACAGAATAGAGTCACAGTACAGAATAGAGTCAAGGTACAGAATAGAGTCACAGTACAGAATAGAGTCACAGTACAGAACAGAGTCACAGTACAGAATAGATTTACGTTACAGAATAGAGTCACAGTACAGAATAGAGTCACAGTACTGAATAGTGTCATAGTACAGAATAGAGTCACAGTACAGAATTGGTTCATAGTACAGAATAGAGTCACAGTACAGAATAGGTTCATAGTACAGAACAGAGTCACAGTACAGAATAGAGTCACAGTACAGAGTAGAGTCACAGTACAGAATAGAGTACAGTACAGAACAGAGACACAGTAGAGAATAGAGGCATAGTACAGAATAGATTCACAGCACAGAGTAGAGTCACACTACAGAATAGATTCACAGTACAGAATAGAGTCAAGTTACAGAATAGAATCACTGTACAGAACAGATTCACGGTACAGAATAGATTCACATTACAGAATAGAGTCACAGTACAGAATAGAGTCAAGGTACAGAATAGAGTCACAGTACAGAATAGAGTCACAGTACGGAACAGAGTCATAGTACGGAATAGATTTACGGTACAGAATAGAGTCACAGTACAGAATAAAGTCACAGTACAGAATAGGTTCATAGTACAGAATAGAGTCACAGAACAGAAGAGAGTCACAGTACAGAATAGAGTCAAGTACAGAACAGAGTCACAGTACAGAACAGAGTCACAGTACAGAATAGTCATAGTACAGAATAGAGTCACAGTACAGAATAGAGTCAAAGTACAAAATAGAGTCACAGTACAGAATAGAATTACAGTACAGAACAGATTCACGGTACAGAATAGATTCACAGTATAGAATAGAGTCAAAGTACAGAATAGAGTCAAGGTACAGAATAGAGTCACAGTACAGAATAGAGTCACAGTACAGAATAGAGTCACAGTACAGAATAGATTCATAGTACAGAATAGAGTCACAGTACAGAATAGAGTCATAGTACAGAATAGAGTCATAGTACAGAATAGGTTCATAGTACAGAATAGAGTCACAGTACAGAAGCGAGTCACAGTACAGAATAGAGTCAAGTACAGAACAGAGTCACAGTACAGAACAGAGTCACAGTACAGAATAGTCATAGTACAGAATAGAGTCACAGTACAGAATAGAGTCACAGTACAGAACAGAGTCAAAGTACAAAATAGAGTCACAGTACAGAATAGATTCACAGTACAGAAAAGATTCACGGTACAGAATAGATTCACAGTATAGAATAGAGTCAAAGTACAGAATAGAGTCAAGGTACAGAATAGAGTCACAGTACAGAATAGAGTCACAGTACAGAACAGATTCACGGTACAGAATAGATTCACAGTACAGAATAGAGTCACAGTACAGAATAGATTCATAGTACAGAATAGAGTTACAGTACAGAATAGAGTCACAGTACCAAATAGATTCATAGTACAGAATAGAGTCACAGTACAGAATAGAGTCATAGTACAGAATAGAGTCATAGTACAGAATAGAGTCACAGTACAGAATAGGGTCACAATACAGAATAGTCACAGTACAGAATAGAGTCACAATTCAGAATAGCCATAGTACAGAATAGAATCTCTGTACAGAATAGATTCATAGTGCAGAACAGAGTCACAGTACAGAATAGATTCATAGTAAAGAATAGAGTGACAGTACAGAATAGATTCATAGTACAGAATAGATTCACAGTACAGAATAGAGTCACAGTACAGAATAGAGTCAAGGTACAGAACACAGTCACAGTACAGAATAGAGTCACAGTACAGAACAGAGTCACAGTACAGAATAGATTTACGTTACAGAATAGAGTCACAGTACAGAATAGAGTCACAGTACTGAATAGTGTCATAGTACAGAATAGAGTCACAGTACAGAATTGGTTCATAGTACAGAATAGAGTCAAAGTACAGAACAGAGTCACAGTACAGAACTGAGTCACAGTACAGAATAGTCATAGTACAGAATAGAGTCACAGTACAGAATAGAGTCACAGTACAGAACAGAGTCACAGTACAAAATAGAGTCACAGTACAGAATAGATTCACAGTACAGAACAGATTCACAGTACAGAATAGATTCACAGTATAGAATAGAGTCAAAGTACAGAATAGAGTCAAGGTACAGAATAGAGTCAAGGTACAGAATAGAGTCACAGTACATAATAGAGTCACAGTACAGAACAGATTCACGGTACAGAATAGATTCACAGTACAGAATAGAGTCACAGTACAGAATAGAGTCACAGTACAGAATAGAGTACAGTACAGAACAGAGAGACAGTACAGAATAGAGGCATAGTACAGAATAGATTCACAGCACAGAGTAGAGTCGCACTACAGAATAGATTCACAGTACAGAATAGTCACAGTACAGAATAGAGTACAGTACAGAACAGAGAGACAGTACAGAATAGAGTCACAGTACCAAATAGATTCATAGTACAGAATAGAGTCACAGTACAGAATAGAGTCACAGTACAGAATAGAGTCATAGTACAGAATAGAGTCATAGTACAGAATATAGTCACAGCACAGAATAGATTCATAGTACAGAATAGAGTCACAGTACAGAATAGAGTCACAGTACAGAATAGAGTCACAGTACAGAACAGAGTCACAGTACAGAATAGATTTACGTTACAGAATAGAGTCACAGTACAGAATAGAGTCACAGTACTGAATAGAGTCATAGTACAGAATAGAGTCACAGTTCAGAATAGGTTCATAGTACAGAACAGAGTCACAGTACAGAATAGAGTCACAGTACAGAATAGAGTACAGTACAGAACAGAGACACAGTACAGAATAGAGGCATAGTACAGAATAGATTCACAGCACAGAGTAGAGTCACACTACAGAATAGATTCACAGTACAGAATAGAGTCAAGTTACAGAATAGAATCACTGTACAGAACAGATTCACGGTACAGAATAGATTCACATTTCAGAATAGAGTCACAGTACTGAATAGAGTCAAGGTACAGAATAGAGTCACAGTACAGAATAGAGTCACAGTACAGAACAGAGTCACAGTACAGAATAGATTTACGGTACAGAATAGAGTCACAGTACAGAATAGAGTCACAGTACAGAATAGGTTCATAGTACAGAATAGAGTCACAGTACAGAAGAGAGTCACAGTACAGAATAGAGTCAAGTACAGAAAAGAGTCACAGTACAGAACAGAGTCACAGTACAGAATAGTCATAGTACAGAATAGAGTCACAGTACAGAATAGAGTCACAGTACAGAACAGAGTCAAAATACAAAATAGAGACACAGTACAGAATAGAGTCACAGTACAGAACAGAGTCACAGTACAGAATAGATTTACGTTACAGAATAGTCACAGTACAGAATAGAGTCAAGTACAGAAAAGAGTCACAGTACAGAATAGAGTCACAGTACAGAATAGATTCATAGTACAGAATAGAGTCACAGTACAGAATAGAGTCATAGTACAGAATAGAGTCATAGTACAGAATAGGTTCATAGTACAGAATAGAGTCACAGTACAGAAGCGAGTCACAGTACAGAATAGAGTCAAGTACAGAACAGAGTCACAGTACAGAACAGAGTCACAGTACAGAATAGTCATAGTACAGAATAGAGTCACAGTACAGAATAGAGTCACAGTACAGAACAGAGTCAAAGTACAAAATAGAGTCACAGTACAGAATAGATTCACAGTACAGAAAAGATTCACGGTACAGAATAGATTCACAGTACAGAAGAGAGTCACAGTACAGAATAGAGTCAAGTACAGAAAAGAGTCACAGTACAGAACAGAGTCACAGTACAGAATAGTCATAGTACAGAATAGAGTCACAGTACAGAATAGAGTCACAGTACAGAACAGAGTCAAAATACAAAATAGAGACACAGTACAGAATAGATTCACAGTACAGAACAGATTCACGGTACAGAATAGATTCACAGTACAGAATAGAGTCACAGTACAGAATAGAGTCACAGTACAGAATAGATTCATAGTACAGAATAGAGTTACAGTACAGAATAGAGTCACAGTACCAAATAGATTCATAGTACAGAATAGATTCACAGTACAGAATAGAGTCACAGTACAGAATAGAGTCAAGGTACAGAATAGAGTCACAGTACAGAATAGAGTCACAGTACAGAACAGAGTCACAGTACAGAATAGATTTACGTTACAGAATAGAGTCACAGTACAGAATAGAGTCACAGTACTGAATAGTGTCATAGTACAGAATAGAGTCACAGTACAGAATTGGTTCATAGTACAGAATAGAGTCACAGTACAGAATAGGTTCATAGTACAGAACAGAGTCACAGTACAGAATAGAGTCACAGTACAGAGTAGAGTCACAGTACAGAATAGAGTACAGTACAGAACAGAGACACAGTAGAGAATAGAGGCATAGTACAGAATAGATTCACAGCACAGAGTAGAGTCACACTACAGAATAGATTCACAGTACAGAATAGAGTCAAGTTACAGAATAGAATCACTGTACAGAACAGATTCACGGTACAGAATAGATTCACATTACAGAATAGAGTCACAGTACAGAATAGAGTCAAGGTACAGAATAGAGTCACAGTACAGAATAGAGTCACAGTACAGAATAGGTTCATAGTACAGAATAGAGTCACAGTACAGAAGAGAGTCACAGTACAGAATAGAGTCAAGTACAGAAAAGAGTCACAGTACAGAACAGAGTCACAGTACAGAATAGTCATAGTACAGAATAGAGTCACAGTACAGAATAGAGTCACAGTACAGAACAGAGTCAAAATACAAAATAGAGACACAGTACAGAATAGAGTCACAGTACAGAACAGAGTCACAGTACAGAATAGATTTACGTTACAGAATAGTCACAGTACAGAATAGAGTCAAGTACAGAAAAGAGTCACAGTACAGAATAGAGTCACAGTACAGAATAGATTCATAGTACAGAATAGAGTCACAGTACAGAATAGAGTCATAGTACAGAATAGAGTCATAGTACAGAATAGGTTCATAGTACAGAATAGAGTCACAGTACAGAAGCGAGTCACAGTACAGAATAGAGTCAAGTACAGAACAGAGTCACAGTACAGAACAGAGTCACAGTACAGAATAGTCATAGTACAGAATAGAGTCACAGTACAGAATAGAGTCACAGTACAGAACAGAGTCAAAGTACAAAATAGAGTCACAGTACAGAATAGATTCACAGTACAGAAAAGATTCACGGTACAGAATAGATTCACAGTACAGAAGAGAGTCACAGTACAGAATAGAGTCAAGTACAGAAAAGAGTCACAGTACAGAACAGAGTCACAGTACAGAATAGTCATAGTACAGAATAGAGTCACAGTACAGAATAGAGTCACAGTACAGAACAGAGTCAAAATACAAAATAGAGACACAGTACAGAATAGATTCACAGTACAGAACAGATTCACGGTACAGAATAGATTCACAGTACAGAATAGAGTCACAGTACAGAATAGAGTCACAGTACAGAATAGATTCATAGTACAGAATAGAGTTACAGTACAGAATAGAGTCACAGTACCAAATAGATTCATAGTACAGAATAGATTCACAGTACAGAATAGAGTCACAGTACAGAATAGAGTCAAGGTACAGAATAGAGTCACAGTACAGAATAGAGTCACAGTACAGAACAGAGTCACAGTACAGAATAGATTTACGTTACAGAATAGAGTCACAGTACAGAATAGAGTCACAGTACTGAATAGTGTCATAGTACAGAATAGAGTCACAGTACAGAATTGGTTCATAGTACAGAATAGAGTCACAGTACAGAATAGGTTCATAGTACAGAACAGAGTCACAGTACAGAATAGAGTCACAGTACAGAGTAGAGTCACAGTACAGAATAGAGTACAGTACAGAACAGAGACACAGTAGAGAATAGAGGCATAGTACAGAATAGATTCACAGCACAGAGTAGAGTCACACTACAGAATAGATTCACAGTACAGAATAGAGTCAAGTTACAGAATAGAATCACTGTACAGAACAGATTCACGGTACAGAATAGATTCACATTACAGAATAGAGTCACAGTACAGAATAGAGTCAAGGTACAGAATAGAGTCATAGTACAGAATAGAGTCACAGTACGGAACAGAGTCATAGTACGGAATAGATTTACGGTACAGAATAGAGTCACAGTACAGAATAAAGTCACAGTACAGAATAGGTTCATAGTACAGAATAGAGTCACAGAACAGAAGAGAGTCACAGTACAGAATAGAGTCAAGTACAGAACAGAGTCACAGTACAGAACAGAGTCACAGTACAGAATAGTCATAGTACAGAATAGAGTCACAGTACAGAATAGAGTCAAAGTACAAAATAGAGTCACAGTACAGAATAGAATTACAGTACAGAACAGATTCACGGTACAGAATAGATTCACAGTATAGAATAGAGTCAAAGTACAGAATAGAGTCAAGGTACAGAATAGAGTCACGGTACAGAATAGAGTCACAGTACAGAATAGAGTCACAGTACAGAATAGATTCATAGTACAGAATAGAGTCACAGTACAGAATAGAGTCATAGTACAGAATAGAGTCATAGTACAGAATAGGTTCATAGTACAGAATAGAGTCACAGTACAGAAGCGAGTCACAGTACAGAATAGAGTCAAGTACAGAACAGAGTCACAGTACAGAACAGAGTCACAGTACAGAATAGTCATAGTACAGAATAGAGTCACAGTACAGAATAGAGTCACAGTACAGAACAGAGTCAAAGTACAAAATAGAGTCACAGTACAGAATAGATTCACAGTACAGAAAAGATTCACGGTACAGAATAGATTCACAGTATAGAATAGAGTCAAAGTACAGAATAGAGTCAAGGTACAGAATAGAGTCACAGTACAGAATAGAGTCACAGTACAGAACAGATTCACGGTACAGAATAGATTCACAGTACAGAATAGAGTCACAGTACAGAATAGATTCATAGTACAGAATAGAGTTACAGTACAGAATAGAGTCACAGTACCAAATAGATTCATAGTACAGAATAGAGTCACAGTACAGAATAGAGTCATAGTACAGAATAGAGTCATAGTACAGAATAGAGTCACAGTACAGAATAGGGTCACAATACAGAATAGTCACAGTACAGAATAGAGTCACAATACAGAATAGCCATAGTACAGAATAGAATCTCTGTACAGAATAGATTCATAGTGCAGAACAGAGTCACAGTACAGAATAGATTCATAGTAAAGAATAGAGTGACAGTACAGAATAGATTCATAGTACAGAATAGATTCACAGTACAGAATAGAGTCACAGTACAGAATAGAGTCAAGGTACAGAATACAGTCACAGTACAGAATAGAGTCACAGTACAGAACAGAGTCACAGTACAGAATAGATTTACGTTACAGAATAGAGTCACAGTACAGAATAGAGTCACAGTACTGAATAGTGTCATAGTACAGAATAGAGTCACAGTACAGAATTGGTTCATAGTACAGAATAGAGTCAAAGTACAGAACAGAGTCACAGTACAGAACTGAGTCACAGTACAGAATAGTCATAGTACAGAATAGAGTCACAGTACAGAATAGAGTCACAGTACAGAACAGAGTCACAGTACAAAATAGAGTCACAGTACAGAATAGATTCACAGTACAGAACAGATTCACAGTACAGAATAGATTCACAGTATAGAATAGAGTCAAAGTACAGAATAGAGTCAAGGTACAGAATAGAGTCAAGGTACAGAATAGAGTCACAGTACATAATAGAGTCACAGTACAGAACAGATTCACGGTACAGAATAGATTCACAGTACAGAATAGAGTCACAGTACAGAATAGAGTCACAGTACAGAATAGAGTACAGTACAGAACAGAGAGACAGTACAGAATAGAGGCATAGTACAGAATAGATTCACAGCACAGAGTAGAGTCGCACTACAGAATAGATTCACAGTACAGAATAGTCACAGTACAGAATAGAGTACAGTACAGAACAGAGAGACAGTACAGAATAGAGTCACAGTACCAAATAGATTCATAGTACAGAATAGAGTCACAGTACAGAATAGAGTCACAGTACAGAATAGAGTCATAGTACAGAATAGAGTCATAGTACAGAATATAGTCACAGCACAGAATAGATTCATAGTACAGAATAGAGTCACAGTACAGAATAGAGTCACAGTACAGAACAGAGTCACAGTACAGAATAGATTTACGTTACAGAATAGAGTCACAGTACAGAATAGAGTCACAGTACTGAATAGAGTCATAGTACAGAATAGAGTCACAGTTCAGAATAGGTTCATAGTACAGAACAGAGTCACAGTACAGAATAGAGTCACAGTACAGAATAGAGTACAGTACAGAACAGAGACACAGTACAGAATAGAGGCATAGTACAGAATAGATTCACAGCACAGAGTAGAGTCACACTACAGAATAGATTCACAGTACAGAATAGAGTCAAGTTACAGAATAGAATCACTGTACAGAACAGATTCACGGTACAGAATAGATTCACATTTCAGAATAGAGTCACAGTACTGAATAGAGTCAAGGTACAGAATAGAGTCACAGTACAGAATAGAGTCACAGTACAGAACAGAGTCACAGTACAGAATAGATTTACGGTACAGAATAGAGTCACAGTACAGAATAGAGTCACAGTACAGAATAGGTTCATAGTACAGAATAGAGTCACAGTACAGAAGAGAGTCACAGTACAGAATAGAGTCAAGTACAGAAAAGAGTCACAGTACAGAACAGAGTCACAGTACAGAATAGTCATAGTACAGAATAGAGTCACAGTACAGAATAGAGTCACAGTACAGAACAGAGTCAAAATACAAAATAGAGACACAGTACAGAATAGAGTCACAGTACAGAACAGAGTCACAGTACAGAATAGATTTACGTTACAGAATAGTCACAGTACAGAATAGAGTCACAGTACAGAGTAGAGTCACAGTACAGAATAGAGTACAGTACAGAACAGAGACACAGTAGAGAATAGAGGCATAGTACAGAACAGATTCACGGTACAGAATAGATTCACAGTACAGAATAGAGTCACAGTACAGAATAGAGTCACAGTACAGAATAGATTCATAGTACAGAATAGAGTTACAGTACAGAATAGAGTCACAGTACCAAATAGATTCATAGTACAGAATAGATTCACAGTACAGAATAGAGTCACAGTACAGAATAGAGTCAAGGTACAGAATAGAGTCACAGTACAGAATAGAGTCACAGTACAGAACAGAGTCACAGTACAGAATAGATTTACGTTACAGAATAGTCACAGTACAGAATAGAGTCACAGTACAGAGTAGAGTCACAGTACAGAATAGAGTACAGTACAGAACAGAGACACAGTAGAGAATAGAGGCATAGTACAGAATAGATTCACAGCACAGAGTAGAGTCACACTACAGAATAGATTCACAGTACAGAATAGAGTCAAGTTACAGAATAGAATCACTGTACAGAACAGATTCACGGTACAGAATAGATTCACATTACAGAATAGAGTCACAGTACAGAATAGAGTCAAGGTACAGAATAGAGTCACAGTACAGAATAGAGTCACAGTACGGAACAGAGTCATAGTACGGAATAGATTTACGGTACAGAATAGAGTCACAGTACAGAATAGAGTCACAGTACAGAATAGGTTCATAGTACAGAATAGAGTCACAGAACAGAAGAGAGTCACAGTACAGAATAGAGTCAAGTACAGAACAGAGTCACAGTACAGAACAGAGTCACAGTACAGAATAGTCATAGTACAGAATAGAGTCACAGTACAGAATAGAGTCAAAGTACAAAATAGAGTCACAGTACAGAATAGAATTACAGTACAGAACAGATTCACGGTACAGAATAGATTCACAGTATAGAATAGAGTCAAAGTACAGAATAGAGTCAAGGTACAGAATAGAGTCACAGTACAGAATAGAGTCACAGTACAGAACAGATTCACGGTACAGAATAGATTCACAGTACAGAATAGAGTCACAGTACAGAATAGAGTCACAGTACAGAATAGATTCATAGTACAGAATAGAGTTACAGTACAGAATAGAGTCACAGTACCAAATAGATTCATAGTACAGAATAGAGTCACAGTACAGAATAGAGTCATAGTACAGAATAGAGTCATAGTACAGAATATAGTCACAGCACAGAATAGATTCATAGTACAGAATAGAGTCACAGTACAGAATAGAGTCACAATACAGAATAGCCATAGTACAGAATAGAATCTCTGTACAGAATAGATTCATAGTGCAGAACAGAGTCACAGTACAGAATAGATTCATAGTAAAGAATAGAGTCACAGTACAGAATAGATTCATAGTAGAGAATAGATTCACAGTACAGAATAGAGTCACAGTACAGAATAGAGTCAAGGTACAGAATAGAGTCACAGTACAGAACAGAGTCACAGTACAGAATAGATTCATAATAGAGAATGGAGTCACAGTACAGAACAGAGTTAGAGTACAGAATAGAGTCACAGTACAGAATAGAGTCAAGGTACAGAATAGAGTCACAGTACAGAATAGAGTCACAGTACGGAACAGAGTCATAGTACGGAATAGATTTACGGTACAGAATAGAGTCACAGTACAGAATAGAGTCACAGTACAGAATAGGTTCATAGTACAGAATAGAGTCACAGAACAGAAGAGAGTCACAGTACAGAATAGAGTCAAGTACAGAACAGAGTTACAGTACAGAACAGAGTCACAGTACAGAATAGTCATAGTACAGAATAGAGTCACAGTACAGAATAGAGTCAAAGTACAAAATAGAGTCACAGTACAGAATAGAATTACAGTACAGAACAGATTCACGGTACAGAATAGATTCACAGTATAGAATAGAGTCAAAGTACAGAATAGAGTCAAGGTACAGAATAGAGTCACAGTACAGAATAGAGTCACAGTACAGAACAGATTCACGGTACAGAATAGATTCACAGTACAGAATAGAGTCACAGTACAGAATAGAGTCACAGTACAGAATAGATTCATAGTACAGAATAGAGTTACAGTACAGAATAGAGTCACAGTACCAAATAGATTCATAGTACAGAATAGAGTCACAGTACAGAATAGAGTCATAGTACAGAATAGAGTCATAGTACAGAATATAGTCACAGCACAGAATAGATTCATAGTACAGAATAGAGTCACAGTACAGAATAGAGTCACAATACAGAATAGCCATAGTACAGAATAGAATCTCTGTACAGAATAGATTCATAGTGCAGAACAGAGTCACAGTACAGAATAGATTCATAGTAAAGAATAGAGTCACAGTACAGAATAGATTCATAGTAGAGAATAGATTCACAGTACAGAATAGAGTCACAGTACAGAATAGAGTCAAGGTACAGAATAGAGTCACAGTACAGAACAGAGTCACAGTACAGAATAGATTCATAATAGAGAATGGAGTCACAGTACAGAACAGAGTTAGAGTACAGAATAGAGTCACAGTACAGAATAGAGTCAAGGTACAGAATAGAGTCACAGTACAGAATAGAGTCACAGTACGGAACAGAGTCATAGTACGGAATAGATTTACGGTACAGAATAGAGTCACAGTACAGAATAGAGTCACAGTACAGAATAGGTTCATAGTACAGAATAGAGTCACAGAACAGAAGAGAGTCACAGTACAGAATAGAGTCAAGTACAGAACAGAGTCACAGTACAGAACAGAGTCACAGTACAGAATAGTCATAGTACAGAATAGAATCACAGTACAGAATAGAGTCAAAGTACAAAATAGACTCACAGTACAGAATAGAATTACAGTACAGAACAGATTCACGGTACAGAATAGATTCACAGTATAGAATAGAGTCAAAGTACAGAATAGAGTCAAGGTACAGAATAGAGTCACAGTACAGAATAGAGTCACAGTACAGAACAGATTCACGGTACAGAATAGATTCACAGTACAGAATAGAGTCACAGTACAGAATAGAGTCACAGTACAGAATAGATTCATAGTACAGAATAGAGTTACAGTACAGAATAGAGTCACAGTACCAAATAGATTCATAGTACAGAATAGAGTCACAGTACAGAATAGAGTCATAGTACAGAATAGAGTCATAGTACAGAATATAGTCACAGCACAGAATAGATTCATAGTACAGAATAGAGTCACAGTACAGAATAGAGTCACAATACAGAATAGCCATAGTACAGAATAGAATCTCTGTACAGAATAGATTCATAGTGCAGAACAGAGTCACAGTACAGAATAGATTCATAGTAAAGAATAGAGTCACAGTACAGAATAGATTCATAGTAGAGAATAGATTCACAGTACAGAATAGAGTCACAGTACAGAATAGAGTCAAGGTACAGAATAGAGTCACAGTACAGAACAGAGTCACAGTACTGAATAGATTCATAATAGAGAATGGAGTCACAGTACAGAACAGAGTTAGAGTACAGAATAGAGTCACAGTACAGAATAGATTCATAGTAGAGATGAGAGTCACAGTAATGAATAGATTCATAGCACAGAATAGAGTCACAGTACAGTTAAGATTCATAGTACAGAATAGAGTCACAGTACAGAATAGATACATAGTATAGAATAGAGTCACAGTACAGAACAGTCACAGTACAGAATAGATTCATAGTACAGAATAGAGTCACAGTACAGAATAGAGTTACAGTACAGAATAGATTCATAGTACAGAATAGAGTCACAGTACAGAATAGAGTCACAGTACAGAATAGATTCATAATACAGAATAGAGTCACAGTACAGAATAGAGTTACAGTACAGAATAGAGTCACAGTACAGAATAGAGTCACAGTACAGAAGAGAGTCACAGTACAGAATAGAGTCACAGGAGAACAAAGCACAGTACAGAATAGAGTACAGTAAAACACAGCACAGTACAGTACAGTATAGTCACAGTACAGGACAGCACAGTATGGAATATATACAAAGTAGAACAGAGCACTGTATAGAATATTCCCAGTACAGAAAAACTCAAGGTGCAGCACAGCAACAGTAGAGAATAAATTCAGTGTATAGCACAGCACTGTGTAGAATACTCAAAATGCAACAACACACAGGACAGAACAGTGACAGTTCAGCACAGCACAGTAGAAAATAGAATGACAGAACAGCACAGCACAGTACCGAATAGTCACAGTACAGCACAGTAGAGAATAGATTCACAGTACAGCACAGCAAAGTGCAGAATAGCTACAGTACAGAACAGCACTCAACAAAATAGAGTCACAGTACAGAACTGCACAGTAATGAATAGTTGCAGTACCGCACAGCACAGTACAGAATAAAGACACAGTACAGAATAGAGTCACAGTACAGAATAGAGTCACAGTACAGAATAGATTCAAGGTACAGAATAGAGTCACAGTACAGAATAGAGTCACAGTACAGAACAGAGTCACAGTACAGAATAGATTTACGGTACAGAATAGAGTCACAGTACAGAATAGAGTCACAGTACAGAATAGGTTCATAGTACAGAATAGAGTCACAGTACAGAAGAGAGTCACAGTACAGAATAGAGTCACAGTACAGAACAGAGTCACAGTACAGAACAGAGTCACAGTACAGAATAGTCATAATACAGAATAGAGTCACAGTACAGTTAAGATTCATAGTACAGAATAGAGTCACAGTACAGAATAGATACATAGTATAGAATAGAGTCACAGTACAGAACAGTCACAGTACAGAATAGATTCATAGTACAGAATAGAGTCACAGTACAGAATAGAGTCACAGTACAGAATAGAGTCACAGTACAGAATAGAGTACAGTACAGAACAGAGAGACAGTACAGAATAGAGGCATAGTACAGAATAGATTCACAGCACAGAGTAGAGTCGCACTACAGAATAGATTCACAGTACAGAATAGTCACAGTAAAGAATAGAGTACAGTACAGAACAGAGAGACAGTACAGAATAGAGTCACAGTACCAAATAGATTCATAGTACAGAATAGAGTCACAGTACAGAATAGAGTCACAGTACAGAATAGAGTCATAGTACAGAATAGAGTCATAGTACAGAATATAGTCACAGCACAGAATAGATTCATAGTACAGAATAGAGTCACAGTACAGAATAGAGTCACAGTACAGAATAGAGTCACAGTACAGAATAGATTTACGTTACAGAATAGAGTCACAGTACAGAATAGAGTCACAGTACTGAATAGAGTCATAGTACAGAATAGAGTCACAGTTCAGAATAGGTTCATAGTACAGAACAGAGTCACAGTACAGAATAGAGTCACAGTACAGAATAGAGTACAGTACAGAACAGAGACACAGTACAGAATAGAGGCATAGTACAGAATAGATTCACAGCACAGAGTAGAGTCACACTACAGAATAGATTCACAGTACAGAATAGAGTCAAGTTACAGAATAGAATCACTGTACAGAACAGATTCACGGTACAGAATAGATTCACATTTCAGAATAGAGTCACAGTACTGAATAGAGTCAAGGTACAGAATAGAGTCACAGTACAGAATAGAGTCACAGTACAGAACAGAGTCACAGTACAGAATAGATTTACGGTACAGAATAGAGTCACAGTACAGAATAGAGTCACAGTACAGAATAGGTTCATAGTACAGAATAGAGTCACAGTACAGAAGAGAGTCACAGTACAGAATAGAGTCAAGTACAGAAAAGAGTCACAGTACAGAACAGAGTCACAGTACAGAATAGTCATAGTACAGAATAGAGTCACAGTACAGAACAGATTCACGGTACAGAATAGATTCACAGTATAGAATAGAGTCAAAGTACAGAATAGAGTCAAGGTACAGAATAGAGTCACAGTACAGAATAGAGTCAAAGTACAGAACAGATTCACGGTACAGAATAGATTCACAGTACAGAATAGAGTCACAGTACAGAATAGAGTCACAGTACAGAATAGATTCATAGTACAGAATAGAGTTACAGTACAGAATAGAGTCACAGTACCAAATAGATTCATAGTACAGAATAGATTCACAGTACAGAATAGAGTCACAGTACAGAATAGAGTCAAGGTACAGAATAGAGTCACAGTACAGAATAGAGTCACAGTACAGAACAGAGTCACAGTACAGAATAGATTTACGTTACAGAATAGAGTCACATTACAGAATAGAGTCACAGTACTGAATAGTGTCATAGTACAGAATAGAGTCACAGTACAGAATTGGTTCATAGTACAGAATAGAGTCACAGTACAGAATAGGTTCATAGTACAGAACAGAGTCACAGTACAGAATAGAGTCACAGTACAGAGTAGAGTCACAGTACAGAATAGAGTACAGTACAGAACAGAGACACAGTAGAGAATAGAGGCATAGTACAGAATAGATTCACAGCACAGAGTAGAGTCACACTACAGAATAGATTCACAGTACAGAATAGAGTCAAGTTACAGAATAGAATCACTGTACAGAACAGATTCACGGTACAGAATAGATTCACATTACAGAATAGAGTCACAGTACAGAATAGAGTCAAGGTACAGAATAGAGTCACAGTACAGAATAGAGTCACAGTACGGAACAGAGTCATAGTACGGAATAGATTTACGGTACAGAATAGAGTCACAGTACAGAATAGAGTCACAGTACAGAATAGGTTCATAGTACAGAATAGAGTCACAGAACAGAAGAGAGTCACAGTACAGAATAGAGTCAAGTACAGAACAGAGTCACAGTACAGAATAGAGTCACAGTACAGAATAGTCATAGTACAGAATAGAGTCACAGTACAGAATAGAGTCAAAGTACAAAATAGAGTCACAGTACAGAACAGATTCACGGTACAGAATAGATTCACAGTATAGAATAGAGTCAAAGTACAGAATAGAGTCAAGGTACAGAATAGAGTCACAGTACAGAATAGAGTCACAGTACAGAACAGATTCACGGTACAGAATAGATTCACAGTACAGAATAGAGTCACAGTACAGAATAGAGTCACAGTACAGAATAGATTCATAGTACAGAATAGAGTTACAGTACAGAATAGAGTCACAGTACCAAATAGATTCATAGTACAGAATAGAGTCACAGTACAGAATAGAGTCATAGTACAGAATAGAGTCATAGTACAGAATATAGTCACAGCACAGAATAGATTCATAGTACAGAATAGAGTCACAGTACAGAATAGAGTCACAATACAGAATAGCCATAGTACAGAATAGAATCTCTGTACAGAATAGATTCATAGTGCAGAACAGAGTCACAGTACAGAATAGATTCATAGTAAAGAATAGAGTCACAGTACAGAATAGATTCATAGTAGAGAATAGATTCACAGTACAGAATAGAGTCACAGTACAGAATAGAGTCAAGGTACAGAATAGAGTCACAGTACAGAACAGAGTCACAGTACAGAATAGATTCATAATAGAGAAAGGAGTCACAGTACAGAACAGAGTTAGAGTACAGAATAGAGTCACAGTACAGAATAGATTCATAGTAGAGATGAGAGTCACAGTAATGAATAGATACATAGTATAGAATAGAGTCACAGTACAGAACAGTCACAGTACAGAATAGATTCATAGTACAGAATAGAGTCACAGTACAGAATAGAGTTACAGTACAGAATAGATTCATAGTACAGAATAGAGTCACAGTACAGAATAGAGTCACAGTACAGAATAGATTCATAATACAGAATAGAGTCACAGTACAGAATAGAGTTACAGTACAGAATAGAGTCACAGTACAGAATAGAGTCACAGTACAGTAGAGAGTCACAGTACAGAATAGAGTCACAGGAGAACAAAGCACAGTACAGAATAGAGTACAGTAAAACACAGCACAGTACAGTACAGTATAGTCACAGTACAGGACAGCACAGTATGGAATATATACAAAGTAGAACAGAGCACTGTATAGAATATTCCCAGTACAGAAAAACTCAAGGTGCAGCACAGCAACAGTAGAGAATAAATTCAGTGTATAGCACAGCACTGTGTAGAATACACAAAATGCAACAACACACAGGACAGAACAGTGACAGTTCAGCACAGCACAGTAGAAAATAGAATGACAGAACAGCACAGCACAGTACCGAATAGTCACAGTACAGCACAGTAGAGAATAGATTCACAGTACAGCACAGCAAAGTGCAGAATAGCTACAGTACAGAACAGCACTCAACAAAATAGAGTCACAGTACAGAACTGCACAGTAATGAATAGTTGCAGTACCGCACAGCACAGTACAGAATAAAGACACAGTACAGAATAGAGTCAAGTTACAGAATAGAGTGACGGTACAGAATAGAGTCACAGTACAGAACAGATTCACGGTACAGAATAGATTCACAGTACAGAATAGAGTCACAG